>NC_137692.1:12856416-12878916 GCF_963989245.1 Nansenia antarctica | reverse complement strand
CAGACACTTTTATCCAAAGCAACATACAATGTTGCAAAGTGATTACAGGGACAGTCTCCTTGGACTGCGTAGGATTCCTCTGCTCCTATTGATTTGAATGAATGAATGAATGGTCTTTATTGTCATTGCTATAGTACAGGTACCAAACAACGAAATTTAGGAGGGGTGGCTCCCCTGGTGTTAGGAAAGAAAAAAAAACTTAAAAAAAAAACACAAGAAGGGAAGGAGCTGGTTTACATAAATAAAGGCTATGTACACTATCCACTATACTATACTGTACAGATAGACGACTAGGGTTGTCATATTGCACATAGTGTTATTGCACATTCATTTAAAGTGTCGCAGTTTGCAGGCTTGAAATGTACATATTTGTGCCTCAGCACTACACCTGATTTTTTCAGTCCAGCAGAGAGTACATTTGTCCTCTCCTCCTGCAGCAGAAGCCTCTACTCATTGCTGCAGCATTTAACAGTGTGAAGGTCCATCCATACCTCCATCCATACCTCCATCCATACCTCCATCCATACCTCCATCCATACCTCCATCCATACCTCCATCCATACCTCCATCCATACCTCCATCCATACCTCCATCCATACCTCCATCCATACCTCCATCCATACCTCCATCCATACCTCCATCCATACCTCCATCCATGCCTCCATCCATACCTCCATCCACACCTCCATCCATACCTCCATCCATACCTCCATCCATACCTCCATCCATACCTCCATCCATACCTCCATCCATACCTCCATCCATACCTCCATCCATACCTCCATCCATACCTCCATCCATACCTCCATCCATACCTCCATCCATACCTCCATCTATACCTCCATCCATACCTCCATCCATACCTCCATCCATACCTCCATCCATACCTCCATCCATACCTCCATCCATACCTCCATCCATACCTCCATCCATACCTCCATCCATACCTCCATCCATACCTCCATCCATACCTCCATCCATACCTCCATCCATACCTCCATCTATACCTCCATCTATACCTCCATCCATACCTCCATCCACACCTCCATCCATACCTCCATCCATACCTCCATCTATACCTCCATCCATACCTCCATCCATACCTCCATCCATACCTCCATCCATACCTCCATCCATACCTCCATCCATACCTCCATCCATACCTCCATCCATACCTCCATCCATACCTCCATCCACACCTCCATCCATAGTTCCATCCATACCTCCATCCATACCTACATCCATAGTTCCATCCATACCTCCATCCATACCTCCATCCATAGTTCCATCCATACCTCCCTCCATACCTCCATCCACACCTCCCTCCATACCTCCATCCATACCTCCATCCATACCTCCATCCACACCTCCCTCCATACCTCCATCCACACCTCCATCCATAGTTCCATCCATACCTCCATCCATACCTCCATCCATAGTTCCATCCATACCTCCATCCATACCTCCATCCATAGTTCCATCCATACCTCCCTCCATACCTCCATCCACACCTCCCTCCATACCTCCATCCATACCTCCATCCATACCTCCATCCACACCTCCCTCCATACCTCCATCCATACCTCCATCCATAGTTCCATCCATACCTTCCTCCATACCTCCATCCACACCTCCCTCCATACCTCCATCCATACCTCCATCCATACCTCCATCCACACCTCCCTCCATACCTCCATCCACACCTCCATCCATAGTTCCATCCATACCTCCATCCATACCTCCATCCATAGTTCCATCCATACCTCCATCCATACCTCCATCCATAGTTCCATCCATACCTCCCTCCATACCTCCATCCACACCTCCCTCCATACCTCCATCCATACCTCCATCCATACCTCCATCCACACCTCCCTCCATACCTCCATCCATACCTCCATCCATACCTCCATCCATACCTCCATCCATACCTCCATCCACACCTCCATCCATAGTTCCATCCATACCTCCATCCATACCTCCATCCATAGTTCCATCCATACCTCCATCCATACCTCCATCCATAGTTCCATCCATACCTCCCTCCATACCTCCATCCACACCTCCCTCCATACCTCTATCCATACCTCCATCCATACCTCCATCCACACCTCCCTCCATACCTCCATCCACACCTCCATCCATAGTTCCATCCATACCTCCATCCATACCTCCATCCATAGTTCCATCCATACCTCCATCCATACCTCCATCCATAGTTCCATCCATACCTCCCTCCATACCTCCATCCACACCTCCCTCCATACCTCCATCCATACCTCCATCCATACCTCCATCCATACCTCCATCCATACCTCCATCCATACCTCCATCCATACCTCCATCCATACCTCCATCCATACCTCCATCCATACCTCCATCCATACCTCCATCTATACCTCCATCCATACCTCCATCCATACCTCCATCCATACCTCCATCCATACCTCCATCCATACCTCCATCCATACCTCCATCCATACCTCCATCCATACCTCCATCCATACCTCCATCCATACCTCCATCCATACCTCCATCCATACCTCCATCCATACCTCCATCCATACCTCCATCTATACCTCCATCTATACCTCCATCCATACCTCCATCCACACCTCCATCCATACCTCCATCCATACCTCCATCTATACCTCCATCCATACCTCCATCCATACCTCCATCCATACCTCCATCCATACCTCCATCCATACCTCCATCCATACCTCCATCCATACCTCCATCCATACCTCCATCCATACCTCCATCCATACCTCCATCCATACCTCCATCCACACCTCCATCCATAGTTCCATCCATACCTCCATCCATACCTACATCCATAGTTCCATCCATACCTCCATCCATACCTCCATCCATAGTTCCATCCATACCTCCCTCCATACCTCCATCCACACCTCCCTCCATACCTCCATCCATACCTCCATCCATACCTCCATCCACACCTCCCTCCATACCTCCATCCACACCTCCATCCATAGTTCCATCCATACCTCCATCCATACCTCCATCCATAGTTCCATCCATACCTCCATCCATACCTCCATCCATAGTTCCATCCATACCTCCCTCCATACCTCCATCCACACCTCCCTCCATACCTCCATCCATACCTCCATCCATACCTCCATCCACACCTCCCTCCATACCTCCATCCATACCTCCATCCATAGTTCCATCCATACCTCCCTCCATACCTCCATCCACACCTCCCTCCATACCTCCATCCATACCTCCATCCATACCTCCATCCACACCTCCCTCCATACCTCCATCCACACCTCCATCCATAGTTCCATCCATACCTCCATCCATACCTCCATCCATAGTTCCATCCATACCTCCATCCATACCTCCATCCATAGTTCCATCCATACCTCCCTCCATACCTCCATCCACACCTCCCTCCATACCTCCATCCATACCTCCATCCATACCTCCATCCACACCTCCCTCCATACCTCCATCCATACCTCCATCCATACCTCCATCCATACCTCCATCCATACCTCCATCCACACCTCCATCCATAGTTCCATCCATACCTCCATCCATACCTCCATCCATAGTTCCATCCATACCTCCATCCATACCTCCATCCATAGTTCCATCCATACCTCCCTCCATACCTCCATCCACACCTCCCTCCATACCTCTATCCATACCTCCATCCATACCTCCATCCACACCTCCCTCCATACCTCCATCCACACCTCCATCCATAGTTCCATCCATACCTCCATCCATACCTCCATCCATAGTTCCATCCATACCTCCATCCATACCTCCATCCATAGTTCCATCCATACCTCCCTCCATACCTCCATCCACACCTCCCTCCATACCTCCATCCATACCTCCATCCATACCTCCATCCACACCTCCCTCCATACCTCCATCCATACCTCCATCCATAGTTCCATCCATACCTCCATCCATACCTCCATCCATAGTTCCATCCATACCTCCATCCATACCTCCATCCATAGTTCCATCCATACCTCCCTCCATACCTCCATCCACACCTCCCTCCATACCTCCATCCATACCTCCATCCATACCTCCATCCACACCTCCCTCCATACCTCCATCCACACCTCCATCCATACCTCCATCCATACCTCCATCCATACCTCCATCTATACCTCCATCCATACCTCCATCCATACCTCCATCCATACCTCCATCCATACCTCCATCCATACCGCCATCCATACCTCCATCCATACCTCCATCTATACCTCCATCCATACCTCCATCCATACCTCCATCCATACCTCCATCCATACCTCCATCCATCCCTCCATCCATACCTCCATCCATACCTCCATCCATCCCTCCATCCACACCTCCATCCATACCTCCATCCACACCTCCCTCCATACCTCCATCCATACCTCCATCTATACCTCCATCCATACCTCCATCTATACCTCCATCCATACCTCCATCCATACCTCCATCCATACCTCCATCTATACCTCCATCCATACCTCCATCCATACCTCCATCCATACCTCCATCCACACCTCCATCCATACCTCCATCCATACCTCCATCCATACCTCCATCCATACCTCCATCCATACCTCCATCTATACCTCCATCCATACCTCCATCCATACCGCCATCCATACCTCCATCCATACCTCCATCCATACCTCCATCCATACCTCCATCCATACCTCCATCCATACCTCCATCCACACCTCCATCCATACCCCCATCCACACCTCCATCCACACCTCCATCCATACCTCCATCCATACCTCCATCCACACCTCCATCCATACCTCCATCCATACCTCCATCCATACCTCCATCCATACCTCCATCCATACCTCCATCCATACCTCCATCCATACCTCCATCCTTACCTCCATCCATACCTCCAACCATACCTCCATCCATACCTCCATCCATACCATACCTCCAGTCAAGTACACACTAAAAGTAAGACATTCCATAGGAGAGTATGCATCGGTGGTGAATTGTAATGTTCTGAAGTGCTTTTGATGTCCAGCATCCTAGATGTTATAGTGGTGTAATGGTGAAGTCACAGCAAATGATATGAACATTGTAGCACAACCTGAGTGCTGCCTGTCTATCCTTTTAACCTAACAGTTGTGTCTCTCCATGTCTTATTGGTTCTTTGATGTCCTAGCAGATTATGCATGACAAAAGACAAAGACAAGACAACTATGTTGTTGTTGTTGTTGTAGTTGTTGTTGTTGTTGTTGTTGTCTTGTTTACCTGCCTCTTTGTTTACCTGGATGTAGTTGTGTAGGGCTCTGTGTGTGAACTTGGGTTGGTGTGTGTTTAGTGCTGGTATTGTATTGATAGTATGTAGTAGCCCCATGTCCAAGGAGGATTCATCAAACATGTGTCCTGTTTCATCAACGATGTCATTGGCTCTCTGGGTCAATTGATTTTCTTTCTGTTTCCCCCAACAATCCTTCCCGAAGCCCTGAAGCGTAACGCAATACAAGTGTAGCGTGACTAAATGTATGTTGTTTGGACCACTTACTCATATCTCATTTGGACAAATTACTACTAGTCCGAAATGACATATAGTACCAGTCAAAAGTTTGGTCACACTTAATGGGAAGGTGTGTCCACACTTTTGACTGGTACTGTAGATTTTTTTATAAGAACATAGCTTATTCATTATAGTTTTATTGTAATGGGCTTTCTGTTGAGGAGCGTTAAGGGCTCTCTGTTCTAGGAGTCAGTGGAGGGTGGTAATTAGCTTAAATTATTGTTTCGATTGGTGGAAGATGGTCACATGATCATCTGTGCCCAGATTGATTCTGGATTTGATTCTGATTGCACATGTGTCCAAAGAACAGTGACTGTACATTTGACACACAAAAGTGTTGCAGTTTATTGACGAGATGTTTAAGGCTCAACAAACAACGCTGCACTTTTACAACATCATCTTCTTGTAAACCATTATTATTCAGAAACGTCTATTTTCTATTTCTTCTTCTATTTTGGACAATAATTACAATCACTATTTTAATGGGGAAATTGACTTCCTGTGTATTAAAAGTCTTTGTTCATCATCTGATGTGGTCGTCACCTAATGATGAACTGCTGTCTTGTGAATTATAAGTGTAAGTAGAATCACATGGAATTGCTGAGAATATGATCAAACTCACAGCCAATTACCGCAGGTCAGTACAACAACGGAGCACCGTTACCACGACAGCGGCAGTGAATATATTAGCCTTTTTCCCAGAGAAATTACACCTCGGCAAAAGAACGCACCAGGGGGTCATCTGGTCAGCAATTCTAATGGACAGGCTCACTGTTTATTACCTTCATCACACACATCAACGTTGTTAATTATTATTGTGTTAGAGGGAAGATCTCAGCATTACCGTGTGAGGTAATTATATTATCATATGAGAAAATGATATGTACATAATGTGATTATAGGCCTAATTAAAGGGAGTAATTCATTCTCACAGTAAACTGAGATGTTTAATATCACAGCAATCCTACTGCATTTGTCTCCTTTACCCATATCATTTGTGAAATAGGGCCTACTACATTACCGATGGTAATTTTCTAAATTAATTGCAGAGGGGATAGAGAGTGTATCGCAGAGAGGAGAGAGAGTGTCTGCAATTATAATCTTTGGTTTTCGGGGGTTGGTATTCGGTTGTTAAGTCTGACGTCAAACGTGACGTTTAGCAATGTCCGGGTCCAAACCAGAAATTCCCTGCACCAGTGTACTACAGCGGTAGAATGACAGTTCAATCGTTTTTAAGACTCGGATCTATTCATACAACAAGGGACACAGCACTCTCCCATTTTTCCCACATTTGTCAGCACACACACACACACACACACACACACACACACACACGCACACACACACACACACACACACACACACACACACACACGCACACAAATGCATAGGATTCCTCTGCTCCTATTGATTTGGACTCTCCTCCTGCAGCAGAAGCCTCTACTCATTGCTGCAGCATTTAACAGTGTGAAGGTCCATCCATACCTCCATCCATACCTCCATCCATACCTCCATCCATACCTCCATCCATACCTCCATCCATACCTCCATCCATACCTCCATCCATACCTCCATCCATTAACTCCATCCATACCTCCATCCATACCTCCATCCATACCTCCATCCATACCTCCATCCATACCTCCATCTATACCTCCATCCATACCTCCATCCATACCTCCATCCATACCTCCATCCATACCTCCCTCCATACCTCCATCCATACCTCCATCCATACCTCCATCCATACCTCCATCCATACCTCCATCCATACCTCCATCCATACCTCCATCCATACCTCCATCCATACCTCCATCCATACCTCCATCCATTAACTCCATCCATACCTCCATCCATACCTCCATCCATACCTCCATCCATACCTCCATCCATACCTCCATCTATACCTCCATCCATACCTCCATCCATACCTCCATCCATACCTCCATCCATACCTCCCTCCATACCTCCATCCATACCTCCATCCATACCTCCATCCATACCTCCATCCATACCTCCATCCACACCTCCATCCACACCTCCATCCATACCTCCATCCATACCTCCATCCACACCTCCATCCATACCTCCATCCATACCTCCATCCATACCTCCATCCACACCTCCATCCACACCTCCATCCACACCTCCATCCATACCTCCATCCATACCTCCATCCACACCTCCATCCACACCTCCATCCATACCTCCATCCATACCTCCATCCACACCTCCATCCATACCTCCATCCATACCTCCATCCACACCTCCCTCCATACCTCCATCCACACCTCCATCCATACCTCCATCCATACCTCCATCCATACCTCCATCCATACCTCCATCCATACCTCCATCCATACCTCCATCCATACCTCCATCTATACCTCCATCTATACCTCCATCCATACCTCCATCCATACCTCCATCCATACCTCCATCCATACCTCCATCTATACCTCCATCCATACCTCCATCCATACCTCCATCTATACCTCCATCCATACCTCCATCCATACCTCCATATATACCTCCATCCATACCTCCATCCATACCTCCATCTATACCTCCATCCATACCTCCATCCATACCTCCATATATACCTCCATCCATACCTCCATCCATACCTCCATCCATACCTCCATCCATACCTCCATCTATACCTCCATCCATACCTCCATCCATACCTCCATCCATACCTCCATCCATACCTCCATCTATACCTCCATCCATACCTCCATCCATACCTCCATCCACACCTCCATCTATACCTCCATCCATACCTCCATCCATACCTCCATCCATACCTCCATCCATACCTCCATATATACCTCCATATATACCTCCATCCATACCTCCATCCATACCTCCATCCATCTGTTTGTTGTTAATTAAAGGGTGGGGGAAGGTGAAGGGGAAATGGTACATTGTAAAACATGTATGTGCAACACAGCCATGAAGTAGAGGCATGGGTGAGAAAACTAATCTATCCACTGTTCTATTCATGTAACTCACTACATAGTTAACAAACTAACACGTTTGGCTATGTAATGTAACTCACTACATAGTTAACAAACTAACACGTTTGGCTATGGAATGTAACTCACTACATATTTGATGAGGAAATTGCTTTATTAGGAATAACCCCTTGAGATATGATATGTCGTTTTCGAGGGGGTCCTATTTAACAAACTAACACGTTTGGCTATGCGATGTAACTCACTGTTGGTGTGTTGGCAACAAACATACAAACTTGTACATACACACAGCTTAGTAAACAACGCCTGTAACTCACTTACCCAAAAACAAAGCAGAAGATGTATCGACAGACCACAGTCCCGTGAACTGTATGTTGATCGACAAAACGTTCTCTGTGGATAAAGTCCTTGATGGCAGCGTCCTCTCTTTTTTTTAAATCATTTTTTTATTTGATGAAATGCGTAAGTGAAGCAGAGTTTGACATCACAGATGCCGCAATGTTGCATTCACCATTCTTCTTTCTTAAATGTATTTTCCCCACCCGTCCTCCCGTCCCACCCACCCCCACAGTGACAACAGACAGGGAGAAGGAAAAAACATAGAAATACAAAAAACAAACAAACAAACAACAAAGACAACAAAACAAACGAAAACAAAAAAGAAAAGAGAAAAAAAAGCAGCAAAAGGAAGGAACTAAAAAACAAACAGCAACACATATAACAGAACTAGTATAGTATTATTGACAATTAAATAAGTAAAAGTAAAACATAAATAAATAGAGGCAGCGTCCTCTCTTGTCAACAAACAGACACACATACACAGGGTTATTTATGAGGATGTGGGTCGGTCGAGTACCGAAAGGGTACTCCAAAATAAAGAAATAAAAATACTACCCCCACCCAAGTTTCTAACAAACTGTAGGTATTTAGTGAATGTAAAACTGTTGGTTATGATATCGAGTGGGTTCTTCATCGCTTACATTTTCGTCCTATGCCAAAAAACGGAAAACACATTTCTTCACAACAAGACTTGTTTAGCTCGATTGGGAGGTTTCGCAAATCCCGACATGCGGACCTTTTCATCAAACTGTGTCACAAATGTCAGCACTGTCAGTCATTTCGAATGAATGAACGAATGAATGAATCGTTTAATTACCACACGACCAAGGTCGGTGGAATTTGTTGTCGGTACAGATGGGAAAAACTCAATACAGCAGTGTCAAATACGTCAAACATACACACATTACACATGACTATCACAATGGACAATGAACACACATAACCACAAGACAAAATCATAGTCATTCTACCACAGAAGGTTAGATCTTTTCAAACATCCTTCACAACTCTTGCCTCCACCTGGTGGTAGCTTTCGGCTGCACTTCACACGTTTACTATCACACACAACTATCTGCCACACACACAACTATCTGCCACAGTAGCATTGAGCTAGTCCACCAATGGGATGGCTTGGATATTTTAAACAATGACCTACTGTAGAACTGCAGCGAGATATAACATAGACAATGTTCTTTTATATAGATTTACACATATGGAGTTATATTAATTACTGTCATTATTATTATACGTTTTCATTATGTCTTTAGCTACTAAAATATTTATGAAATATATAAATTTAAATTCCTGCTTTAATGCAGACCAAGGTTATTGTGGATTTTCATTGATTATTATACTAGGCTTCAGGAGTTGCCTAGCAACTACTTGTGTCTTTTTGCTGTTTATTCTTTGACCGAATACTATTCCCTAACAATTACAGTAATGACTGGACTTTTCTATATCTGTAAGCATTTAATGCTTTTTCCTGCAGGCAAAACAGACAAACATTAAACTGGCACAGGTATAACCCTAACCGTAAGTAGAGAAAATAAAAATCTATGACTATTATTATGTATTAGGCCTACCTGTGTGCAAAAAAAGATAATTTCCCCTCGGGGATCAATAAGGTATGTGTCTTCTTCTTCATCATCTATGTGATGCAGAGGCACTAAAACCTTTTCCTGACGCTCAGAGGGTTATGTTGACATTTCACATCGCCTACAGACATACATGCTCTCTCTCTCTAACACACAGACTCTCTCTCTCTCTCTCTCTCTCTTTCTCTCTTACAGAGGAATCAAGCTGCATGCCAAATGTCACTCGTGCATTTACATGCGAGTATGAATAGTGATGTGGGTGGGGGTCGGTGCATTTTCACTCAGTCAGTTTAAAACACCATCAATCATTTTGAGCTGCCCTGTCTCTCTCTGGAATCAAATAATGAAATACAAAAGTATTTGACTCAGTCAATTCACTGCCATTAAGGCCAGGTTTAAATCATTGTTATTCCAGGCCTATATGCACACAGACTGATTTATAGAACGCCTTAATCCAAAGTGCTTTACAATTGCCTCTAATTCACCCATCCACACACACATTCACACACCGATGGCGGCAAGCTACCATGCAAGGCGCCGGCCCGCTCATTGGGAGCAATTAGGGGTTCAGTGTCTTGCCCAAAGACACCTCGACACGTGGCTAGCAGGGGTTTAAACCGCCCATCTGCCGACCTTGCGATCTTTAGACGCCGGCTCTACCTCCTGAGACACAGCCGCCCCATATGCTGTGTGCATTAGTCTGAGGACATATGTACATCGATTGATTCGCCAGGTATCCGTCAATATTGGCTAAAATGTCTTTGGTTCGCCCATTGCTCAAAAATATTCGATGATTCACACTGATTATAGGTTTTAACCTGACATGTTCATTTGAAGAGGAATTTCTTCTTAAATTGTAGTAATAATTGTGGAATGGTAATGCCTGTGATGGGCCAAATTCTCCTTGTGTGTCCTCGACACACACATAGTATTAGACCTATGGTAAATAAGACTTAGTAAACCATTAAATTGGTTAATGTGTTGATAATCTGTTCTCATTTCCTAGGTGCATTAATGTGATGTTGTGTGCTAGATAAAGGCTCTGTTAATACAACACAACATAATCGTGACCAGGTAATCACATAGAGTGGACCAGATTATCCCACAGTTGAATCTAGGATCCGATAATATCGATTGAGTGTCTGTCACACGGATGAGCAAATCATCATTAATCCTAAAATATCTTTTTTTTAACTTGTGTGAGTTGGTCATGTGACCACTAGTGCGTAGAGTCTGCTTCACATGTCCATACATGTACGTCTCCATTCTTAACCTGTCCAGTGCTTCCTCTATCCTTGAACTGTTTAGACTAAAGTTAGAGTTAACGATAATCTCAGTAGGCATCCAACAACCTAGAGACATACAGTATTGTTTTTGACGTATCAGTAACTATGTTATTATGTTATTATTTGGAAACGTAGAACAGATCCGTTCCGTCAGAGATACGGACGGACTTACTAACGCACATGTGTTTCACGACCAGAGGTGGGAAACCAAAAGCAGACACAAGAGAACAGGGGCCGGATTCACAAAGCGTTCTTAAGAAAAAAATGTTTCTTAAGAACCCCTTTTTTCTTAAGAATTTACTTATGTTTTATCTTAAGAGCACTTTTGTGAATCCGGCCCCAGGTAAGGGTTCAAACAAAGAGGGTTTATTAGCTGACAAAAGAGCTGGTCGGGATGGGCTGGAGGGTTGTCAGGCAGGCAGGGGGTCAGGCAGGCAGGCAGGTAGTCAGACAGGCAGGCAGGCAGGCAGGCGGGCAGGCGGGCAGCAGGCAGGCAGGGAATCCATTGAAGGCTATGATCTGGTGTCGACTGGCAGCAGGTGTGGGGCTTCAGTAGGAGCTGGTTGCTGTCTTAATCGCCCACAGGTGGAGCCGCTGATTGCCGGCCGAGGCCCAGGGGGCGGATTGTGACAGTGTGATAGCTGAGATCCTCTCTCATTAACTCACTCTCATCGCCAGAGGATCTAGCTTCGAGGGCGGTGACGATGTTTGGTTGTATCACGAGGCGCAGCAGTAATCATACAAAACCGTATGAGTTTCAATCAAGTTAATGTAGTGTTGTTGTAAAGTATATTTTGATTTCTATAAGCCTCGTTTGAAATGATATGGCCATGGATGACTTGTTGTTTATAGCGTAATGTGCTGTGTAGAGAATCTGTAAAAGAATACTAGTAGTTAAGTGTTGCCGTTCAGTGTTTGTGCAAGTGCATTGAGTTTATTAACACTAGAACAGCCTTGCCTTTTTTACCTACTATAAGAGCCCCTCTTTACAATGCTCAAGCTGCTACTTACACACAACGACCACTAGTTGGCCGCTTGAAAATCGGCCTGCTTCCTACACAGAAAAACTGCAAAATAGCTTTATACTAGCTAATCCTGATGTGATTTTGAAAATGTAAAGATACTGGGGTGGTAGAACGCACATATCTAGGAAAAGTCATGAAAGGAGGATCCTGAAATTTGATCGAGTGCAAAGATATAACATTTTTCTTTACTCACTTTACCTCATAGCTGTTCTAGTGTTAATAGTTTCAACCTTAAAGTAGTTGGGATAGGAGAGACAGAATACTGTATTGTTTCGGATGTATTGGAGTATAGAGTTGTATTATAGGCTCAATCAAAGTAATTGGATTGATTCTGAAGTATTGGAGAATAGAGTTGTACTATAAATCCTAACGTATTGGAGTCATCATTAGGATACATCCTAAAGTAACTGGATTGATTCTGAAGTATTGGAGTATCTGTACTATCCATCCTAAAGTGTAGCTGGAGATACAGTAAATCCTTTTTAGGGTAACAGACCTAAAGTATTTGCTTCAGGACTTTTGAGCCCAAGGTCTGGGGCAGTAGATGTTTAGGTGTGTATTGTTCCTAAGGTAATTGGATACGAGGGTTGCTAACGTTGCTGGTTTGGTTGGCTACAATAAATGTCTAGACAGCTTTTCGGAACACTGTTTTAATTTATTTGGTCGTTTAGGTCATCCTCAGAATATATAGACTAAGAATGCAGATGAGGAAGCTGGGAAAAATACTTTGCTTGCGGTATTGGCCACTTGTTTAGTAGACTGGGGAAAGAGAATGGGGGAAGAAAATGGTATCAGGAGAACATTCAGCAGTAGGCCTACTGTATATGAATCCAGGCTTTCAATTCATACAGTGGCGTTGTTGGGTTAACTCAGCAGGACCACTGCTCACTTTTTCAAGTCAGCACTGATTGCACAGAGTGTGATCTGACATATTTTCTCAGATTGTGTTCTGAAAATGGACGTTGAAGAACTCAGACTACTATTGTATTTGGAGAAAATGATCACTGTTCTGTTGGGGCTCGGGGGGGGGGGGGGGGGGGGGGGGGTTGAGCCTTTCACTCGAAGGACTCCTAGATGACCAGAACACATGGATTACGTGTTACCTTGCTGCATTGCCACACTATTAATATTGGTGAATCCCTAGTTAATACTGTACTTTCGTTGTTCTAATACTGTGGTAAGAGTTCAACTAATGCTGTTCTAGTACCAGTATACACTATCCTATGAGAAAGCTCTGTATTGTCTCTCTGTTGTAATTGTTTAGACTGGGAGTCAATGGAGGATTGTTTCATTTCAAATAATTGTCTCTGTTTTATCTGTTGTGTCCCAATGTGGCCCAAATGAGCAGTGTGCTAAAACTGTTTCCACCAGTAAACTTTAGTGACAGTTGACATGGGGCCAGACCATAACAGCCTTTACAACAGAGGCTGTATAGTACTGCTGATCCCGCCGGAAGAGATCTTTCTATTAAACGTTATGCTGAATTGAAGAGAAACACGCCGTGTCCTGGCTGTGATTAGATTTTAATGATCTCAAATTGTTTCTCATCTCATATGTATCCTTCTGGTTCTCAGGGTTTAGTTTTAATATCTCTGTGAAATAACTTGTCTGACAGAGAGAGATACCGGTACAGTATTAATACCAAGGTGTCTTATAATTGAATCATTAGTAAACGCCTAGGCCTACACGGTGTACCCTTTTTGGTTGGAGGAGCCTGTGTCCATACTTGGAGTAGCGGTGGCGTGCTTTGAGATCCCCCTGGCACCTGGCCAAACCAAACACGTATTGCCGCCACAGCTTGCCAGGCTGTTATTGGCTGATGAAACCGGAGTGGCAGTAAATGAAATTTAATCAGAGAACTTTCCACACAGCCGAGCTGTGACATTGTATAATAAGTCTTGGTGTATCTGATGTGTGTGTGTGTGTGTGTGTGTGTGTGTGTGTGAGAGAGAGAAAATGCTGATGTATACTGTATATGCATATAAAAAAGTGATAAACTTACATGCCACAGCTTGTTTATAAAAAATATGAGTTTGGTACCAATCTCCTTTTTTACTACAAATGTATAAAAACTGATGAAGAGGAAAGAGGTGAATAAGAAAACTTCTTACAATACCCTCTACTCTTCTTACAAGTCTCCTCCTCTTCTTCTCTTTGTAATCGGCCTATTGTCGGCTGTAAAAATCACTTGATGAACCATGTCATGAATAACCTGTGGAGCATGGTTTGTCAGTTAAGCCCAATGCACACGGCGTGCGATTTTGTCTCATGACAACATTCGATTCTCCATTCACACCCACACACTTCGGTGGTGTGAATTGAGAATCGAATGTTGTCGTGCGACAAATTCGCACGCCGTGTGCATTGGCCTTTAGGGTTTTGTCAACCAGGTTTGTGGAATGTATTAATTAGGCCTATATTATTTACATTTTTTTTTTTTTTACCAGAGGGATATCAAATAGCAAACTATGTGATTAATCTATGAGTAAATGTAAATGTACAATTTATATGATAGGAGAAAGAAGAACATTATAATATTGATTTAAAATATTAAAATATATTTTATAAATAATATATATTCAAAATTCATATTGTTAAAATTAACTTTGGTTTGTTTCTTTAAAAGGACAGTTCACTATTTTTACACTTGTTTTTAGATCGGTTGTCGAAGACAAATGGGCAAATACAAAAGTAGCTACCTACTCTCTAAAAAAACGCTCAAACACTTTACTTTTATTTTTATGTTTCGATCCAGCACCCTAGTAAGTTCACATAGAATACAGTGCAATATAGCATAGAAATAGACGTGTTTCCACCCTCCGATACTGACAGAAATATGATGTGTTGTGCCTTCTCAGACATGGACTTCATTAACAGCACCATCTTGTTTAGCCTATATATCAACGACCTACCATCTGTCTGCCCAGTAGTGCATGTACAAATGTACGCTGATGACACCGTTTTATATGTACATGACAAGAACAAACACCTGGCAGCTGCCAAACATAGCTCTGCTATGGAAAAGGTCATAATGGCTCAACAGCTCTTGCCTCCAGCTCAACGTTAATAACACTGTAGGAATGTTCTTCTCCAAACAACACAATATGACCACGGCAAACATAACCATTTCAGGGCAAAACATTAGTATAGTTCCGTCTGACTTTCAAAGAGCACATAAAGAAAGTGTCTGGTAGGGTGAAGTTTGGCTTGGCAAACTTCAGGTACATCAGAAGCTCACTGACCATGAGTGCTGCCAGACTATATATGGACGCATCAATTATGTCGCACCTCACATATTGTTTGACAAGCTGGGGCCATGCATACAGCACTTCCCTAAAGCCATTAGCCACCCTATACAAGCGGACCCTTAAGGTCATGGACCAGAAGCCCAACAGCACACACTACTGTACCATCCTAGACAATTGTAAATACAATTGTGGGACGACACCATCAAATACAAAAACATCTGTCTCATCCATAAAATGCTGGATAACAAACCAGTAGCACCTCTCGTGGTGACCTTATAGTTCCATTCAGGAAAAGCACCTTCAGTAAACAATCCTTCTCAGTGATAGCAATAGAAAACTGGAACTCACTACCCAACCAACTCAAAGACATACATACTTACTCCACCTTCACAACACACATGAAAGCCTGGCTGACACAGAACGATAGTTGTCCTCATTAATCCCTCTCTGTGCTGCCTCTCCAAAATGCCTTTTTTGTATGTTTTGTTTTGTTTAATGTATTGCTGTTTGTAAGTGCTTAATGTTGTGTGGCCTGTAATTGTCCTGTGGCTTCTATGTCGCTGCCCCCATAAGTGTGTATGTGGCGTTTGTTGTAGCCGCTTGCAATCACCTCAGCTTGCTTACTTGTGTTTTTTGTCAAGTGTGATGTTGGGGTACCTTGTCTCAGCCACGTGTTCTTAGAATATTGAAATGTTTTATTTGAACTAATGACGTTACTTTTCAGGATGCCATGTTGCAACTGGCCGGGGACTTCAGCTGAAAATTAGCCGACTAGGCTAACGCTGCCTTTTTTACCGTATTTTATATGGTTCATGTATTTGGATTGTCCTCGATATAATAAACTAATAAACTAAACTAAACTAAACTAATCATCATCTGCAGTCTCCCAGATTTAACTCTGCTGTGCAATTAAATCACTGACCCAGCAGCCAGCAGCTAATGGAGATAGGTAACATCCTCGACATGATGATTGACTGGTAGCATGCTAATTCATAGTTGCAAAAATTATCTGTAAATTGCATGGCGGATAATTAATTACATGTTAGGTGCATATGAAGTGGCCTACCTGTTTTTCCCCCCAGTTGGTATTCATTACACACGAGGCCATTAGGCAGTATTTGGCACTATATATTTACCAATTGTGACGTACTCTATGATGTACTACCGTAGCGTCTATTGTTGCCGCATTATTACAAAACTGTGAAATAACATGCTGCAAAATACCTACTCTATAATTAAAGCACTAAATCAGCTGTGTGTCAGATAGAGGGCTGAATAAATACGACACCTAGCATACGCGCTATAGTGTTGCTCAGGAGGAGATAAGAAAATATGAGTCTCATTGTGAACCGAGTGTCTCGTCATCAGTTTTGTTGACAAAGAAGTCCGTTCGTTCTTGCTGTGGATGGTGGACTTGTTCACTCTTAATGATCCCTCTGCCTCAGGCTGCAGCGTGTGGTTTGTGCTGCACAGGGAGTTTTTTTTCCTGCTTCCATAAACATTGGCCCCAGGCGTCCTAGCATACCGCTTTGTTGCAGCGCTCTTTTGACATAATCTGGTATGGAGGTAGTGTCCATTTGGGTTGTTGTGTAAGAGAATAACAGGGTCAAGTACATCCCATAATCTCTCTCTCTCTCTCTCATTCGCACGCACGTCATACGGGCGAGCACACATATACACACACACACACACACACCCACACATACGCGCACACACACACACACACACACATGCACACACACACACGCACGCGCACACACACACACGCACGCGCACCCACACATACGCGCACACACACACACATACGCGCACACACACACACACACATGCACACACACACACACACACACACACACACGCATGCGCACACACACACACAGGAACTGGCACAAGACCTTCCTATGATCTCCCTGCTCAGCCAATAACAAAGAGGACAGTAAGAACCAATCAGAGGGGCCTCCCGTAACACCGTTGCCCCTCTGGAAAAGGAGCAGAGATGTGGATCACACACAGAGAGATGTGCCTCTGGAGCTGGAAGACCCGCTAAGCCTTCTAGTACCTCAGCTCTCAGCTCTTCCCCTGCCTGCAGGCAGAAAGACCTCCACCACCTCACAGCATCCTGACAGGCCCTGGCTCTCCTCATCCCTTTGATCTCCTCATGTCTACTCAACTACACACCTCACCTTACCAGGCTCTCTGCCCCGGCAATCACCTGCAGAGAGCACACATGCAGGTACTAACACCCACACACACACCCACGCACCCACACACATACCTCTGAACACCTGCCCACCAGCGATTGTCTCTCACCGTGGCTCGGTCACCCCCCCCCCCCCCCTCCCCCCCCACACACACACACACACACACACACACACACACATACACACCCTCACGCACAGACCGAACTTCGGTAATTAGTATGTGCCGTTCACGAGATTAGATTAGATTAGGTTAGATTAGATTCCTAGAGATTAGAACGTTCTCAAAGATTTTATAAGCCAACTGAAGAAATAATGTTATCCTGGAGGGCTGCTACAGAATTTGTTTCAGTCTATTTTTCCTTTTCAGAATTCTTGTGAAAACCCAGTGTAGAACATACTGATACCAGGATCCCAGCTCTTTTTACAAGTTCTGTAATACTTTCACCTTTTGACTGTTACTTTAATTCCCTCTAGTAGAATGAAAGTAACGGTCAAAAGGTGAAAGTAGCCGATGAATAAATTTCCCTCTGGATTTCAGATTTGACAGGAACTTCCCGGGGACATAAAGCCTGCTTTCAAAGCCAAGGCTTTAGCTCAGCAACACAGTTTTGAGTTACAACCCAGGTTAACCTATTTGGTTTACCTGGTTGGTTTACCTGGGGTTACCTGGTTGGTTTACCTGGTTGGTTTACCTGGGGTTACCTGGTTGGGTTACCTGGTTGGTTTACCTGGTTGGTTTACCTGGTGTTACCTGGTTGGTTACCTGGTTGCTTTACCTGGTTGGTTTACCTGGTTGGTTACCTGGTTGGTTTACCTGGGTTTACCTGGTTGGTTTACCTGGTTGGTTTACCTGGTTGGTTTACCTGGTTGGTTTACCTGGGGTTACCTGGTTGGTTTACCTATTTGGTTTACCTGGTTGGGTTACCTGGTTGGGTTACCTGGTTGGTTTACCTGGTGCACTATCACGATACTGGTACAGGTTTATCTGGGTTAAACAGTAAGAAGCAATCAGAGGGCCTCAAAGATCTGTAACAAAGAGCCCCTCTGGGATAGGGGCAGAGATGGGAATCACTGTTAAAGCTTTCACTCCGGCAAAACCACTCCGGAAACCTCCGAACGTTGGCGCTGTCTGGCGAACGATACACTGGTATAAATGCGGGCTCGTTCGCCAGACAGCGCCAACGTTCGGAGGTTTCCGAACGTGAACCGGCACGGTTCTTTGCCGGTGTGAAAGCCCTAACAGAGAGATGGCCTCTGTAGCTGGAAGACTACAGTCTTCTAGTACCCAGCTCTCAGCTCTTCTCCTGCCTGCAACTTGGGTTGTGCAGAGAGACCACCGCCTGGGTTTTAGAACCCCCCCCCATCTGAGAGCAAAGTGTTTCTGTAATTGATTAAGGATGCCATGTGAGGCTTAGCTCCGTGTATTGTACATAAAAAACAATAAAAGCTACAGGAAGGAGACAGAGTGGTGGGAGAAAAGCTCCTTAAACTCCAGCTTCAACAATGCGGGGAGAGTTACGACGGGGCTGCGCTATCATCCATCATGCGCTCTTGTTTCCTTGTTCTTTCGTCTCCTGGACGAGGGGGGTGGGGTAGGGCAGGGGGGGGGGGGGGGGGGGGGGCTAGGATCGTACCCAGGACTGGGGGTGGGGGGAGAAGAGGTGCATTCTTGGGATTAACCCCTTGTACAATACAGTGGGATGTTGTTTTGAATTGGAATACAGAAAACCTATATCGAAAAAGAGGAGAGAAGGTTATCATGATAACATTGATTATGATGGTATGTGTATTTCTAAGCAAGGTAAGTGGCGCAAACGAACACTTAATGGATCAGATTATGTCAAAAACTGACGAAAAATGGAGATAGAACCTTATAATTCTAACGTCACGATGATAGTGATTGCAGGGATAGCAGTGATAGCCAGGGACAGCAGCTAGGGGCATCATTTGGGGATGGCAGTTACTGGGCTCAAGACCAACCTGCCAAAACTATTACAATCCTGAAAACAAAAGATAATAAATGTAGACACTCTCACTCTCTCCTCTCTCTACGTATCTTCATTAAGAAATGAGCCCCCTGTACCTAGGCTATGGTCATCTTTGAAAAGTCAAGTAGCCTACTGAATCAGAGCAATCATTTCAGCTGGCACGCCTTGTGTAGTTTACCAGCAGGCAGTGGCTGTTAAAGGCTATCTTCAGGCTACTGTACTTGTAATTAGATAGGGCAGGATCGAAGGATTGTCGAAAATTATAATTGTAATTAAAACAATTTCCATGGCACGATTGTCTGTGTGTCGTGGTTAAATTAGGCCTAGATTCACTCTAACTGCACAATGTCATTTTACTCACATCGCCTCGCAAAATCCCTTGTCTTTCTGTGGCCCCTTTCCTTCGTTCTCTTCGTACAGCACTGATGATGTTTTAAGATGCTGTAGTTTTATTAAGTTATTTTTTCTGAGTGGGGCAGTCCCACTCATATTTTTCATTTTATTGACAGATACAGTAGAGATTTGACAGGAAGGATGGGTGAGAGAGAGAGGAGGGATGACATGCAGGATATGTCCCCGGCCGGAATCGAACCGGGGACCCTGCGGTTAACGCTTAACCCGCTTAACCAACCCGCTTGGTCAACACTTAACCCGCTAGGCCACCTAAGCGCCCCAGCACTAAGCCCTATGCATTACAGAACAGTAATTGAGACCTCTAATCCTGGTGCTGTGACAATAAACTACAACAGTTATAGATCAAATGCCCCCCACAATGGATGGCTCCAAATATGAGCCACAGTAGAAATGCATGACACTATACATAGATGGCAGATCCTCAGCAGTTGATTCCAATATAAATTGTATATTTACGCCTTATTCGCCTTATTCCAAAGCGCTTTACAATGACCTCTCATTCACCCATTCACACACATTCACACATCAATGGCGGCCAAGCTACGATGCAAGGCGTCGGCCCACTCATCTGGAGCAATTTGGGGCTCAGGGTCTTGCCCAAGGACACCGCCCTTTATCCAAAGCGACTTAAAGTGACAAGTACATTTGTCTAAGTCAGTGAATCGTCTATACGTCAGTCATCATAAGAGAAACTAAACTATGCTAGGACCAGGGGTCACTGACGGCTACGATGAAAGAAGACCTCTTTTCATTATTTTTAAATTGTATTTACATTAAAGAAACTGTACAGGGGGGTAGTGGGGGGATGTAGATGTCTTTAGGAGTGACAGTCAAGATCTAGCCTGAAGAGATGGGTCTTTAGTCTAGGGTGGGAGATAGCTGAGATAGATGACGATGACAGCCATAGGAGTAAAAGCTAAATCATATGGTTCCTTTCTGGTAAATGGTAAATGGACTGCACTTATATAGCGCCTTTATCCAAAGCGCTTTACGACGGCCTCTCATTCACCCATTCACACACCCATTCACACACCAATGAATGAATGAATGAATGAATGAATGGTCTTTATTGTCATTGATATAGTACAGGTACCAAACAACGACATTTGGGAGGGGGGGCTCCCCTGGTGCTAGGAAAAAAAAACTAAAAACAAGAAGGGAGAAGAGCTGGTTTACATAAATAAAGGCTATGTACACTATCCACTATACTATACTATACAAATAAAACACTGTGCTGTACTCTATGCTATGCTATACCTATTCTAACATTTCCTATCTCTGAACCTTATGTATCCGAGGGTTGTCATATTGCACATAGTGTTATTGCACATTCATTTAAAGTGTCGCAGTTTGCAGGTTTGAAATGTTCACAGTTGTGTTTCAGTATTGCACTGACAATGGCGGCAAGCTACCATGCAAGGCGCCGGCTCACTCACTGGGAGCAATTTGGGGTTCAGTGTCTTGCCCAAGGACACTTCGACATGTGGCCAGCCGAGGCTCGAACCGCTGATCTGCCGACCTTGCGATCATTAGACGGCGGCTCTACCTCCTGCGCCACAGCTGCAGCTGGGGGGGGGATATTGTTCATCTTCCTTGTTGCAGAAAGCTCAGTACTGTAAATCCCTCCATAGAAGACATGTGAATACACTCCTGAACCGTTAGCGGAGTATTTCATTGGCACGCTCCTCATCCTCATGTTCAGCATCCCCACTGAGGGTGGGAACCATGAACTCATCATTCATCTGTGTTGGGCTGCTCTACAGAATGATTGGGAATCCTATCTGGATTACTACTGTAAAACATGAGAAAACATAAAAACGGTGCTTGCTCTTAATCTCCACGCTCATTTCCTGTATAGCATCGCGGCTT
>NC_137692.1:12848916-12853916 GCF_963989245.1 Nansenia antarctica | reverse complement strand
CCTTGGAAGCTCCACCTCCACCTCCTCCTCCTCCATAGGTCTGGCCTTCCTCTTCTTCAGCAATGCTACTGAACGAATGATGGCCTCTCTATCTCTCTGGTGGTCACTCAAAGCCCTGGACATCATTCCCTTGTAGATGTGGACCAGACGACCCGTATCCTGCTGAGACAGGTTGTGGTCTTGCATGATCTGGTAGCAGTGGTGCTGGAGCACGGTCATGTTGTGTCTGAACCGCTGCTCCCAGTTCAGCCAGGTGCCCCCTGGGAGACCAGGGTCGGCTGCCTGCACAGGTGTGTGAGGCTGAGGAGAGGGAGGCTGTAGAAGAAGTCATGATACATTTCTGAATAATTCTTGTTACAATGTATTTTCTTCACAAATTATGCAGTTTTACAAATACTTAGAGAGTTGTAGAGAGGTTTGGGCGAGAGAGAGGTACTCACTGGAGATGTGAGCCGAGGCTTGGTTGCACACCTGCCTCCCTCCCCTGCAGCAGAGAGCACCTGGAGTGTGGCAGAACGGTCAACTTGTTGAGTATGGACGCTCATGTTTTTTAAATGTGGAATTTTAGCTTGTAGAAATAAGTCACAGGTCTAGTCTTGGGGTTGTAGCCACCAAAACTGAATTCCATTCAACATTGCTGCCTATCAAATTCTAAACAATCTCAAACATTCTGCTGAAGTTGCTAGGAATGATTGTGACATCAACATAATGTAAATTACAATTCAAAATATTCAAAAGTTGCATCTTTCTAGTTCTTAGTTTCCATGGCAATGAGTCAAATGTGTATATTTTCAAATCATATTTTGCGCTCAGCAACCAAACATTCTAAATTCAGAGATTCTAAATGATTGTGATGGCATCAAATCTACAGTGTATAGCCCAATGCACACGACGTGCGATTTTGTCGCACGGCAACATTCGATTCTCCATTCACACCCACTCACTTCGGTTGTGTGAATGGAGAATCGAATGTTGCCGTGCGACAAAATCGCACGCCGTGTGCATTGGGTTTAAGTGTTTATGTGTTTATGTGTGTATGTCAGGGTATCCGCGGTGTCTTGAAAATATTACAAGTTGATAAATACATCTTGGGAAAATCAAGACCCTTAATAAGTATTAAAAAGTCTTATCACGATTTTATGAGGTCTTGAATTTTGTTGGTATTTTTCTGAATTAGACTCTGTCCAAAGAGTTTGAGTCCTAAACATTTTTAGTAAAAGTTCGTGAATTTATTAGTTTTATTAAAGATTAACCAGAAATTCGGTGGTATGATAGTGGTCTAGTTTATTGCAAACTAAAACTGTTAAGTTAAAGGTGTCACTGATGTAAACGGTAACAGCTTGAAGTGGCGGTGAGGTCTGGAAAAATATTGACAAGGTCTTTAAAAAGTATTAGAAAGGTATTGAAATGAACCTCAAGATTCCTGTATATACCCTGTACTTACTTACTTACTTACAGACAGACAGACAGACAGAGACAGACAGACAGACAGACAGACAGACAGACAGAGAGAGAGAGAGAGAGAGAAGAGAGAGAGAGAGAGAGAGAGAGAGAGAGAGAGAGAGAGAGAGACATAGACAGAGACAGAGACAGAGAGACAGAGATATGAACCAGGCAGTGGCGGGCGGTGCATTTCACACCTAGGCCTTCAGTGATGTCCGACACATTCCTACCTGAATTATTCTACCTCTTAATACCATCGTTATGACGCCATGGCTCTAGAAACTAGACAGAAACACAGTATAACCGGGCGTTGCATCACCTTAACATAGTCAGACAAGTACAACAGAGTTATATTAATATTTCCGAAGCATTTTTAATCAATAAATCCGCATTTACAATGAAGAGTGTTAAACTAACATCTTTAAGATCGCTACATTACCCACGTCTGTCGTCTCGTCCACCATAATAGCGACAAAGGGTGCCTTTTTAATCTCCATTTTGATCTCTTCTCCCATCACTTCAGCAATAGCAAAAATCAGGTCGTTTTGTATTTTGCCTGACGTCCCAGTAAACACTTTGTTTGTGGACAGGTGGTAATGTAAATCTGGGTTGTTTTCAGCCAGAAAAGAAAGAAGCTCAACGTAGTTTCCTCTGTTTGTGGACTCGGTGCTTTCATCGTGTCCCCTAAATGAAAGTTATTGTTTACCCAAAAACAGGACACAATCGATCAGTATTATCGATCAGTCAACGAAAGCTTTCGTTCTGGAGCTCCGTTTCCCTGCGCACTCCGTTTCCCTGCGCACTCACAAAGTTTCACATCTACCGGCATAGTTACGCATCTCAATAGTGCGTATCAATAGTGCGTATCCAATCAAAAGACGTGCTGGGTGCTGACATCATTGAGCCTTACAGCAGGCGCCGTTGTTGCTTTTGCTCGCATCTACGTAGGTTTACTAGGTACGCCACAGGTTTTCTCGTTCCAACGTTAAGTTACAGGTCGAATTCGCGGCACCGTTTATTGTGCAGGCAGGCAGATTTTGGAGCCCCCTAGCAACACATTTTGATTGGATAAAAGCTCTAACATAAAGGCCAGCCCTCCAAATCTCAATCGGAGACTGGAAGCAGCGCAACCAAGAGGAAAGCTATGAAATGAAGAGAATAGACTATGGGGAATCATTAATACATATTTGTGGAAAAAATATATTAAAATAAAATGTATATTCTGATGATGTTTAGGCCAGCAGAGAAGGCCTTGCTGGCCCTGACGGCACACCACTGGAACCAGGGGTACTTCAGTGGAATGGGTAGAGAGATGTTTGGTTGAGTGTTTGAGCTTGGTAGAGTTGATTGTGTAACTGGATGAGAGTTTTTGGAAAAAGCTTAATTTTAACACTAGGAGAGCTAGGCCATGTTCACCTATTTGAAGCGTGCCCTCGGTCTTAGTCTTTAGAATGGGAAGCTGTTACTGACACACAGAAACCACTGGATGGCGCCTCTCGTACATTAGCCTGCCTCCTCTGCTCTGAGCTAATCAGCGCTCATGCCCCTAAATATATTTTGAGTTCTGATGACTGTGAAAAGCTGAGAATATCTTATTTTACTCTACACTGATATGGAGAAATCCATAAAGTTTACTCTGTTTTTTAGGTAATGGCTACTGCATTCCACTCGTGGCACTGTGGATATTCAACATTAAGCAAATCATATAGCCAACTGGCTGTGTTCACAGTTTAGCAAATTAGTTTGTCAGCTTGACTTTAGCTATACAGTAATGCAAGACAGCCAGTTAGCCAGCTAGTGAGTTTAACGTTGGTGCAATTGTAAGGAGCTAGCAACTCATCTCGAACTGAAAGCTCTATCCACCTTAAGGCATGAACACTATATATGCATTATGATTTAGTCTTTAAAACAAAGCATTAGTATTACAGTATATGCTAATTAGGGGCAGTGACATACAACTGGAAATTATAATATTATACATCGCTAATGACAAAAGGAGGCGATTGCAATCACTTAGATTCCAATTAGTTTATCTTTCGTTGTAGACATTTCAATAAGTCAATAGGGTTGTTTTCACTAGGGGGTAAAGTCCATTGTGAAATCAATCAAATTGCCAGTGAGCTAAACTGGAGACATTACAGTTTACTGAAGATTCTCAAGCATCAGATTAATGATGAAGACAATGACTCTGGGGAAAAACTCTCAACAGAATCTCTATAACAACACAACCACTGCTGGGTTCTTAAATTATTCTGAATAACAAACTTGCAGTAAATTAAACTGGTAACCCATTTTTTTTTACAGCCCAGTATTATGCAGGTACAGTACTTAGCCTACTTAAGTACTGGGTAAAGTAATACCTGATAATAATGCATATTAATGATACTTGCTGTTTCTTTTATATTCATTGAATCAAGCACCATACACATTTGCTATAGTCGCAGGTTAGCATCATGTTGGTGATCCTAATTAGACAAATTGCCGTTACCATCTCTAAGAACACGTTTCGGCATAATGTCTGCACGTTAAAAGTCCCAAATTCAATTGAAGTTCAGAGCTAAATTACACTGATTTTAATGATCAACACTGTCTCTTCTCTCATTAGGTACTCTGTGTTGGTGTTGATAAGGCAGCATTCAGAGAGAGCATCGGAGTCAATGCTATAATGAGCCACAATGATACATTCACAATCACCATCATTATTATATGTTCGCACTTACATCATCCCCTGATTGGAGCTGTGTGTGTTTGAACTCAGTTAGTGGCTTCAGTGAAGCAGAGGCGACCTGACCTCTGAGATGAGAGTAGCACTGGAGTCATGGAGTCATTTCAGAAAGAAGAGACACTTCTAGAAAATCAGAGGGAGAGGTGGATCAAACCAGTATCTAACAAATGAATGTTCATCAAATACTGCTCTGAGCAGAAATGATTGAAGCACCTTTAGCTCTTGGCGTACGCTAGACTATTGTATGCTGTTGTGACTGACTACCCTTCATCAGTCCCTTTTCATCTATGCAGCTGTTGAGGTCCTCATACAACCACTATGTTATCGGGAGACCAGCATTAGCCTAGTTAGGGTTTTGTTATGCCTACCATCCCATATGAAAAATGCATATATATGGGCCCAATCCCGTTTCCCTTCCCTACCCCTATGGTTCGTTTCGGAGTGCCACTCACTTTGGAGCCAAGGCCTCTGAACAGAGCCACAAGGCGTAGTGGTGAAGTTGTAAATCTTCCCCTATGAAATGGGACAACCCTTCAAGACCCCGATACGTCATCAGTAATGTCATAGAAAAGCATGCGATTCAAGTAACATGACTTATCTCAAAGTCCACTTTATCGTGTCTTTTTCTAAATAGTGACAGTAGTGAATAATGTCAACTTTGATGTATTCGGGTGGCAATTTCTACACGACCGATTAAGATGAGGCTTTCGGCCCCATCAGGTTATTATCAAAGCACTGCACTGTGACCAAGCAGCCTGCCCAGTGGTGAATACATGTTGTTTAAAGTACAGTAGACCAACTGGGTGGTGCTAGTCATTTTGAATGTCCTGTC
>NC_137692.1:12835833-12848716 GCF_963989245.1 Nansenia antarctica | reverse complement strand
ATCATATTACACATCGCTAATGACAAAAGGAGGCGATTGCAATCACTTAGATTCCAATTAGTTTATCTTTCGTTGTAGACATTTCAATAAGTCAATAGGGTTGTTTTCACTAGGGGGTAAAGTCCATTGTGAAATCAATCAAATTGCCAGTGAGCTAAGCTGGAGACATTACAGTTTACTGAAGATTCTCAAGCATCAGATTAATGATGAAGACAATGACTCTGGGGAAAAACTCTCAACAGAATCTCTATAACAACACAATCACTGCTGGGTTCTTAAATTATTCTGAATAACAAACTTTAAGTCAATTAAACTGGGAACCCATTTTTTTTACAGCCCAGTATTATGCAGGTACAGTACTTAACCTACGTAAGTACTGGGTAAAGTAATACCTGATAATAATGCATATTAATGGTACTTGCTGTTTCTTTTATATTCATCGAATCAAGCACCACACACATTTGCTATAGTAGCAGGTTAGCATCATGTTGGTGATCCTAATTAGTCAAATTGCCGTTACCATCTCTAAGAACACGTTTCGGCATAATGTCTGCACGTTAAAAGTCCCAAATTCAATTGAAGTTCAGAGCTAAATTACACTGATTTTAATGATCAACACTGTCTCTTCTCTCATATAATGAGCCACAATGATACATTCACAATCACCATCATTATTATATGTTCGCACTTACATCATCCCCTGATTGGGAGCTGTGCGTTTGAACTCAGTTAGTGGCTTCAGTGAAGCAGAGGCAACCTGACCTCTGAGATGAGAGTAGCACTGGAGTCATGGAGTCATTTCAGAGAAAGAAGAGACACTTCTAGAAAATCAGAGGGAGAGGTGATCAAACCGGTATCTAACAAATGAATGTTCATCAAATGCTGCTCTGAGCAGAAATGATTGAAGCCACCTTTAGCTCTTGGCGTACGCTAGACTATTGTACGCTGTCTTGTGAACTGACTACCCTTCATCAGTCCCTTTTCATCTATGCAGCTGTTGAGGTCCTCATACGACCACTATGTTATCGGGAGACCAGCATTAGCCTAGTTAGGGTTTTGTTATGCCTACCATCCCCATATGAAAAATGCATATAAATAGGCCAAATCCCGTTTCCCTTCCCTACCCCTATGGTTCGTTTCGGAGTGCCACTCACTTTGGAGCCAAGGCCTCCGAACAGAGCCACAAGGCGTAGTGGTTGTAAATGTTCCCCTATGACATGGGACAACCCTTCAAGACCCCGATACGTCATCAGTAATGTCATAGAAAAGCATGAATGCGATTCAAGTAACATGACTTATCTCAAAGTCCACTTTATCGTGTCTTTTTCTAAATAGTGACAGTAGTGAATAATGTCAACTTTGATGTATCCGGGTGGCAATTTCTACACGACCGATTAAGATGAGGCTTTCGGGCCCCATCAGGTTAGTTATCAAAGCACACTGCACTGTGACCAAGCAGCCTGCCCAGTGGTGAATAACATGTTGTTTAAAGTACAAGTAGACCCAACTGGGTGGTGCTAGTAATTTTGAATGTACCTGTCTTCTGCAACTTTTGACAAGGCATAACTTCTCACTTAAAACATACTTTTTTCCGTCATTAATTGCTACTATTAACTTGATATAACCTCGTGCCTGTGCTGAAGGCAGACTAATGCATCTCCTGGGACAATGCATAACAGTTAGCCTTGATTCTTAATTCAGAGAGAGAGAGACAGAGAGATGAGAGAGAAGAGAGACGAGATACACATAAAAATACTGTATAGGATAGCAGCATAGCAAATCATTTTGGGAATTGCATTCTACTGGGCAAACAAATGTTCCTCGTGTTCTATAAATTTTTCAGAGGTCTCCTCAGTGACAACATTTACTCAATTAATCATCTGTTGGTCTTGTTGGGGGCTCTGTGTGTCGTGTGTGTGTGTGTGTGGTGTGTGTGTGAATAAGTCTATTTGAATTGCACAATCGTGCTTGTCTTCCACAGCTAATGAGCAGCTAGCTAGGCAGCCAGTTTAACTGCAGTTTGAGTCATCTAAGCATTCTGCAACAGATAAGGTACACCAACCCCTGCTGCCCACCATTTTCCCCCACATCTGTGCCCCCCCCCCCCCCCCAAATACATACTATCTGTGTGTCCCTCAGGTCCAAGCGGCTGTCTCTGCTCTCCGCCTAATGAGCCACTAGGCTGACCGCCTTCTAATACCGCAATTATAGGCGTACCCTTTGCTGCTTGGTAGCCCCCAAGGCGCTGTTTGTGTTGTGTGCGTGTGTGTGTGTGTGGTGTGTGTGTGTGTGTGTGTGTGTGCTGTGCTGTGTGTGTGTGGTCGTGTGTGTGTTAGCTTGTGCTGCTGAGCAAAGCCTGGACATAAAATATTCCTGTTCTTACCATCAGAGCTCTGACACACACATCCAAATTGCACTCATTAATGTGATGTAGCAGACAAGCCAGATAGCTACTAAACCTCAGTTAGTGTCCAGCGCATTATCCCCTTCTTTGCGATGTCCGCAATATCCACAATAGAATAACATACCACATTGAATGAGACATTATTATTTGGCCAGCCAGTCTCTCTCTCTCTCTCTCTCTCTCTCTCTCTCTCTCTCTTCTCTCTCTCTCTCTCTCTCTCTCTCTCTCTCTCTCTCTCTCTCTCCTCTCTCTCTCTCATCTCTCTCCTCTTCTCTCTCTCTCTCTCTCTCTCAGCAGTTCACACTGGGGATGAAACTAGGGATGAAAGTAACTATGTTGAGACCACCAGGCTTTCCTAGTTCTACCCTGTCAGAAAGATTGACACACAGAACAAACAACTGTTCAACAAAAACCATCCTATGGGCATTATGTGTTCTTCGGGATGTAACATCTGAATGAAATTGCAAAAACACATTCTCAGATCGCTCCATCCAAGCTCCGTCCATTCAATCCAGATTGGCTAATCTAAAATCCAATGGAGAGGCGTGAGAACAATGTGGTTATGCGAGACTGGGATGAAAAGTTACACGAGTAGCCTACCAATCAAAGGGTGATGAAAAGAAGGTTATACAATATACAGTAATACAAGTAATCCATCGCTATTAGCGATTTTTTAAGATTTAAAATATATATTATATATTCATAAATATGTAATATTTATGTAAATGTAATATATTATTCATTCAGTGTGATTACAAACTACTTACAAACTCTCAAAACTAATTTCGTCCTGATTGCTAAATGTAATAAATACTGCACACTCAACTTCAAAACTCTTTTGCTAGTCATACAGAAATGTTATTAAGAAATTGCTGGAAATCAAACTTGAAAATCACTTATGGATGTATTGTTTTGTTGAGTAGTCCTGACTGGTGTGAGGCTAAAACGTTAACCAAGTTTACCAAAGTGTAAGACTTTGGCTCTGCCAAAGCCCTCTTTGTGAATTACTGTGATCTGGTCAAGGAAAGATCCTTAATTGGTTCAATTAATCAATTAGGATGGAAACTGCAGGGAAGTCAGACCAGGCCAACATGTCTCTCTCTGTTGGCAGCGTGCATCTCTCTCTGCTACCTGTGCAAAACCTCCTCTTATCTGTAACAGTTGTGTGACCTTCGCGAACCTACGCAGACTCCTGGTTGCATTGTCGTCAATGAAGCAGGAATCGGCCCTCAGATTGAGCTTGGGCTGAGAGGGCATTGGCTTGCATGTTCACACACTCTTATCCTACAGTACATTACTAACTTGTTTTCCATTCATACTGTATGTTATTGCCCATTCAGATAGTTTCCCATTCTCAACAGTTTATCACAAACAACATTTAGCTGCCTATGCACATTGTAAATATGCATTCCACTTGTGGAGGGTGTGGTTCTGCTCTCCTGGTCCTCATGTGCTGTTAAGTGCAGATTATACACTTAATTACACAATTGCTCGGAAATTGTTCAATTGAAGTCAAGTCTAGACATTAGTCATTTGTTGATTGTATTGCACACAATATTGTGCTCCATTCTTTTCAATTTGCCTTTAAACACACACACACACACACACACACACACACACTCACACACACACACACACACACACACACACACACACACACACAGACAGGCTATACCACGCTTTGGCAGCGGCAATGGCTATGCATTTCAAACACGGAAAATGTGAAAACACTCTTTGGCACATGTAGACGAGTTGAGAGTTCTAAGTCTTCCATTGGTTTACGGAAGCGCTTAATTGGCCAATGGCGTACTTATTTTTTACAAAGAAAGGAATCCTTTCCGATTACGGATAATACCTGAAAATGATCGTGGCCTGGGTTGGTCCAGTGGTCTAGCACGTGGTCTACAGTGCACACATACTGTACATGGTGGTGTGCTTGGGGATGATACTCAGTTGTCCTGAGACATCTTCTGCCCCTCACCACTACGTCTCCTAAAGACACCCGCTTTCCCCTCTACTGTGTCCCTAAGAACTTCTATTGCCCCCCTTGTACTGTTTCTCTGTTTCTCCAGTGTAAAAACAAAACAACAACAAAAACTAGGTTTTAGAAGAAGGTGATAGCAGAAGGTTTTTTCCTTCTATCAATGGTCCCGGGCCTGAGCTAGATTACTCTTCCTGCAACGAATGGTGGATGACTCACATGCTTAGTATTCAAATGTATTGATTGTCGCTTTGGAATAAGGCGTCTGCTAAATGCCGAAAATGTAAATGTAAATGTAAATGTCTACAGTAGGCTTGTTTATGAGCCTGATCGCCTGGGGGAAGTAGCTGTTGGTTAGCCTTTGAGTTTTGGCCCTGAGGCTCCGGAAGAGGCTTCCTCTTTTGCCTCAGTTCAAACAGACTGTGGTTGAGGTGGCTGGGTTCAAACAGACTGTGGTTGGGGTGGCTGGGTTCAAACAGACTGTGGTTGAGGTGGCTGGGTTCAAACAGGCTGTGGTTGAGGTGGCTGGGTTCAAACAGACTGTGGTTGGGGTGGCTGGGTTCAAACAGATTGTGGTTGAGGTGGCTGGGTTCAAACAGACTGTGGTTGGGGTGGCTGGGTTCAAACAGACTGTGGTTGAGGTGGCTGGGTTCAAACAGGCTGTGGTTGGGGTGGCTGGGTTCACACAGACTGTGGTTGGGGTGGCTGGGTTCAAACAGGCTGTGGTTGAGGTGGCTGGGTTCAAACAGGCTGTGGTTGGGGTGGCTGGGTTCAAACAGGCTGTGGTTGAGGTGGCTGGGTTCAAACAGACTGTGGTTGAGATGGCTGGGTTCAAACAGGCTGTGGTTGAGATGGCTGGGTTCAAACAGACTGTGGTTGAGGTGGCTGGGTTCAAACAGACTGTGGTTGGGGTGGCTGGCATCTTTGATGATCCTCCGGGCTTTGCTGACACACCGTTTGTTGTATAAATCCTGGATGGAGGGAAGCTCACGTCCACTGATGCCCTCGGCCGTCCGCACCACCCTCTGTAGCACTCTGAGGTTGAGGGCAGGTCAGTTGCCGTGCCAGGCAGTGATGCACCCAGTCAGAATGCTCTCGGTTGTGCCTCTGTAGAAGGCCCGCAGGGACTTGGACCCCATGACAAACTTCTTCAGCCGCCTGAGGTGAAAGAGGCGCTTCTGTGTCTTTTTCACCATCTGTTCGGTATGCTCGTCCCAGGTGAGGTCGTCGGAGATGTGGACGCCAAGGAACTAAAAACTGCTGACCCTCTCTACGGCGGACCCATTGATGGTGATGGGTTCCTATTCCCGACCTTTCTTCCTGAAGACCACCACCAGCTCCTTGGTCTTGTCAATGTTGAGAGAGGTTGGTTCTCCTGGCCCTACTGAGCCAGGCGGTCGACCTCTCTCTTGTAGGCCGTCTCATCGCCATTATAGTGGTGTTGGCAGCAGAATCCATCAGCCTAGCACATGGAAGACATCCTGCTGTATTCTAGAATGGAACACTCAGGGCATTCTGACGCAGAAACATTAGAACACAGAACATGGACATGGCGAACCATAATGCACTGTATTTATTATTATTATTATTATTATTATTATTATTATTATTATTATTATTATTGTTGTTGTTATTGTCGTGTATTCTTATTGGTTATGAATCAAAGAACAGTTAGTTTAAGACAATTTAATCAGTTACAGGCAGATTTATACATTACATGCGTTCTCCATGGACCTCGGGTGGGAAGAGCGCGCTCTCTCCCCCTCTGTCCCCGTTTCCTTCCAGAGGGGAGGGGCCAGCGTGTGTGTGTCTTTGCCCAACCCCCAGGTCTCTGATAGCTGGTCCAGGGGCCATCTGTTAATGATCAGTGTGTGTGTGTGTGTGTGTGTGTGTGTGTTTAAAATATACTACATATTCATACATAGATCATACATACTACAGAAATATACGACACATCCCCCCTCGGACCACCCAGAGGGTGTTCCGAAACTAAACTACCATAAAACAAAAACAAAAACACAAAACCCCACAAAACATCCCAAAATTTTTTTTTTTTTTTAAATAAAATTAAAAATTAAAAAATAAACAACAACAGACAGAAAAACTACACCAACACACAACACAAGAAGCACAATAACACAGACCAACCCAGGACCAGTATTAGGAACCAAAGATATCATAAACAAAAAATAGAAAACAACCAATAATAAAAAGAATTTTGAAAATAACAATCACAATTAAACTAAACACAGTTCATCATGCACAAATCAATACAGAAACTTCCAACGACCGATGTTTTCTTTGTCCTTGAAGCGTCAGGGTCAGAGGTTACTAGCACTTGTACCCAGTTGGAGAACAGCCTTTACCGCTGTCTCAGATTGATAACACTTTCATATTCAGGAGCTTTCCATTTTCGTTGCGCTAGGAACAGAACCTCTTTCCTATCTTTGCATAACCACTACATCACTTCTCAACTGACATCAATCACATACGATATAGAAATAAACAAACAATACACAAATAATGACATTCAGTTATCATAACACATAATTCCCCAACAGTAAGCACAGGACAAAGGGAATGCATTAATGCATAGATCTTCACCTCAGGTGAGGACTAGTCTTCTGAAAAGTTCATTAACGTGGACTGAGTGACTGATTTTCCAAAAACAGTCAATGAGGCCCTGCCTTCTAAGAAAGTCAAAAATCATGTCTGCTATAATAGGTGCTCCTATCTTGGCAAAGTAAGTTTCCCATGCCCCTAAGACCGTTTCCAGCCATGCTATCATCTGCTGTCCATTCCCGTCGTTCCCTTTGATCTGCTGCTTCACTACCCTATTCATAGTCTTTAATCTTTTCCTAACTGGTCGTCGTCCGTCAGTGTCATTGAGGTTCAGGCAGCCACCTGGTCCCCTCCCACGCTGATCAAGGTCTGGGGAGTCGCCCTCAGCATCATCTGAAGCATGGTGCAGGCACTCGCCAGCATCCCCAGTAGCACAGGTGTCCAGGCTTTGGACACTCCCAGGCTGGACCTCCAGACTGTCAGCACTCTCTGCTTCGTTGGTTTCTGGTTCATTGGCATCTGGACAGCTTTCCACTGTCCCCTCGGTTTCAGGCACTGCCGGTAATGTCACTGGCTGTAACACTGGCATTGCCACTGGCTCTGGCAACACCACAGCATCTCCTCGTAGCTCCTCCTTCTCAGGTTCTCTGGGGACCTCGGCACCTGTTGGCACAACATCCTGCCTACTCTGTACATCCACCCCCCTGTCCACCACCCGTGGCCCTATTGGGGTAGGGATATGCCCAGACACCACTGGTGTACCCACTCTGATGTTGTTTCTCCAACAGACCCCACATTGACCTAAAGCATGGTCAATCTGTTCCATCAAATATGGACTCCAAAACCCATATTTCTTGGTGATCTTGCGTCTTACCTCCCCCCTAGCCACATGTGCTAATCCATGAGCTTCCTGTATTAACATGCCTAATAAATCTGAGGGTGCTACAACCAACCCCTCATGATTCCTCCATAGACCTGTGTCATCCTGACTTGCCCCCCTTGCTAGCCAAACGTTCTTGTCTAACGTAGTTACTCTACTCTGTAACATCAATAAATCCTCAAGTGTGACCATGCCCTGTAATTGCTTTTCATGTGTGACCAGAAGACCTTTACCTGCCTTGTCTGCTCCTGTAATGGCTTTGGCTGCATCTTCTGCAGCCCTGTTACCTTGTGTGACATGTGATGAGTCAGACCTGTGTGCGGCACACTTCACTATGGCTAATTCCTTTGGCTTCATCATGGCTTGTAACAGCTTCATGATCTGTGCGTGATGCTGTATAGGCGTACCATCAGTTCTCTTAAAACCCCGCCCCCTCCATACAGCTCCATTAAAATGACAAACATTATGTGCATAGGCAGAGTCGGTGTACACTGTCACTCTCCGTCCGGTTCCCAAGTTGCATGCTTCTGTGAGGGCAATCAATTCAGCCAACTGAGCCGAGCAAGGCTGAGGAACTGCCTCAGCCTGTTCTACAATAAACTTTGAATTCTGTGCTTTAACTAAGGAATACCCAGCGCACAACGTTTCTCCTACCCCGTAACAAGACCCATCAACCCAATATTCTATATCAGCTCCCTTTAAAGGCAAAGCTTGTAGGTCTGTTCTATGCTTAATCACTCTGGCTGTCGATGGAATCTGAACACCGGATGGCACCGTCACCTGACAGCCGTCAGGTGTGCATTTTACTGTACAGTTCAATTGGCATAGAGCATCTCTCCCTAGCAGCCCTGTTGGCGTGTGTTCTGACACAAGTGTTGACAGAGTTGCTCTCTGTCCCTTGTACTCTAAGTCTACAAGCTCAGTTGTAAGAATCAGCTGTTTAATTCCCTCAAATCCGATTGTCTTCACATATTCTCTAGACATAGGGAGGTGCGTGGCGCCTTCAGGCTTCTTTGTCACCACCAGCTGGCACCTCCCACTCGGATCTTCCGGGCACCCCTATAGGCCAGCTGCTGGGCCTCCGTAAGGGTTCATCACTCCTGGAGCAGGTGTAGTAGGGGGCCAATATCCTCCTCCTTGGCTCCCCCCTGCGCCCCCCTGGGGCCTGTTGCAGCAGGCACAGGCTAGATGTCCATTCTGGTCGCATTGGCATGGTTCTAGCATCTCCTTCCCTGCTGCTGTCCATCCCCCTGGTGGTGGTCCTTGGCCAGGCTGTGTGTACATCTGGTATGGAACCGCTTGCACCCCTGGTGGCCCTTGTGGGTATGGATACCCCCCTTGTGGCCCCTGTGGGTAGGACTGGTAAGTAGCAGGATACCCCCCTTGTGGCCCCTGTGAGTAGGACTGGTAAGTAGCAGTCTGCACTCCAGGTGGCTGTTGCTGTGGGGCTAAAGCCTGCACTCCCTCTATGTTCCTCTCGCTTTCAGTCAATTGCAAATGAGTCAATATTCTGAGGGATTCTTCGTCTCGTGCCTTCTGTATCTGAATGTTCTTTCGATATAACTCAACTTGATGAGCTACGTGGTCTATATAAACAGCTTTGTTCATGTGTCGTAGCCCCACCACTTCTGCTAGCTTATCCTTAACTGGGGTAGGAAGCCCTTCTTGTATTTTTTCCCTGATTATGGATTTTTCTAAGGGGTTATCTTCAGCGTCTTTCCCTGTCACACTTCTCCATTGAGCGTGCACACGGGCAACATAACCCCTGGGATTCTCATCCCCCCCCAGTGGCTTCACAATGATATTGTCTGGGTGAATGTGAGTAGGGTAGGTCTCTCTGATTGCTTTCCACAGCCTGCCTCTGTTTGCTGCGAAGAGCTCTGGATCATAAACTGATGTATTGATATATCTATGAAGTCCTGCCTTCATCAATATTTCCTGCATTGTATCCAATCCTGCAATAAAAGCTAAGAGTCTTTTCAGGTCTCCCATCGCGGCCTGCGTTCCTGTCAGTATCACGTCGACCTCTCGCGTCCACGAATGTCCTCCCTCTTGAAGAACTGGGAGTTTCTCGATCACTTCAGACAAATCTGTATGATGCCACGGATGATATTCCATCTTGTTACCCCGAATCAGCACTGGACAGTTCTTTAATGTATTTGATGACATTCGGTGACAATCTCCCTCTTTCTCCGGGCGTCTTCTCCCACCTTTCCTTTCGGCTGTGGCTATCATCTTCCTGACCTGCGCGTTGTAGCCTCCATCTGCATTGTCGTCATCACTTGAGTCTGCACTGCCATCTTCGCTGTCATCTTCCTCGTCACTCCTGTCGTCCCCTTTTCCCCTTGGCTCCTTCTTCTTCTTCTGGGAATGATCCTCCAGTGCCTTAGCATATGGAGGGGGACTGGGGGCAGGACACAGGTCTGGGGATGAAATGTTCAGTTTCTGTTCCAGTGTTCTGGCCAATTCTTTTTTCTTTTCCGGTTCCATCTGAGCTATTTTCTGTCCCTCTACCTTAAATAGATCTAAAATAGCTAACTCTAACTTGCGTTTCTCTGATCTAATCTTTCCTCTTTGATGTGCTTTGTGCCCATTGATAAGTATCTCCAATGTTGCAATTAATTGTAAATTAAGGCTGCCCTCTTTCGGCCACGGCTGTTCAATGTATGCCCAACGGCTATTCCATTTCGTAGACATTTTGCTAATTTCCCTAACAAGAGGATTCATTTTTTCCACTACAGCCATAGGGGATAACGTAGCCAACATTCCACGATGTTCACTAATATCTTTTAACAGCTTCGTGGAATTCGACCCCATTCTACTTTGCTCAATATGCTGACAATATTCTATATTAGATAAGGTGTACGCTTCTTACAACCCACCTTATTTTGTCTTGTTTGCTAAACAAATGCTAGTCCAATATAACTGTATTAACCATCCCCACAAAAACCCTGCAACTTCAGAATAACAGACTTGCCTCTTGTGTATGTCAGTGCAGTATTAACTTAAATCTAATAGCTGTGTAAGTACTTTATACTTAAATGTGTTTCCTAATTGTTTATGAATATGTGTCACTTGATTACTCATTCAATACTAATTACAGTTCTGGTCAACACAATTATTAAATCACAAAAGCTGGTCACACCTAAGTATTCACCGATCCACAAAAACCCTTTTACTGCTCAACTATCAAATATGTACTATTCTGCTATTCCTTAATCAAACACTGTGGAAATGACCTAACTAAAATAAAATATGTAAATTACAAATATTAATTACAACCTGTAAATAAATCAACTGTTAAATGAAAGGAATGAATGATTAGTTAGAATTATTCATTGACACTTCATTGATGCAAACCTGTGAAGTCATTCAGCTATTTATCAAAATATCAAAAAAGGAATGATTATCATTAGATTATCACAAAACAATTGATCAAAGTTTTGTGAAATAGATAATGAATGATCTGAATAATTAATTCAACCAATTAGTAATTAATTAAATTAATTAAAGTAATTTAATATAGAACAATCAATTAAAAACATCAATCTATGAGTGATCTCTACAGATCTCTCGTCAACATTCTATGCAAGCAGGCAGGGCCGTTTTATTGGGGTCTGTGACCCTGCTGTGATTCTGCTCAGGGAAAGCAGCCTTGTCTAGGCTCACGCACAAATTGCCTCATATGCTTTGAATCTAACCTAAAGTCACAATCTATCTTTACTTTTAACAAACTATGACAAATATCTTTAAACTACTTTAAATCCCCCGATGATCAATTCACTATCTTTCTATCTTTGAATCACTACAATCTATGTAATGCAACAATCACACGCAACGTGTCTGTATGTTTGAACAACAGGAGAAGAAGGAGGAGAGGGAGGGGCTAGTCTTTGTCCTTCTCTGTGGGGAAACCCCCGCGTGTTTGTAGCCTGCTTTAAAACAATCTCTTTAACACAACTTGTTTTCATAAACGATTACTTTTCACGACACAGCAATATCAAGATTATCTTTCAATCCAGTTTAACTATTATTTATCTCATCCAAATCTTTCTCATATGTTTTTCACTGTTCCTCTAGAAGGTCTCTGTGTGTGTCCTGCGCGTCTGCGCGCGTGCCCGAGCGTGCGTGTTATCGCTCCGCTTACACGGGACAACACAAATGGCGTCTACGCTCTGCTGACAGTACACTGCAAATGGCCGCCCACACAATGGCTTCCCTTCAAACAGACAAAAGAGCCTCACATGTTCTCCACTGCTACAATATAAAACAGACTACCCAGTCCACCCACACTCCAACACATAAACACAACCTCACCGAATTTTACACAGACACACACGATATTCCAATACCGTACAAACAGACCTTACCATCAAACACTATATTTTACAAAAAACGGGCTTCAAAGTCCGGCTCTCACCACCCACCCATCAAAGATTATGAAAAGTTTGCTTCTATTCCAACAAGATTACCGTTACACAGATTCTTTTGACTATAACTTATCTGAGATTTACAGCCTATTTTAAACACACCAATCGACTAGAGAGCGATCTCTGCAGAAAATCTACCTTCTTCGTTAGATTGAAGCTTGCAAAATACTGTAAATTAAGTTATATTATCTCCGTTGCTTGCTCGCCATTACTGTCGTGTATTCTTATTGGTTATGAATCAAAGAACAGTTAGTTTAAGACAATTTAATCAGTTACAGGCAGATTTATACATTACATGCGTTCTCCATGGACCTCGGGTGGGAAGAGCGCGCTCTCTCCCCCTCTGTCCCCGTTTCCTTCCAGAGGGGAGGGGCCAGCGTGTGTGTGTCTTTGCCCAACCCCCAGGTCTCTGATAGCTGGTCCAGGGGCCATCTGTTAATGATCAGTGTGTGTGTGTGTGTGTGTGTGTGTGTTTAAAATATACTACATATTCATACATAGATCATACATACTACAGAAATATACGACATTATTACAACAACAACAATAATAATGATAATAACAATAGTATTCATAATAATAGTAGTAATAATACTTTTATATTTTATTTGTAACACAGTTTTCAT
>NC_137692.1:12790833-12833333 GCF_963989245.1 Nansenia antarctica | reverse complement strand
TACTAACTCCCCTCAAGGGGGACTGTGACAGCTGTTATTTGCGTCCTGTTTTTCCCTGAAACATGTCTGAAATGGTGGTGATTTGTTGACAGCTTATCCCTCTGTCCCCATGCGCCCTGCTGGAGGACCAGGTGGCAGGTTTGATATGATGTTTCTTTTTAAGTTTTTTTTTTTTTTCATTTTATTGACAGATATAGTAGAGATTTAGACAGGAAGGATGGGTGAGAGAGAGAGGGGAGGGATGACATGTAGGATATGTCCCCGGCCGGAATCGAACGTTGAAGCGTTGACCCTGCGGTTACGTGGTCAACGCTTAACCCGCTACGCCACCTAAGCGCCCCCGATATGATGTTTCTGAACAGATACCCCGTTGTACCTCGACAGTGAGCTACTATTCCCGTTCAATTCGTTGATTTCATTACTGTAAAAACACACATACAGTGTGTCACATTATTTCATCAACTCTCAATGTATACTGTAGAATAATGTGATATTGTCATGCAATCTCACTCACTGCAAGACTGTGTTTGCTCTCTGAGCTAAAGCCTGAGAATTCTAGTATTAGAGTGGAGGTAATCAGCCCACCAGACCGAAGGAAAGCCTGGTTCATGATATCCCTCCGTCTCGTGTAATGCAAGACTGTGTAAGTCTGCTGAGCTCACGCCTGTAGTCACACTAGTAGTTTTTAGATTGGAGCTAACCATCCATCAGCCTCAGATACTGTGGATCTGAACACACCATCCATCACATGGGCTACAGGATGCAGATGATTCATCCAATGAGAGACATTCATCTCAGCCGATCCGGACTTTTAATGGACTCCGTCGAGATGGAACATTATGTCTGAAGTGACTGATGGTTTTAAAAGAAACAAGAGATTAACACCTGCAGTTGTTTATGGCTGTTTTAACGTTTTACACTTCAAATCCTAGAGCAGCAAATCAAATTTGGCGAATGATCAGAAAAGCACCAGTGCACTACAAATGGTCTGCACCAGAGTAGAACGCATACTATGGGGCGTTTTCTTTTATGAGGTCGGAACACTGCGCCTGAATTAAGACATAAAAACACCTAATGAAAGGAAGTTGTGAGTTCTCAATGATGTGTGTACTAGGGTTGTGGCGGTAACAGACTTCTCAAACCAGTATACCTTCCAGCCCAAATACCCGCTACACTGGTAATATCTATCAAAAAAGTGGGACCTTTGTACCCGACACAGTGGCACACGGCTCCGTCCATTGTAATGAGTTCACCCTGATTCTGAACGCACCAAGTGACAAAGCATTGAATTAAAACGCTGGTATTATCAACATAGTACAGAGCCCTGGAGGGGTCAAAGAGAGATAAGAAAAATAAATTGAGGCCACGAATTACTACATCGAGCGCACACAATGCTATTGTTTTAACAATTCATTCTCACGTTTTGGATTAATTCGTTCCCTCATTTTGGTTAACTCATTCCCACGAGTAAAAAGACTTGCACACATTTTTCCCCCCTTTAACAGTCATCCCCAAACTAAAGTAAAGCTTAATTAGAATCAGAATCTTTTTATTTATTTTGATTATTGCCAAGTATATTTGCACAGGAAATTTGATATATTTGAACAGGAAACTAATATAAATTACACTGTTAGTGCATTGTAAGTTATAATATTACAAATATTTTTGAATGGTTTGAATCCCAAATGTTGCCATACCGGGAGTGTCATTTGATCCCACCATGCTAACGTGAGAAGTGCAGTACAGTATGTGCGTGTGTTATTCTACCTAACTTCAGAACTTTTTTTGTCTCTTTAGCTACAACAGCAGGCTCACGATCTTCTACAGTGTCACCGGTCAGGCCTCACATATAGCATATATGTAGCATCTTTTTTATTTTATTTATTTTATCAAATTCGGATTCTGCACTTGGTGTCATGGCAAAACTAATGGTATGGACAGTGTGGTGGGAATTCTACAGGTGTATATAGGTGTGTGTGTGTGTGTGGGTGTGTTTGTGTTTGTGATGGTGGTTTCTATAATATGTATATATTCTCCAGGTGGCTGTGTCAGGGGGACCCCCAGGGCAGGACCCATGAGGAGGTATAGAAGATGCTCGCAGCCTGGGCGCCTTTTCTCTTCCTAGCTATGTGGGTGAGAAGCACCTGCGCTGGGCCGCTCTCCTTCAGAATAGGTGAGTACTCTGGATGACGTCACGTCAGTCACCCTGCCTGGTGTGGACTCTGTGACAAAAATCAATGAGGATGGATCGGAATAGGATGACTGCAACAACACTGTATCAGAGCAGCTTCGGTACTGCACATCTCAAACTGAGAGCATGTTCAGTATATCGACTAAAGCCTTTACTACAGACCAGCAGGCAGAACAGCCCCGGTATTCTAGGTGTATAGTTTTACCTGAGAGAGAAACTGAATGCTCATTCAATATCAAATATGATAGTCCTGCATCATAGCAGCTCCATTACTGTAGCGAAGGTCTAGACTTGACTGTGAAAGGCTTCCACTGACAACTGATGCCTCCTTCAAACAGCAATTGTCAGTATCACTCTCATCTCTCATTGTACCACAAAAAAGACATAACAGGTGTAATGTCTATTTGTTAGGACAGGCTCTATTTATCTGCAAATGAAGGAACACTGTGTACTTACACTGTTGTGTGTAACAGAGCACCTCAGCCACAGCTTACATTTACATGGTTGACATTTAGCAGACACTTTTATCCAAAGCAACTTACAACTAAAAACATCCGTCTAAATGAATCATCTATCCATCAGTCATCATAAGCACATATCTATGTTAGGACCAGGTGCCGTCACGATGCTAGAAAAAGGAAGGATTCTTTTTTGGGTCTTTTTTTGTATTCTTTTTTTTCTTTTTTGTATTCTTTTCTTTATTTTTTGTCTTTTCCCCTTGTTATTATTAACAGTAGAGGAACTGCACAGAGGGGGTAGTGGGGGGTGAAGAGGACTTCAGTGACAGTCAAGATTGTAGCCTGCAGAGATGGGTCTTTAGTCTACTACGGAAGATAGTAACCTTGCACTCCTGACAGCAGTGGGAGGCTCATTCCTCCACTGGTGGGTGTCACTGCCAAGACAATGAAACGCCATGACTGACCACCGCGACCTCTGCATCCTCGTAGAGGCGATGGTACCAGGCGGCCAGCCGAGGTGGCAGAAAGGAGTGATCGGGCATGGGGTTTGATGAGCTGCAGAGGTCTGATGGCAGAGGTGGGGGAGCTAGGTCAAGTGTGCATTGCCATGACCACCTTTAGACCTACCTTACTGGATGGTGTTGACAAGCTGGGCCACCCTTGTTCTCACACTAAGAGGAGGGATGTGGGCAGTAGAGGGTACGTACTAGGCCCCCACTTTCACTACTGTTATCGGGAACAACCGCAGCTAATCAGGAAGTCCAGAAATGGTGGTTCTAACCAATCAGCCCTCTCCCTCTCTTGGCAACTCAGGCGTCTGTGAGTGATCTTCCCAGTAGCTGTGAAATGAAAGGAGCCCAGCTCAGCATAAGAGCAGTTATATTGATCTGTTAACACTAGGACAGCCGTGCCTATTTATGTCACCTACTTATTTATTTCTAGCCGTGCCTAGTATTTCACCTACTCTTAGTGCCGCCCCCCGGGGTCAAATGACCATAGTCTTTAGAATGATAAGCTCCTACTGACACACAAAGACCCCTAGATGGCGCCTCTTGTAAATTAGCCTGCCTCCTACACAGAAAAAACTGCAAAATAGCTTTATACTAGCTTATCCTGATGTGATTTTGAAAAATGTAAGGATACTGGGTGGTAGAACGCACATATCTAGGAAAAGTCATGAAAGGAGGGTCCTGAAATGTGATCACGTGTAAAGGTATAAACATGCTTTTGCTCACTTTTGACCCCACCCATGGCTGTTCTAGTGTTAAGACATGCTGCTGTGATGTCGTGAGCTTAGAATGAGAAGGTTCTATCTCCGTTTAGAATGATAAGGTTCTATCTCCGTTTAGAATGATAAGGTTCTATCTCCGTTTAGAATGAGAAGGTTCTATCTCCGTTTAGAATGAGAAGGTTCTATCTCCGTTTAGAATGAGAAGGTTCTATCTCCGTTTAGAATGAGAAGGTTCTATCTCCGTTTAGAATGAGAAGGTTCTATCTCCGTTTAGAATGATAAGGTTCTATCTCCGTTTAGAATGATAAGGTTCTATCTCCGTTTAGAATGAGAAGGTTCTATCTCCGTTTAGAATGAGAAGGTTCTATCTCCGTTTAGGGTAGTTCAGAGATATTGAGCGTCAACGTTTTTACATTCCATTATGTTTTGTGAGATGGAACCTTTGTATTTTATGAAATACTAACTCTAAAATGTCAACATTTTAAAAATAACACCACACCACAGGCATTAATAAACACCTAATGGTTCGGATTATGTAAAAAACTAAATTTTGACAAGATAAAACCTTATAATTATAACCTCACGATGTGTTGAGACTAAGGCCAGGAGCTGCATGCGCTCGCTTCCTACGCTTGCTCCCATCACCACCACAGGTCCGGAATGCTGTAGGATAATTAGCCAAAGCAGTCGTATGCCTCCTGTCTGTTCTCTCTCTCTCTCTCTCTCTCTCTCTCTCTCTCTCTCTCTACCTCTTTCCTCTTCTCCCTCCTCACTCCGCACCTCTAAAGCGTGTGGTATGTTTAGATGTGTCGTGTTGTCGTAGGATGACGGTTAATTAGGCAGTCGTGTTTTTATCCTCCTCTGATGTCAAGCACTTCGCGGCACCATTGAAGTCGGAGACGTGCAGGCGTTAGCATCGGCACTACCCCCTCCTCACCCCACCCCCCACCCCCCACCACAACCATTACCCTTCCTCTTGCGGGTGGTATTTAACACCGTGCCCCCTGAGTCTTGCCTGGCTGGAAGAATGTCACTGTCTGGCCTTCAAAGTGAATACATCAGACCAGAATACCATCACCTCCCCCCAGACTGACAGACAGACAGACAGATAGCCGTCTGGCAGCCAGCGGGCACCAGGTGACCCGAGGAGACCTTCGTCTCTCATGTCTGGCAGACGGAGGTGATTGATGTCCATTTTTTGCTAAATAGGTCTATTGACAACTACTGAGATCTAATGACAGGCTTGAGATCTGTTAGAATGCTAGAAATAGAATAATAGAGAGACATGAAATAACGAATAAAAACTGGAGGAAAGAGAGAGACGTCGCGTGGCGTCCAGTTCAATCGCAGTTGAGCCAATGACAAGCTGTGCCTTGCCTGATGCTCAATTTGGATGTGAAAAGATACAAATGATTCCAAATGCAATTGTATACAGTAAACTAAATATATAAACATAATCTCGATGTAAACAAGTTTATTAGTTTGAATTGAATTGATATAAACATATCCAGGTGTCTTTTTAACCTGTTTTTAATTTCTTACTGGGAAATAAATTCAGCATATGCAGCATTCGAAATACAAAACACGCTGTGTATGCTTTTGATAAAGCAGCACAACTATCGCTGTTTACATTTGCCTCATCTTCTCTAAATGGTCAAATGGTAAATGGACTGCACTTATATAGCGCCTTTTTTGCTGCTTCAAAGCTGCTCCAAAGCGCTTTACAACGGCCTCTCATTCACCCATTCACACACACATTCACACACCAATGGCGGCAAGCTGCCATGCAAGGCGCCGGCCGGCCCGCTCACTGGGAGCAATTTTGGGGTTCAGTGTCTTGCCCAAGGACACTTCGACATGTGGCCAGCCGGGGCTCGGGCTTAGACGGCGACTCTGTGATCATTAGACGGCGACTCTACCTCCTGCGCCACAGCCGCCCCTAGGTTGTTTATTCACTGTTGCGTCTACGTCTTTCCCTCTCCGAAGCAGAACGCCTCTCATTAGCTCATCACTTTTCACACACAATATCTGACCAGACGTAGAGAGAAGACACTCAAAGGGCATACCACAAATGTTTACCTGTTCACTGTGTGGAGGATTATTCTCTTAACTGATCATTAGTAGAGGCTTCAGAGCAAACAAACAATGAAAATGACCATGAAAACAACAAACTGGTCAGATAGTGTGTGTGTGAACAGTGATGGGCTAATGAGAGGCATTCTGCTCTGGGAGCGAAATACATCCAACACTTTACGGAGGATTATTCTCTTAACTGATCATTAGTAGAGGCTTTAGAGCAAACAATGGAAAATGACCATGAGAAGAAGAAAGAAAATAAATCAAATACGAAAGCATAGACCAAAATGATTGCTCCCAGGACTTGGATATTGTACGATATATACAGTAGTACTGTATGTTCTGGCTATATTTTTCACTATGCGGTAATACACAGAATGTGCCCCTCCCCTCATATAAAAAGAGATTCTGCCCCCCAGCCTGTCTCTGTAGTTTACTAGCACAGAGATTCTCCATGGGGGCCTGAGTGACTGACAGAAGAGACTATCTCCCCTGCGTATTCTCTGCTAATAGAAGTAGCCAGGCAGACCAACTCAATCATCAAAACCTGTTAACTCTGGGCCTGGACAGAGCTGTGCCACATGTAGCCTAGCCTCTTTTAGGGGAATAGCAGGGAGGCTCAACCAAATCAAATCAAAGTTGTTCAAAGGATACAGATGTAAAACGGGACAATGGAATGCTTGTAACGAGCCACCTCCTAACAGAGCACTGCAAATATCAGGATAGGAATACATGAGAATGTATGTACACACACAATACGATTGCCAATAAGGCATAGTAAAGGGGGTCACCCCTTAGCCGTGCAAAGCGATTACAGTGTGTGGCCTATTACCGCCATGGCCCATTTGGACGTTTAGAGATTGCAGCGTGGTCCTTTTTGAGCATGGGCTTTCCACGTGCAAAAACACTCAGCGCAGGCCTGTTGAGCGGTTATAACCGTGAAACGGTTAAAATTGTGAAATGAAGACTAAACAGAAAGGAATGCTAGTTGTACTCATTCGTTCTACGCATTCAAGGGAAAGGCAACAAAGCCAAATGTATATACAATTATATATTATTATTATTATTATTATTATTATTATTATTATATATACAATTATAGGCCTAATCAGACAGTGGACATAGGATGTCTCATGTGCAGTTTTCCAAATATGAACATTCCAAATATGAATACATATTCAATATATTTGGGGGTCAGGCTATAGGTTTACATTAATTTAATACAAATGTTTAGAGAGAAATACGTATAGGCTTTATGAAAAGTTGAATTCCAAAACCCATATCAATTAGCAATTGTGTTGACAAAATGTCCTTTCAAAAGTATCATAATGGATTGGTATGCTGTTTCGATAGTCCACTCATTCAAGTGAGTGAAATAGATTAGATCAACTCACATGGGATGCACCGTTCTTTTATTTATTTGTTTGAAAGATAAACAACATGGACAAAAGAATAAATGTACACAAACCAATAATCATACATTTTTCACGGTTACTGATTGGTAAATGTTTGTACGGTAATCCTGGGAACAACATCACCTATGCACTTCTTGGTGAAACCTGCTGTTGAGTCTCTGTAGACATCTATTGTAAGTCATTGTCTGGGGCCTCCCGGAACATCCCAGTCTGCAGAACCACAACAATGTTGGAACATGGATTCGGACTGCTCAGACCAGTGTTGGATAGATCTTTGTCACAGGTTCTTCTTATTGAAGCATGCCTGTAGATGGGCAACAACAAGATAAAGGCATAATGTGATTTATTGAAGGAGGGGCAAGGGAGGGCCTTATATCCATCCCGGAATGGGAGTCTAAACATAATCCAATATGTCCTGGCCCATGCTGGCTTCTAAATATGCTAGTGGAAAACTAGCACTGTGCACTGCACTTTTATATACAGTATATAGCACTATCCAATGCACTGTTGTCTGTCCTGTCTTGTCCTGTCACGTGAAAAAAGTGTAAACACACTTACTGTAATGCCAAAGCAAATTCCTATGTGTGTATGCATAATGGCAATAAACGTTATCTGAATCTGAATCTGAATCCTCAGATAGGCTCTGTTGAAATTGCCAGCTAATGTGGCCTCTGGGTAAGTAGTTGTGTGGCATGTTAATAGTCCAGTACTGTTCTGTCAGTGCCAGAGTGGTGTCATCCTGGGGTCAAATGAACTCAGCAGTAATGATCACGCCTGAGATCTCCCTAAGGAGGTTAAAGGGTCGGCTTTTGATCGTCAGATATTCAAGGTCGGGTGAGCAAGAGGTAGAGAGTATCTCTACATCAGAGCACAAGCACGAGTTTGTTGATCATGAAACTTGATGAATGGAAAAATCCCTCAGGTTGAGTCGAGTATCAGTGGTTCAAGAAAAAATCTCGGTGAAAAACAGGACGTTGAAGTTCTTAGATAGAAAGTAAGCCTCCCCTGAGTTTGTCCAACTTATTGATCAGTGACTGGACCTTGGCCGAAAGAATACTTCTTTTCCACTAGGGTGGAACGATTTTCACATCATCTTAGCCTCACCAGAACACCCTCTTGTCTTCCTCACTTGCACCGGTGTTGCTTCCTACTCCAAGGTGTAGAGCCTGCTATACCTATACCTGCTATATAGAAAGAAATGGTATGTACAAAACGCTATAAAATGAACATTCAGATATTAAGTCAAATACAAAGCTGAGGAGAAGCTTGTAGATCGGTGACATTATTACACGTGGGCTCATTCCCAGCCACAGCCGCGCATCCTCACCCACACCCACACCCACACATATAATGTTAAATTCAAGTCATTCAAGGAGTATAATGTAGGTTTGAAATGGAATACATTGTGGCACTGTAGCAAATATGTAGCAATGTCCTATTTTGTACCACCTTCAACAAGCTGAGATATGGCAGTTCTTCAAATTCGAGAGACTTGACTATAAAAGCCTCATTGTATCTATGGAGGAGATCTGGGAGTGAAATCGTGCTGTATCAAAGTCTGTATCACCATCTGTATCACAGTGAGGAGGACTGATTTATTTTCCTGTCATGAAAGAGGCTTCTGAAGCTTCCTGTCACCCTCTAAGGTGTTATTTGTCCCATGATGGCTGCATATGTTCACATTATAATCCGGAACAATGGAATCGAGGCATGACACAACCTGTCAGAGGATATATGATATATGGAAATAGAGACAGCGGTGTGTGTGTGTGTGTGTGTGTGTGTGTGTGTGTGTGTATTTGTGTGTATGTGTGCTTATGTGCATGTGTGTGTGCGAGCGTGTGCGTGTGTATGTGCATGAGTGTGTGCGAGCATGTGTGTGTGCGTGTGTGTGTGTACATGTGTATGTGTGTGTGTGTGTGTTTATGTGTGTGTGTGTGGGTGAGAGAGAGATAACAGTAGAATGAGGAAATGACAATACAGACATTCACCAACAAGCCAACTAGACCAGCCACATGTCACATGTTCCATAAGAGCTGTGTCTCAACTATCCATACTGCCCTCTCATCACTTACTTGACAGCTATAGCAATCTGCATGCGTGCATGTGTGCACACGTACACACTCACACATATACACACACACACACACAGGCATACACACACGCACACACACACGCACACGCACACGCACGCACGCACACACACACACACACACACGCACGCACGCACGCACGCACACAAACACACACACGCACGCACGCACACAAACACACACACACACACACACACAAACACACGCACACACGCACTTAAACACACACACACACACCACAGCTCCCATCGCCTCCCTGACTGATGCTGCCAGTCACCTCTCTCTGCCCTTAAAGGAGCACATTAATGCAAAGTGACCCGGTACTGTAGCTGTCTGCTCTATCAGCGTCATCCAGACCGCACTGGTCTGTATATGAATGTCTCTGTCGCGTGCTGGAGTCATCTATTCAGATGTCATCGCCTGCGAGGTCGGGATGGTCCACGTACTGACACGAGTCACATTCACCATAAAGGAATGACCCTGTGGACAGATTGAGGCAAAAAGGAGTGTGCTATTTTGACACGTTCGCTCCGAGATGTGAGTAATAGTTGTCATTGAAAGTGAGAGGGGCATATGATTCATAGCACAAAGCGATTGTTGCCGTTGGCCACTGACAGCATGGTCATAGGGTGTCTTTGCTGCACCGTGAGTGTGTGTTTGTGTATATGTGTGTGTGTGTGTGTGTGTGTGTGTGTGTGTGTGTGTGTGTGTGTGTGTGTGTGTGTGTGCGTGTGTGCGTGTGTGTGTGTATGTGTGTGTGTGTCTGTGTCTGTGTCTGTGTCTGTGTGTCTGTGTCGGTGTCTGTGTGTGTGCTTGCATGTGTGTGTGTGTAGATGGCCCTTATCATTTTTCACATTGCCTGTCTGCTTCTGGTATATCTGTATGTATCGAAGTCCTCTTCTGTCCGTTAATTGCATTCAGGATATCGTCTGAACTAGCTTCGTTATCTGCGTCAGTACCATCTTCATCCTCGTTGCCGTCATGGCTTTGCTCTAGCGTCTAGCTTCATCTGGGCTTCCGATCGTTGTTTGCAGCACTTTAAAACCATTGTTTTCTTTGGCATCGCGAACACTATGCGTGTGTTATTAATTCGATGAGTCAGGTTTTAGGGTTAGGGTTAGTAAGGATTGGTTCAAATAAGCAGTGGAGCTGGGAAAGCGTGAACTCTTAGTTCCCTGCCATAGCCGGACTCCGTCTTTCTGCTTCTGGTATTGCTGTCACCAACTCACCACACAAAGTACACAACACTGAGACACATGTGAAGCCACTATGACAGCACAACCAGTGTCCAACCAGCCGGACAAGCCATGAGGCAGGAGGTCGCAGTGTGACCCCTGTTCAACCTAGAGTAGTGAGTAGATCTGCTATGTGGTAAGGCAAGGCTCCAGAATCTGGTATGCGGTTGTTGAGTGTCTCTGCGATGCTGATGGAGACACTCTAAACTTGCCTTTAGTAGAAATTACCCTAGCTACCTGTTTTCTGGCTTCTTCATCTAACCAATGGACAGACTGAGAGATTGATCCTGACACTGCCTCTCTCGCTCTCTCTCTCTCTCTCTCTACCTCTCTCTCTCTCTCTCTGTCATCCCGTCTCTTTTTATCAGAAACCACTCTATCCTCGGAGAGAGTCACAGCGGGACTGACAGGGCAAGAAAGAGCGAGAGGGTGGGGATGGGGCGGGGCAGTTGAAATGAAATATGAAGGAATGAGAGAGTGAGGAAAAAGTGTGCCTGGCAAGGCTCTGATTTGGCGGTGCCATGGGCGGCAGCGGTCCGCCCTGGAGGAAGGCGACCTCTCAGCGGACCTTATTACCTGTTGCTCAGAGGAAAGGTGTCCAGCACCCGGGACCCTGCAACACTCATAAGCATGCACGCACACATACGCACACACACACACACACACACACACACACACCCAGACACACATGCACATGCACGCGCGCACACACACACACACACACACACACACACACACACACACACACACACACACACACACACAGACACACATGCACATGCACGCGCGCACACACACACACACACACACACATACACACACACACACTATTGCTAAGTCTAACAGTGTTTAGTGGGCACTTGTAACCTGTAGCTGCATGATTGGCCGACAGGCCGAGTAACGTGAGAGGACAGGTTGAGGAGAAGGCAAAGAGAGGACAGAGACATAGAGGACGTCAGCAGTACGGCTGGTTGAAAAACGGGCTTTTAGGGGCATATAGAGACACCATACATCACATGAGCATAGTACTGGCAAGATTATTATCATAGACTACTATGATAGCTCTTGGTTTTTCTTTGGGGGAAACGATACGTTGTTACAGGCGCCATTACAGCCACCATGTTGTGCCCTGAGTGGAACAGGTCAAGTTGATATAAATCATATTTGAGGGAGTTGACATTCATAAGTGCTTAGTATTCATTGCATTTCCATTCAATTCATAATGCATATTGCATTCATATTGACATAGTATACAGTATTGTGAGAAGACACCACAGTGGATTGCTGTATGTGGACATCATACTCTCTTTAATAATTGATTCCTGAATAAATAGTTCATAACTGTACCGAATGCAAATTGGAAAGATTGTTATACTCCTCTCTTCTAAAGCCTGGTACACACATAAAGATTTTCTAGATTTTTTTTATCTGAGAGAGATCCCACACATCCGATATACGACCACATGCATAAAGATCTGTCCTCCGACAGTCTGGAGTCTCGTCCCCCAAGCCAGAAATCTCGCGTGATCAGGCTAGTAGTACCCTGACTGACCTGTAGAGGCAGCCATGTGTGACAGGGGAAATAAAGTGCAGAAGAACAAAAAGAAGAAGACGCGTCAGTCAGCTCGCTTCTTGATTGGCTACATTCCATTCCACCATCGGACTTGTCAGAGTTGTCAGTCTTGACCACAGACAAGAAGACTTTGGTTCGAAAATATGGAACACGTTTAATATTTATGATCCTCGGAACCATTTTCCGAGCAGATTGTGGGGAGGAAATGACTCTTAACACACCTCACATCACAGGATAATCTTGTAGGAGCCATCCGATAATTGGAGGTTTGCTGTCCTTGGTCGGAAGGGGGGAAATCGGGCCAAAATCGGCCAGATTATCTTTATGTGTGTACCGGGATTTAGATGTGTAGTTTGGGATATTAAGGGAGAGGGAAGGAAATACTTTCAGCTTCCCTTGTCCATCAACATTTTCAAAAAGTGAATAATGGACTCCCGGGATACAGTATTTTCCCTGATGTGATTCTCCTAGATCCATTTAAAAGTGACAGTGTTGAAATGGAGTGGTAGGCATTCTGGACATTAATTCCCTTGACTGTGGTCATATGGGGGTCATTCAGTCCACCAGGTCTGAGCTATACTACACACACACACACACACACACACACACACACACACACACACCCACACACACACATGCACAAGTGAGCCAGCCAAGTCAGCCAAGACCACCAAGCTCTGCTGATAGTGTATTTTGTGTGTGTGTGTGTGTGTGTGTGTGAGTGTGTGTGTGTGTGTGTGTGTGTGTGTGTGTGTGTGTGTGCGTGTGTGAGTAACGCACACAAACAAACACACACAGATCAGGGCTATAAAACACAGACTGAACATAAATGTGTCGTCCCACTCACAGCTCATACAGAGAAGAGACACTTCCTCTCATGAACTATCGACTCTATATCACCATTCAGAGAGGGCAGGCAAGGACACCCACCCCCGGCTGTATTCATCACACAGAGAGACAACAGCTAAGGTCCTGGCCAGCGGCCACTGATCAGCTATGGTCTCTGCTTTGAGTCGCAACACACACACACACACACACACACACAATACACACACACACAAAATACACACACACACAAAACACACACACACACACACACACACACACACACACACACACACACACAGGCTAGCTATTATGAATTCCAGCCAAAATGTTCAGCAGATGGCACAGCCCACACCAGCAAAAATGAGAAACACTGTTGTACATGAAAAAGTGGTGAAACATAAACTACAGTTATTATGGTCTTTTTTTATGGTAATATACTGAACATCACTAGCATGGATGTTTCATTGATGTTTGACTGTCTTTTGGGTTTTATTTCAATTTCTCCCTCTTTTAACATTTAAAAAGCTCTGATTTCTCTTTAATTTCCTTGCAAACTTGCAATTTAAAAAAATGGTGCAAATGCTTGGTGACTTAATCTTAGTAAATCAGTCTCCTGTCTGTATTTGACCAGGGAGATGAAACAGAGCTTTAAAGTGAACCGAACTGGCCACAGACACATACACAGGCTCATAGAGAGAGACATACTGCATTTACTTCGTCAATATTAACTAGAATGTGTGTGCGTCACCGTCACACCAATAAAGTAAATTGAATTAAAGAGGCTGCGAGAGAGAGACAGATCCAGATCCAGATACAGATAGAGAGATAGAGATGAAGGGAAAGAGTCAGGAGGCATGGAAAGAGGGAGTGGATGTGATTCTAAGTGCCCATCACAGAGCATCTCTTCCAGGTTTAATGGAGCTCTGGGGAGTTCTACTGGAGCTGAAAATCATCCAGGAGCCCCGCACATCAGACCAGCTCTTCCCAGCTAGAGGCCCTCCTTCCTGGGGCTGCAGTCTGGCTCTAACTGCCCCCCTCCTCTTGGCCGGCATGGAACCAGGGTTGTCAGGGTCAGTTACAGCTCAATGTATTCAGTCAAGTCAGGAAAACCACACAAAAGAGCTATTTAAAGATTGAAACAAGTCCTCTTTGAAAAGGCACAAATAAACTAAATAGATTAAAATAAATAGCACCTACATTTGAAATGCAATTTTTCTTCATCGCCTGAATTAATGGAATTGAAAAGGAATTGACCCACTGTTTGGAGCAGGCTGGAACAGTGGCAAACGTTCATGGGCCTTATTTATAAAGCTTTGCGTAGAACTGGTGGAAAAAGCGTGCATGCGTAGACAAGCAAGAATGTTTACACACGCCAAGATTCGGATACATAAAACGATGCGCATGCAAGTCCCATGCCTGTTTCCCTTCATACATCTCAATCAAATGTTTGTTTACGCACGTGAACGAGCCTCTTGTCCCACCCGTAATAGTTTCAGATCCAATCAAATATGATTCCCGATTAAACCGTACAACATATTGGAGGGGTTGTTCTGCAAAATCAGTTTGTAATCAGTTGCATCTCTGTTTGTATTTATTATCCTAAATCATGCTTTTACGTGCGCACTCCAGAGAACTCTTCATTAGATTCGATTAGATTAAACTTTATTGTCACAAGTACAAGTACAGAGACAATGAAATGCAGTTCGGAAGCTAACCAGATGCAAATAGTGCATAGTGCATAAGCCATGAATGTATGGACAGTGCATCGTGTACAGTATTACAGTGAGTATAAGTTCATGAGAACAGTCAGTATACATGCAATGAATATGCATATAAAAAGTCAATATATTTGCATGAATGGCAATAGGATATGTACAGTAAAAATATATGTACAGTGTGATATGTACAGTGCAACGGCAAAGATATACAGTTAACAGGGGCAATTGATAATCAATGCTCTTAATCAAAACACACAGCATTGGTAGCCTGAAGGCAAGAACAGAAAGGCTCAAAAATAGTTTCTTCCCCCAGGCCGTCCGCATGCTAAATGAAAGACAGTAGAGGTAGAAAGACCGCGGCACACAGTATTTCTTTCATAATTTATGAATGCGGAGGCAACATACTGTACAGCGCTGGCCTCTCCCTTCTGAAATAAAGCATTTATACTGTGACCGTAATTGACGTCTTGCCGTGGAGCCACGTGCGTGTTCATGTGTGCTCACATGCATGCGCAAACCGCGGAGGCGCGCTCGTGTTTCAAAACGTGCATGAAGTCTAAACTTAAGAACTTTTCAAACCACTTCTTAGCGATAGGAGCAAAGTCAGATCGCATAATAGCAGGGGCGCCTAGTGCACTTCATTAACATATGAACACTCCCACAATGAGTAATATATGCACGGGAGTATTACGTCTTATGTGTGGGCGCCTATCGACACCTGCATAATAGCAGTAGCGCGTATGAAGCGCATAATAAGGGTGGCGGTAGGTCTTAACCTGGCGGTGCGTCTTAATTAAGACTTAAGACGGCAAGTTAAGAAGTGCATAATAGGGCCCTATGTCCCTTATGTCCTGTGTCTTTTATTGTTACTATTGTCTCTTTCTTTTCTGGCACATTGTACAGTGTTGAGTGTCTAGTCCTATTTCATTTCACTGCATGTTTTACTTTGTATTTCTGTGCATGTGACAAATAAAGTACCCTTGAACCCTTGAACCACACGCAAAACAGCTGCTAGCAAGCTAGTGCTAAAAACAACTTAGCTAAGAATACCTAACTGCATGTTTAGCACATCACAACATGCTAATAAAACATCAACAGGCTAAAAACACATAACTACACATAATTAGATGATCACACAGTCCTTGCTTTTGAACACGTTCTAAAACAAGTTTGGATACAAGCGATGTATCACTTACCAGTAGCTTACCGCAGACGAGACAGTGAATTCAATTCACAAATTACAAGTATTTAGTGATCCTAAAACTGTTGTTTGTTATATCGAGTGGGCATTTCAACACTTAAACTTTCGTAATATGAAATAAAACTGGAAAAAGTAATTCCCCCCTGCCATCCTCAGCCCCCCTCCACACCTCCACACTCAGGCCCAGGGGATCAACCTGATTGTTTTTTTGTTTGTTGTTTGTTTCTGTTGTAAACCTACGCTACTGTAACTGTAGTGTGTGAATGGGGATAGGACAAATAAGCTTTGGTTCCTTTTATTCCCTTTCCCGTTTTTCTTTTTTTTTTTATTCTTTTTTTTTAAAATCATTTGTATTCCAATGTACTTGGACTGCTGTTCGAAATAAACTTGAACTAAAAAAACCTGTCTAACCGATAGCTGCTGGACAAGCTACTGTATGAGTGGTAGGGGTGTGAGAGACAAAGCCAACGTGACTGATCCTGAGAATGTAATAGGATAGCTTTAGTACACATACACACACACACACACACACACACGCGCGCACACGAACACACACACACACACACACACACACACACACACACACACACACACACAGTGATTGAGAATAAACTGTAATAGCAGCTCTGTCAGCTCTAGCAGCCACTGGAGTGTTTAAGGCTGATAACAGCCAGACTAGGAGACAGGACAGGAGGAGAGAGGGAGAGTGGGTGGTAATCCGGAGGTTACTCTCTGGACCCTGCAGAGTGTACACTGTGTTGGAGATTGTCTAACAACACTGACCCTGACCAGCCAGCCAGACGTTGTAGACTATAGGCTCTCCACTCTGTGTGTGTGTGTGTGTGTGTGTGTGTGTGTGTGTGTGTGTGTGTGTGTGTGTGTGTGTGTGTGTGTGTGTGTGTGTGTGTGCGTGCGTGCGTGCGTGCGTGCGTGCGTGCGTGCGTGCGTGCGTGCGTGCGTGCGTGCGTGTGTCTGTGTGTGTATGAGTGCGTGCGTGCGTGCGTGTGTGTGTGTGTTTGTGTGCGCGTGTGTGTATGAGTGTGTGTGTGTGTGTCTGTGTGTGCGCGCGTGTGAGTGTGTCTTGACCCTGAGCAGACAGTGAGTTTCGACGTCAGCCTCCCTACCTGCTCTAGCGATGCATAAAGTCGGAACAGCAGGTTTACTTCCACTGTGCACTGGCCTGTGTTATTAACACCCTCCACTGCTGTGTGACAGGGGGGCTGTGTCCTGATCTTATCAGCTGTGTCCCTTCCAGTCCACCGTGAAATCACACATTTTATCACTACTGTCCTTTTTATTTATTAAGTCGTAGCGTTTTTTTTTCCCCTCTAGCATGGCTTTGTGCTTAGCATGGCTTAGTGATTAGGTACAGTCACACACGCGCACGCACGCACACACACACACACACACACACACACACACACACACACACACACAGCCTGACTGAGTGATCAGATACAGTCAGTGCTCAGGCCATCATTGGAAGGCAGCGTCGTGTCTTATGCCTAAAGCTGCATGTTCAAATCCTAATTGGTAGGTTCTGGCTCACATCACTCGTTATCTTTTATGGGATGGAACTGTAAATGTATGGCTGATGGTTTGTTGTCTGTTTTATTGTCTATGTGTGTGTGTGTGTGTGTGTGTTTGTGTGTGTGTGTGTGTGTGTGTGTGTGTGTTGTTAGAGGCCTTCATATGGCTGGTCTTCCTAAGAGAAGGGCCAAACAGTTAGCAAAATATTGCTCAATATCCGCTGTTATTGGTAGCCGCTCAATATGGAGAAGGCGGTGCTTCCTGTACCCATAAGCTGGATACTGTCTGTCTTATAGTATTGTGTGTGTGTGTGTGTGTGTGTGTGTGTGTGTGTGTGTGTGTGTGTGTGTGTGTGTGTGCGTGCGTGCGTGCGTGTGTAGAAATGCAACACACTAGAGAGTAGAGCAACAGAGCAAAAATGAAAAGTAAAAAAATCCAAATCCAAACCCAAGACATTTCATAGAAGGGAGGAAAAGATGACACTGTACAGTTCAAGTTTAAAGTGTGTTTGTTACGTCACATTACACAAGTGTAACAGAGTAAAATTCTTAGGCTTCGGATCCTGACATTGCAGTGCAGCACAAGACATAGGGCATAATAAATCAAGCATAATTCAAGATATAAGTGTCAGTAGTACAGGACATAAGAGACAAACAATAATCATAGTATAGCATAGTACAAGATAAGGTGGCATTAGTGCAGGGTAGACAAGACAGGTTGCACTAGCGATACCGCTAGTGATAATAGAGTTCACAGTAGTACGGTGGCTTGCGCTTAGGGTTGCTGTAGTCCATGCACAAGGGGTGAGCAAGATGCAGATAGACAACTGACTACAGTGGGCTTGTTCAAGAGTCTGATCGCCTGGGAGAAGTAGCGGTTTGTTAGTCTCTGAATCTTGGCACTAAGGCCAAGGCGAGTTGAATGTAGGACTGCAGCGATTAGTTCACTTAATCGTTGACGTCGATTATATCAATTTGTCGATTTTCTATATTCAAGCTACAGTCGAGATCGAGCTTAGAGCTGGAGCTAGGGTTAGGGTTATGGCTAGTCTGACCACTGGAGCTAGGGTTAGGGCTGATGCTAGGGTTGAGGTTAGACCTAGGGTTAAGGCTGGGGCTAGTCTTAGGGCTGGAGCTAGGGTTAGGGCTGGAGCTAGGGTTAGGGCTGGAGCTAGGGTTAAGGTTATGGCTAGTCTATGGCTGGAGTTAGAGCTAGGGCTTCAACTAGGGTTAGGGCTGGAGCTAGGGTTAGGCAGGAGCTAGGGTTAGGGCTGGAGCTAGGGTTAGGCAGGAGCTAGGGTTAGGGCTGGAGCTAGGGTTAGGGCTGGAGCTAGGGTTAGGCCTGGAGCTAGGGTTAGGCAGGAGCTAGGGTTAGGGCTGGAGCTAGGGTTAGGACTGGAGCTAGGGTTAGGGCTGGAGCTAGGGTTAGGGTTGGAGTTATGGTTAGGGTTGGAGCTAGGGTTAGGCAGGAGCTAGGGTTAGGGTTGGAGCTAGGGTTAGGGCTGGAGCTAGGGTTAGGCAGGAGCTAGGGTTAGGGCTGGAGCTAGGGTTAGGCTTGGATCTAGGGTTAGGGTTGGAGCTAGGGTTAGGTCTGGAGCTAGGGTTAGGGCTGGAGCTAGGGTTAGGGTTGGAGCTAGGGTTAGGCTGGAGCTAGGGTTAGGGCTGGAGCTAGGGTTAGGGTTGGAGCTAGGGTTAGGGTTGGAGCTAGGGTTAGGCAGGAGCTAGGGTTAGGGCTGGAGCTAGGGTTAGGTCTGGAGCTAGGGTTAGGGCTGGAGCTAGGGTTAGGGCTGGAGCTAGGGTTAGGGTTGGAGCTAGGGTTAGGCTGGAGCTAGGGTTAGGGCTGGAGCTAGGGTTAGGGTTGGAGCTAGGGTTAGGGTTGGAGCTAGGGTTAGGGTTGGAGCTAGGGTTAGGGTTGGAGCTAGGGTTAGGTCTGGAACTAGGGTTAGGCTGGAGCTAGGGTTAGGACTGGAGCTAGGGTTAGGTCTGGAGCTAGGGTTAGGCTGGAGCTAGGGTTAGGGCTGGAGCTAGGGTTAGGTCTGGAGCTAGGGTTAGGGCAGGAGCTAGGGTTAGGGTTGGAGCTAGGGTTAGGCAGGAGCTAGGGTTAGGGTTGGAGCTAGGGTTAGGCTGGAGCTAGGGTTAGGGCTGGAGCTAGGGTTAGGGTTGGAGCTAGGGTTAGGCAGGAGCTAGGGTTAGGCAGGAGCTAGGGTTAGGCAGGAGCTAGGGTTAGGCAGGAGCTAGGGTTAGGGCAGGAGCTAGGGTTAAGGTTATGGCTAGTCTATGGCTGGAGTTAGAGCTAGGGCTTCAACTAGGGTTAGGGCTGGAGCTAGGGTTAGGCATGAGCTAGGGTTTAGACTAGAGCTAGGTTAGGGCTGAAAAAGCCCTTAAGCTGAAGCGGATGAAGGTTTTTGTTCATTTGCACTACATGAGGTTTGCTGACATGCAGCCCTTTTTACCAGACCGTGTGACATTCCATAGGTGGTAATACCTGCTATTACGGCATAACGTTTTCGTCAGTAGGAATTGGCATCTTTGTTCGTTTTTTGCTAATTAATTAATTAATGAAATGATATAACAAAGTGACATTTTCATTGTTTTTGGTTCAATTGCATCACATGTATCTATAGTTATTGTTTGAAAGAAGAATATTGATATGTCCATATTTCTTAAAAAAACAACTACATATTTCATGGGGTGTCCTAATTTCTTCACATGACTGTATTTATATCAAGGTTGGCGTGTGTGTGTGTGTGTGTGTGTGTGTGTGTGTGTGTGTGTGTGTGTGTGTGTGTGTGTGTGTGTGTGTGTGTGTGTGTGTGTGTTTGTGTGTGTGCATGTGGAAGCCAGGACCTTAGCTGGGGTATGTATCAGAGCATGTCCTCTGGGCTATGGACCTGATTGACCTAGAGTCTACTAACTGTAATTGCACATACACCGCTCAGAATCATGAAACACGGGACGTGATGTTATACTGTCCGTTGTGCCAATGGATGGTACACATATGAGGTTTGCCTTGATGTTGAGAGTGGCACGGGAGCTGTATCTCAGACATGGGAAGGATGTTACATTTCGGGACACATCGTCAGTAGAGTACCTTTGAATCATGGGGTGTTTCGGCCTTTCAACACTAGACACCCCCATCTAAGGCGGCCAGCTACAGGGTGATCAAGCCTGAGCTTGTGTCCCATGCCCAATCATGAGAATTGCCTGGTTGTTTAAATGGCGCAGCCCACGGGACTATGAAAGGCTAATGACTAATGGAGCAACACTGGGCCTTTTACACAATATTATTATTCATCTACATCTGTCTGGTGTTACCTGAAACTTGACCCAGGCTCTTTGGAATGAGGGGTGGGGGTGTATGTGGTGGGCACATTCAATTTCCTTTAGAATGGGCTTAAACAGGTGTTATTTTAGCCTATTTACTGTACATCACAGTTAATCGCTGATATTTACTAAACGAGGTGGCACTTTCTCTTGAAGCACACTCGAATTCTGAAATAAACCTAAATCAAATTCATGATTGATGATCATTTTAATTTATTGAAATAAAAAAAAAGTGGCTTCACTTTGTCATTCTGGGGTATTGTCTGTGGATTGATGGCAAATTATTTTAATTTAATCCATTTTTAATTGAGGCTCTAACACAACAAAAATGTGGAAAAAGTCAAAGGCGTCTGAATACTTTCCAAATACACTGTATACTGTAAAGAAAAAGAAAATGAGGCTGCGTCGTGCTTTTCGTTTCTGTCTGGCCACAGGACCTCATCAACATGTTCTCCCTGGCCAAGCAGCGGGGAATGTATCACTTGGCATAACGAATCCAGCCCTGATATGCTTCAGCAGCTATATCATGCTGCTATATGCGTCCTCCAATGCTTGTACAAGGGGTATACGCTCATGAGGCCTGTGTTCTTCCAACGCCTTCCAACGCCAAGCTGAAAAAAACTCAGAAATGGAGAATAATGGTGGCAAATGAAGAATGGAAAAATGTGGGTAGTCGATGAACCAGTCGGAAACCGATGGAAACGTACGGACAACGCACCTGGGCTGCTCTGGGCTATCCACCTGCTCGGCTGGGGTGAGGATGTTGTGTAGTGTGTCCAGGAATGTGATGAGATGGGCACTATTGTAGAGGCCAAGGGTTGAATGGTGATGGAGGACGCCTTGGTGATTTATAGCTGTGCACATGATGTTCCCCCCTCACTGGCCAGGAACCTCAACAATGTCACGCTGGCCGATGACATTTATTCCCAGTTGCCGCCTTTTTGCTCTCCTAGGTCACTCCTCTCTCGCTCTACCTCTCTCTGCAAAGTTGGCATCCATTATTCTCCAACACAGGAGAGCTCACCTTTGGCCATAATTATTGCTAAAGCTATGATTGCTAATTGAAAAGCAATAGGTGCTTGTCCATATGAGGAGTGTGATTGGTGGGTTTGTGTTTAGCATTGTGAATGGTAGTGTTTTCCATGTTTTTTGTTTTGCAAAAAGTGTGGTTTAGAACTGCAAAATGAATGAAAAGTATGAAATGTGTTTGTATTTGTGCACAATTGGTGTGAGATAAGGTACACGAGTTTCAGGTTTTGGTGTCTCAAGTTTCGATGTTAGTGTGAAAGTGATTGAGGAAAAACCGTAACAGCTATATTATGCTGATGACACGCAAGCGTTACCTCCAAGGCTCTTCTGCCCTTCCTCCCCCCTCCCTCATCTCATGCCTCTGTGAGATCAACGAATGCATGACCACCAATCTTCTCAATCTCAACAGCAATAGATGTATCCAGTTACCTATCCACACACCAGAGAGCATAGTACCGTCGTACTGGTTGAGGGTGAATGAGAGAGAATAAGGCAGCTCTGGTCAGTACATGACAGGACTCCTTCGAGGCTGTTACTGAACCAAACGCTAGCAGCCTGCACTGCTGGAAGTGGGGCCCAATTTAATTTAGTACCACCACAATCCTTCATCATGTTCTCTATCTCTCTCCTTCCTCTCTCTCTCCCCCTTCTATCTCTCTTGGAGATGGGAGAAAAGGGAGATGCAAGGAGGGTCAAAGAGAGAGGAGGATTTTTCTGCCTGATTTGGTTAAAGTCTCAACCTGCATTGATGCAAACAAAAGACTTGTCTAGTAAAGGAGATTGGGCTGCACAATCAGTTGTTTTTCGGATGATTGAATAAGCAGATTATGAGCCTGTTCAATGATGAGCCAGCATGTAGCACCTATCTAACACTGTCACATACAGGTTATCTAGATGTCATGTTTTCGGCACTTTGACCACAGCTTAAAGGGATAGTTCAACCAAATTAGAAAATCACATATTTGTTTGTTACCCTGAAATGAGTCTATGGAGAAACGTCAACCGACACTTTGGTTCTGTTGATCTAGGCACTGTAACTGTAAAGCCAGCTCTTGGTGCCCAACACACACATGCATACTTTTTGCAGTATACCTTTGACGTGTGGTTGGAATTCAAAAGTCGACAGGAGACTTCACACTAGTTTAATGGCTGCTATCGTCCTTGAATATAATATTTCTCTCTCTGCCCACCATAGCGGGCTAAAAATGTTCCGCAGTGTCACTGATCACGCCTCGCACATTGCATATGCAAATGTATTCATATAAGAAATAATATACACCTCTTGCGTTTTGCGGGTGTGATGGAAAAATAACTGTATGGAGGGTGTACCGAGAATAACTTACCGCTGTAAGCGTGTACACTGTATACTACCAGTAAAACCTTCCACTGGCCCAACCCTACTGCCTGCAGAGCCATACATGCACAAATCACCTATGTCTATGCAGCCTGTGTCTATGCAGCCTGTGTCTATGCAGCCTGTGTCTATGCAGCCTGTGTCTATGCAGCCTGTGTCTATGCAGCCTGTGTCTATGCAGCCTGTGTCTATGCAGCCTGTGTCTATGCAGCCTGTGTCTATGCAGCCTGTGTCTATGCAGCCTGTGTCTATGCAGCCTGTGTCTATGCAGCCTGTGTCTCTGCAGCCTGTGTCTATGCAGCCTGTGTCTATGCAGCCTGTGTCTCTGCAGCCTGTGTCTATGCAGCCTGTGTCTATGCAGCCTGTGTCTATGCAGCCTGTGTCTATGCAGCCTGTGTCTCTGCAGCCTGTGTCTATGCAGCCTGTGTCTATACAGCCTGTGTCTATGCAGCCTGTGTCTATGCAGCGCCAAGCCTCGTGCAGCTTCCCAGCTAGCGCTAGGTGATAAAGTGGGTAGAGAGGGATTAATACAGAGTGTTAGAGATGTAAACAATTATCCCTAGCAGCTCTCAGCACTCATATCCCAGGGGCCAGATCTACACAGCACAGCAGGCGGGATGAGCTATCACCCCCATTACTGCCATCATTATACCCCCTGCATAAGTCTGCCTCAGACCATACACACTACACACACACGCTCTCTCTCTCTCTCGCTTACGCACACACACATGCAAGCATGCACACACACACGCTGCTCGACACAGTCGATCGTTGATCAATGTCTGAGAAAGTTTTTCTTCATCCCCTTTTTTTCTTTCTAATTTCTTCAATAGCAGTTTTATTTGACACATGACCTGTTGTAGAACATTTGCATCGAGTGTATCCTATGGTGTTAGCGAACTACATGCATCTCACACCCTGAAAGTAGCCTCACTTCCACCTTGCAGGTAATGGTGTTAATCTACTCCTCGTGGTCCGTCACTACAATACTTTCTCTTACGTTCTGTGAGAAGCTAATATTCTGATCTACAGTAGCCATGATTATACACTTATTCTCCATGCAGTGTCCTCTGATGCCAATGTTATTACATTGTGAGTAGTATTATTACAGTATTATTACAGTTAATACAGTATCCATTGTTACACACACTCGTTTTATTTTCATTTTTTTTCCCTCCAGATTTTATCCCTTTTTCACCCAATTTGGTAGCCAATTGAACCCAACCTAGCATCCAATTATCCCCTGCCTATTGCGAAGGATCCGCCGCACGACCCCGTGGCCGGCAGTCCCAGTAGAGGCCGCCAGGCAGACTAGCTGACTGGATCCTCGAGCCCAGCACCTGTTATTCCGGCACCCCGGGGGCGCTGTTGCGAGACGGATCCTTGTCCGGAAATACTCCTATACCGCCCTCGGGAGCGGCCGCCCAATATGCCGCTCCCCGTGTGTGCCCCAGCCATATCCGGATCTGGCGAGCTGGGATACGATCCCAGTCCCCGGTGGGCAGCTTGCACTAGAGGCCAGTGCTTAGACCGCTACACCACCGCGGGGCAGTTACACACACTCTTGACCAGGGGAGGCTAGTGGAGGCAGAAATAGGAGGCTAGGATGAAGGTATTCCAATGCAAGTATAAAAAACCACTGCTGATCATCACTATCCTCTTGCAATAGGACCAGCTGGATGGCAAAAACAGTGCTAGTACTACCTCAAAAGTAAAAAAAAAAAAAAGAAGATTGACCATGCCAAAAGATGAAAAGAAAGGTTTTGAGTGAGAGCTCAATTCTGGCTTTTCTGGCAGAGGGATACAGTGAGCGTCAGGTTGCTTCCATCCTTCGAATTTCAAAGACGGCGGTTCATATCAACGAGGTCAAGGAGCAGACGTTGGGGACAACAAAGCTAACAGACTGGCAGAAGGCGAAATCGTCTCTCCACTGCCCGGGATGACCGCCAACTCATTCGATTATCACTCAACAACCGTAGGATGACATCAACTGACCTACAAAAAGAATGGCAAGCGGCAGCTGTGGTGAAGTGCACGGTGAGGAGAGTTTGAAAGAGGAACCTTGGGGCAGGGCTGAATTCATGCAAAGCTAGAAAAAAGCTCTTCATCAATGAGATTCAAAGAGGAGCCAGGCTGAGGTTTGCAAAAGACCATGGATTGGACCATAGAAGACCATGGATTGGACCATAGAAGACCATAGAAGACCATGGATTGGACCATAGAAGACGGGAGTAAGGTCACGCTCTGATGACTCAAATGTTCAGCTTTGCCCGACACCTGGTCGTCTAATGATTAGACGGACACCTGGAGAGGCCTACAAGCCATAGTGTCTCGCACCCACTGTGGAAATTCGGTGGAGGATCGGTGATAATCTGCAGGGTGCTTCAGCAAGGCTGGAATAGGTCCGATTTGTCTTTGTGAAGGACGCATGAATCCAGCCACATACAAGGTGTTCCTGGAAGAAGAATGGCTTCCTTCTGCTCTGACAGTTTTCCCCCGACCCTGAGGATTGTTTATTTCCAGCAGGACAATGCTCCGTTCCACACAGCCAGGTCAATCAAGGTGTGGCTGGAGGACCACCAAATCAAGACCCTGTCATGGCCAGGCCCAATCTCCAGAGCTGAACCCCCATTGAAAACCTCTGGAATGTGATCAAGAGGAAGATGGATGGTCACGAGCCATCAAGCAATGCTGAGCTGCTTGAATTTCACCCAACAGCAATGTGAAAGACTGGTGGAGAGCAACACACAATAATAATATTGTGTTGTTTAAAAACGCATATGAACTTGTTTTCTCTGCATTATTGAAGGTCTGAAAATACTGCATATTTTTTGTTATTTTGACCAGTTGTCAATTTCTGCGAATAAACGCTCTAAATAACAATATTTTTATTTGGAGTTTGGTAGAAATGTTGTCAGTAGTTTATAGAAAGAAAGAACAATGTTAATTTTACTCAAACACATACCTATAAATAATAAAACCAGAGAAACTAATAATAATAATAATAATAATGATAGCTTAAATTTATATAGCGCCTTTCTCAAACCCAAGGACGCTTAACAGATTTCATAGACAGACAGTCAGACAGAACAGAAAAACAAAGCAAAGAAACAAGACAACGAGAGTGACAAAACTATACTAGGGGCCAAAGGCCTTAGAGATCAAACTGATCATTTTGCAGTGGTCTTTTTTTTCCAGAGCTTAATAATAATAATAATAATAATAATAATAATAATAATAATAATAATTATAATAATAATTAATTAACAATAGTGAATTAATTACTAAAGCTGCTCTGGGACAAGGCTAGTGAATGAATAGAATAACTGAATAACACACACTAACGACTTCCATCAGACACAACAGCTCATAGTTATGAGAGACTGATTAAGGTGTGAAAGCAGCCGTCAGACAAGCAGATAGATTGGCTTTGCTACAGCTCTCAGTCATGCTACTGAGTGTAATAAAACAGCTATCAGACATGCTTGAGCCGACATATACACACATTCATGCACGCACACACATAGACACACACACACACACACACACACACACACACACACACACACACACACACACCTAGCAGTGAGATTATTGATCTAATACCAAGCGTCGAGAATCACCACTAATTAGTGTCTCCAGTAAAGATCAGAGATTTGTATTCCTATGGTCTATATACCAAGTTAATTACAGTCTGTAATTTTGCATTTGATTTATAAGAGAGACATTTATAAAAGTGAATAAATTAGGGATTTTGAAAAACGTTTACATTTAGTGCCATTGATCTCAGGTAGCTCGCTCACACACACACACACACACACACACACACACACACACACACACACACACACACACACACACACACACACACACACACAGTTGTGTCTATATCACTGCATGTAGAAAGCCTGTAATTACAGTCAGACTCAAGCCCTTGAGATGGACAGGAGGAAAAACATGAAACAATACTGAAATATAACCTTGCAATGACTTTTGTCTCAGCTTGGGAAAGAAAAATGAATTTTAATCACCTCTAAAAACATCCCTGTGGCCTGTCTTCATAACAGCAGACTGATGAGAGGAATAGTAATACCTGAGGTAGTCTGAAGCATCATTATACTATAAACCCATACCTCCTTTCATATGGGCACTATTTATACATCTGTACCTACCATACTGTACATAGCTACCTTAACTGTACATAGCTCATAACTGTATGCGGGTCAATGACGGATAAGGTTTTCAGAAGTGTAAAAAATTAAAAAGTGAAAATAATTCATTTTTAAAGTACTTTCATGTTTATGTATTGGTATAGGTATTGGTTTTCAAAGGGTTATACATTTAACACTAGAAAGGAGGGTTCTGATTTTTTTTTTTCTTTACTCACAGGGGTCAAATGAATGAACAGGAGCAAGAGAACAATATACACCCTCTTTTTTAAACAAACCCCTCACCCTCTCCACACATACACACCCTAACACCGAGACAAATAACCAAAACACCAAAACAAATGAATACAAATAAAGAACAAAAACGAATAAATGGAAATAGACAACAGAGACAGAAGGTTCAGACAGTCAAATGTGACATGGGTAATCAGGCATAGGGATGGGATAATGGCATAACAGACACAATAACCTATATGGAAATGTACTTGGAAATGTCAGTCCATGCAAGACCATAGAGACCACTCCTAAGGGCCTGGGCCCCATCATCTCCAATATAGTCCAAGAAGGTGTCCCAGATATGGACAAACTTGAATGGTTTGTCCTTCAGTCAGAAGCTTACAGCTTCGACGGGGATGAGTTCCATAACACTCAGAGTCCAGTGGGAAACCGTAGGGGCCTTATCAGAAGAACACATCTCCTTGCACTGAAAATAAACACCTTAAGCAGCTTCAGAGAAGAGGGGCTAAGATTCAATGTCGTTGTGTCTATTCCAAGGATACAGAAAATAGATTTAATGGACAGTTTTTTCCCATTAATAATGAATATATGAACCTTCAACAATCTTATACGTATTACAGTACTTTTAAAGTGAAGGGTTAAACCTGTTACATTTAACCAGAGTCATTTGAAGCCTATGTATAACCATGAGAGATGAGATGAGATGAGATAACGTTTATTGCCATTTATGCATACACATTAAGCATACACATATAGGAATTTGATTTGGCGTTACAGTAAGAGCATTTCTAAATGCAATGCAAACAAAACAACACAGGACAGACAGCAGTGCAGACAGAACACAACAAACTGTAAAACCATAGCTGCCATGTGCGGCGCCATACCATAAATAACTCCCTAGCTTTAGTGGTGGAGCCCGACCGAACATCGTCCCACGCATCATCCAGAATAGTCTCCTCAAAATTGGCTTCCCAGAGAGATCGAACACGAGTTGTGCATTCATTGCTTGGCAACGACAGGGCCTGAAAGAACTTAGTAACAGTTTTCTAATGCCTGTATTTTGTCAATATCTGAAAAAAGTTATTCTGAGGAAGATTGTACTTATCTTTGAGCTGCTCAAAGGACATCACAATGCCATCTGTCACTAAGCCCTATAATCATTATACCCTTTCCAGACTACGTGGAGAAGGCGTGGCCCACCATACCGGGGGGGAATTCTGGGTTTAAGTGGATAGGCGTGAGGAGAGAAATGAAGCCCTCTTGGTTTTCCAGCTACCTTGTCAGTCTCCAGGTTTTTAGGGTGTTATGGAGTAGTATTAAATGACCCTTTACCTTATTGAACCCATTTCTTAGAAGCATATACAATGGTAAGTAGAGGGATGGGGCCCACTGGGGCAGTCTCCAGGGAAAGCCATGTAGATGAAGGGTGATCTCTAAACCAATGCCAAAGATAAGTACAGAGGCAGGCAATTTGGTAGCGTTTAATATCCAGCACCGCCATACCCCCTTCCTCTATAGGACGTTGCAATGTAGTGAGTTTCAACCTAGCCCCCTTATTTCTCCAAACAAATGAAGATAAAGAGCTGTTTATAGCCGAGAGTGACTTCCTTGTTAAAAGAACCGGAATCATTTGAAAGGGATATAACAATTGTGGAAGTATAATCATCTTAAAAGGGTTCACTCTTCCTAGGAGAGACAGTGGCAAGGCTGTCCAGCGAGCCAAGTTAGGGGCACAAAATTAGCTTTGTACAGGCCATGGAGGGAGGAGTGATATGTATACCCAAGTAAACAAAACCTGACGGGGACCAGCCAAAGGGGGCAGAGTAAGTTGGTGACCAGGACATATTAGGGGATAGGGGCATTGCTTCAGATTTAGAGTAATTAATCTTGTACCCTGAGAATTGGCCAAAGGATCTAATAATTTCAACTTCTCTCGCAATAGAAACCTCAGGACTGCTGAGATAAAGCAAGATATCGTCTGCGTAAAGCGAGATCTTGTGGTGCACAGGACCCACCACTATGCCTGCCACTAATGAATCATCCCTAATGGCCTTCACCAAGGGCTCTATGGCAAGGGCAAACAGAAGGGGTGAGATCGGACAACCCTGTCTGGAGCCACGCCCAACCATGAACGCAGCATATAGAAGAGATATACATTTAATAAAGTTGTCTCCTAGATTACATTTTGAAAGGACACCCAGCAGGTAAGGCCACTCAATCCTATCAACGGTCTTCTCCGCAACGAGGGAAATCACTAGAGATTTGCCTTTCAACTTTGTGGAATACTGTATGAGGTTGAGTCCTTTGTCTCCTCAAATGATTGCATGAATTACGACCTGAAATAAAACCAGTTTTATTGGCCAGTATTTTAGAAAGTAGTTATTGGTCCACATCCAGCAAAGCAATTCCCCTATAGGAGGCGCAATCATCTGCGGGCTTGCCCTCAGATGCCCTCTACTGTCGGGTAGACCCCCAGATTCAAAAGAAAAGGACAACATATTGAGAAGAGGATCGATCAGCAGGCCCTGGAAAGCTTTATAGAATTCGGGAGTCAGACCATCAGGTCCTGGGGCCTTGTTATTCTGTAGATCATTAATAGCCTTTATGATTTCCTCACAAGTGACAGGCCCATTCAGCAGTTCTCTCTGTGTATCTGAGGCTTGAGGGAGATCAAAGTCATTCGGTGCAACCATAAACATTTAAGAAATAATGTACCTTCTGTGCATTATTATTAATACAACTGGTTAAATATTAATATTTAGTTTGCCTTTAATGTATACCACTGCACACATGTTTTATTATAGTACCATGGTTATCATAATGTTGAGCTTTTCCCCGGATGGCTCTTCATTTTGTATACCTTTAACCAAAAGTTGATGTAGTGAAATGAAAATCACTGAAAATGTTTACTGATGTAATATTAAACAACAAAATAATCACAATGTATTATACTTGTTGTACCGAATGACCATGGTGGGTGTACCAAATTAGTAATTGCACCACCATTGGTCCGGTATACTGTAGTTTAAGCACTAGCACACTCACACACACACACACACACACACGCACGCACGCACGCACACACACACGCGCACACACACACACACACACACACACACACACACACACACACACACACACACACACACACACACGTAAGTTCTTAAAGTGAACTTGATTTTTTATTATTAAAAAGAATGCCTTACATTTCATATCATAAACTAACATCAATAACAAACAAACATTTTGAATAGCAAATAACAAAATAACACATTTCATTGTTCTTAAAATGAACTTGATTAAAAAATATATATGAATCATTAATCATTGCCAATGTTAGCTTGTGTTCTCAGTGGGTCATGAAAGTGTCCCAGTCTTTGCAGCACAGTTTGGCGGAGCGGGTGTTGAGGGGCTCTGGCTCACTAATTGTGGCTTGTATATCTCCTTTGTAATACTGAATGTAATGTCTGGTTTTGATGGCCAGATAAAAACATTCTTATCACCTGACTGCTGCATGCAGGTGATCTCAATTTCCTCACCAATCACCTTAATGACCTAGTAAGTAAGTAAAGCTTTATTTATATAGCGCCTTTCGTACATGAAATGCAACTCAAAGCGCTTAAACCTAACCCACAAAGAGACTTTTATTATGAGTTACGATGACAGATTTTCCTGGGAGTTTGTCAGACATGGGCACAGCTACATTTTGTTCCACCTCTTGGGCTTGGTCTTGGCCTTCCTGTTCCTGATGACATATTTAGAAGAAATTATTTTTTTATACAACAGTTACTCCCGACCAAGTAATTTGATTGGACAAGAGGCATTCCATGAGTGCTGAGTATAACAGCACTGGGACTATGTATCACTCCGCCGCACATGTGTTCTATTCAATTACTGTTAATTAGGCAGTCGTTATCTATCAGATTGTAACAAACAAAAAATATGGATATATTTCCACAAATAACATTCGAGTTAAATTATGAATCCTCGTCGAAGGGAATTAAATCCTTGATACTTCAGTTCAAACCTCCATGTGTGCTGATATGACACCAGCCGACAAATTAGAGAAGAGCTATAATGAAGCTAACACTGTAAAGCAAACAACATGGGCCTTGAACTGCTTTCAGACTTGGCTATGTTTGGAAAATATAAACATCGACATTCAGTCCGTTGAGAAGACCGAGCTAAATTAAAGAACGTAGCAATCTGTGTTTGTGTTCAGGTTGCCTGGGAACAGTCCAGTTCAAGAGCAAGTTCTGTTGCGGAACTATTTGTGTTGTTGGAGCCAAATAAATGATTAAAATAAACAAACAAATCACAATCTGTTATCGCTTATTACTGTTAACTAATAAATGGCGCTTGTAGAACTGTTGTATAAAAGCATTATCACACTCAAGGTTGTGCTGTTATACTGAATATCAGCACGGCTGTGATCGTCTTCGTACTCGGCCTGCGGCCTCATACCTATGACTGAATCACAGCCGTGCTGAGATTCAGTATAAAAGCATTCCCTCTTGTGTGATATTGCTTAATTATATCACTCTTTGCACTTCTGGTTAGATGCTTAATTGCATTTCGTTGTCTGGTACTTGTACTCTGCAATGACAATGAAGTTGAATCTAATGTAAATCTAATCTAATAAAAGGCTAGAGAAAGTTACAGCGACGTGACCCATGTATCTTACCCTTTAATACGGAAAGGGCTGTTTTCCCAGACACGGATAAGCCTAGTCCTAGAATAAAAAGCATCCTCAATCGAGATCATCATCTACACTAGGGATACACCGATACCACTTTTTAATTGCTGATACCGATTTGGAGTACTGAACTTTGAGTATTGGCAGATACTGAGTACCGATCCAATAACCGAACTTGGGTATTTAGGTGAGGCTCCACCTCCACCCTAGCCCATGTCGTACCTCTATCTGAGTCTGTCTCCACCTCCACCCTAGCCCATGTCGTACCTCTATCTGAGTCTGTCTCCACCTCCACCCTAGCCCATGTCATACCTCTATCTGAGTCTGTCTCCACCTCCACCCTAGCCCATGTCGTACCTCTATCTGAGTCTGTCTCCACCTCCACCCTAGCCCATGTCGTACCTCTACCTGAGTCTGTCTCCACCTCCACCCTAGCCCATGTCGTACCTCTCTCTGAGTCTATCTCCACCTCCACCCTAGCCCATGTCGTACCTCTATCTGTGTCTATCTCCACCTCCACCCTAGCCCATGTCGTACCTCTATCTGAGTCTGTCTCCACCTCCACCCTAGCCCATGTCGTACCTCTATCTGAGTCTGTCTCCACCTCCACCCTAGCCCATGTCGTACCTCTATCTGAGTCTGTCTCCACCTCCACCCTAGCCCATGTCGTACCTCTATCTGAGTCTGTCTCCACCTCCACCCTAGCCGATGTCGTACCTCTCTCTGAGTCTATCTCCACCTCCACCCTAGCCCATGTCGTACCTCTCTCTGAGTCTGTCTCCACCTCCACCCTAGCCCATGTCGTACCTCCATCTGAGTCTGTCTCCACCTCCACCCTAGCCCATGTCGTACCTCTCTCTGAGTCTGTCTCCACCTCCACCCTAGCCCATGTCGTACCTCTATCTGAGTCTGTCTCCACCTCCACCCTAGCCCATGTCGTACCTCTATCTGAGTCTGTCTCCACCTCCACCCTAGCCCATGTCGTACCTCTCTCTGAGTCTGTCTCCACCTCCACCCTAGCCCATGTCGTACCTCTCTCTGAGTCTGTCTCCACCTCCACCCTAGCCCATGTCCTACCTCTATCTGAGTCTGTCTCCACCTCCACCCTAGCCCATGTCGTACCTCTATCTGAGTCTGTCTCCACCTCCACCCTAGCCCATGTCGTACCTCTATCTGAGTCTGTCTCCACCTCCACCCTAGCCCATGTCGTACCTCTATCTGAGTCTGTCTCCACCTCCACCCTAGCCCATGTCCTACCTCTATCTGAGTCTGTCTCCACCTCCACCCTAGCCCATGTCGTACCTCTATCTGAGTCTGTCTCCACCTCCACCCTAGCCCATGTCGTACCTCTATCTGAGTCTGTCTCCACCTCCACCCTAGCCCATGTCGTACCTCTCTCTGAGTCTGTCTCCACCTCCACCCTAGCCCATGTCGTACCTCTATCTGAGTCTGTCTCCACCTCCACCCTAGCCCATGTCGTACCTCTATCTGAGTCTGTCTCCACCTCCACCCTAGCCCATGTCGTACCTCTATCTGAGTCTGTCTCCACCTCCACCCTAGCCCATGTCGTACCTCTCTCTGAGTCTGTCTCCACCTCCACCCTAGCCCATGTCGTACCTCTATCTGTGTCTATCTCCACCTCCACCCTAGCCCATGTCGTACCTCTATCTGAGTCTGTCTCCACCTCCACCCTAGCCCATGTCGTACCTCTCTCTGAGTCTGTCTCCACCTCCACCCTAGCCCATGTCCTACCTCTCTCTGAGTCTGTCTCCACCTCCACCCTAGCCCATGTCGTACCTCTATCTGAGTCTGTCTCCACCTCCACCCTAGCCCATGTCGTACCTCTATCTGAGTCTGTCTCCACCTCCACCCTAGCCCATGTCGTACCTCTCTCTGAGTCTGTCTCCACCTCCACCCTAGCCCATGTCGTACCTCTATCTGAGTCTGTCTCCACCTCCACCCTAGCCCATGTCGTACCTCTCTCTGAGTCTGTCTCCACCTCCACCCTAGCCCATGTCCTACCTCTATCTGAGTCTGTCTCCACCTCCACCCTAGCCCATGTCGTACCTCTATCTGAGTCTGTCTCCACCTCCACCCTAGCCCATGTCGTACCTCTATCTGAGTCTGTCTCCACCTCCACCCTAGCCCATGTCGTACCTCTATCTGAGTCTGTCTCCACCTCCACCCTAGCCCATGTCCTACCTCTATCTGAGTCTGTCTCCACCTCCACCCTAGCCCATGTCGTACCTCTATCTGAGTCTGTCTCCACCTCCACCCTAGCCCATGTCGTACCTCTATCTGAGTCTGTCTCCACCTCCACCCTAGCCCATGTCGTACCTCTCTCTGAGTCTGTCTCCACCTCCACCCTAGCCCATGTCGTACCTCTATCTGAGTCTGTCTCCACCTCCACCCTAGCCCATGTCGTACCTCTATCTGAGTCTGTCTCCACCTCCACCCTAGCCCATGTCGTACCTCTATCTGAGTCTGTCTCCACCTCCACCCTAGCCCATGTCGTACCTCTCTCTGAGTCTGTCTCCACCTCCACCCTAGCCCATGTCGTACCTCTATCTGTGTCTATCTCCACCTCCACCCTAGCCCATGTCGTACCTCTATCTGAGTCTGTCTCCACCTCCACCCTAGCCCATGTCGTACCTCTCTCTGAGTCTGTCTCCACCTCCACCCTAGCCCATGTCCTACCTCTCTCTGAGTCTGTCTCCACCTCCACCCTAGCCCATGTCGTACCTCTATCTGAGTCTGTCTCCACCTCCACCCTAGCCCATGTCGTACCTCTATCTGAGTCTGTCTCCACCTCCACCCTAGCCCATGTCGTACCTCTCTCTGAGTCTGTCTCCACCTCCACCCTAGCCCATGTCGTACCTCTATCTGAGTCTGTCTCCACCTCCACCCTAGCCCATGTCGTACCTCTATCTGAGTCTGTCTCCACCTCCACCCTAGCCCATGTCGTACCTCTCTCTGAGTCTACCATCTCAACCAACTATTGGTATCTTTCTTTGTCAAAACCAAATTAAACATTTTGCAAACTAGGTAGCTGGCTTAATTAGCTAGAGTAGGTTTAGTTGCCGCCGTTAAAAGCTGTAGCGTTCCCTTCCAGACAGAACTAAAAGGCGGGACTGAAGCAGTAGCGCAGTTTCCCACTGTCTGATAGGGGTTATTAATAGCAAGAGGGGGCAGTTGAAATGTTAATTCACACATTCCTTAACTGTTAATTCCAATGTGCAAATCCCACTCACCAACTCCAACACCTTCATTATGATAAGTTCATGTTACTGATGGGTGGTATTTGGTGAGAGAAAATATATCTCATCCTGTTAATGTCATAATCCGAATAATAATAATAATTCAATAAAAGGCTCTTTTGAAAATGGGAAATGCTACAGCCATCCCTCGAAACACTCGCTTGCAAATTTTGCAACAACCAGTTTCGTTGGTGTCCGTCAAAGCATGAATAAATTCCAGCCACACCTGGTTGGCAATATTCTACGTCAGTTTGCGTCATAGCAACGGGTTGGTAAATTGCATTCCATATCTCAGATTGGATTTTAAGCCAAAATCGGCCCGATACAGATGGTCAGTATCAGATTGGTGCATCTACACAGATGTTATTTTATAGACTGATGCAACTCTCTCGGTACTGTATCTCTCCCGTGTGTGTGCAGCACTGTCTAGAGACTGCAGTCTAGAGGCTGCAGTTGAGAGACTCCAAGTTAGCCAGGCATCTCTCAGGACAAATTGAACACCTCATGAGCCTCTTTCATTTGATGGTTGTAATAACGTTTTGGTGCAGAGAGAAGCCGGGAGTGTCGTGATTTCATGGTGCTGTTAAGCCTTGTTTAAACCTGCATCAGCGATCTCGTAGCTACTCTGTTCTCCCTTGGAGTGTTGGGATCTTAATTTTCTGGTACAATAGTCAAATTGCACATGCATACATGTAAATACTACGACCTGATCAATAACTGGTGGTTGTGCACTATTTAAATGTACCATGTTACTGCACTGCCCCCCCCCCTCCCCTGAGACACTATAGTGATACAAACTAGCTAGCTAGCTTAATTATAATGAGAACGTCAGTGAGTGTGTAAACTTGGCACGGTTACAGTTGCAGGCTGCGTAAATTACAACTGGATTGAGCTGTCCCGTTAGCAACAGCCTCCAGAAAACGGTGCAGTCATCTAGTTGTAGTGTTCCCTTTCAGAACGAACTAAAAGGCGGGACTGAAGCACTCCAATAGCACAATGTACCACTATCTAAAATGGGTAATAGTGACAGGGGGGTGGTTGAAATGTTAATTCACACATTCCTTAGCTGTTGGGCTAATTCCAGTGGATATGCAAATTCCCCTCACCAATTCCAACACCTTTGTTATGACAAGTTAATGTTACTGATGGGTGAAGTAATGTATGCTATTTGGCAAGAGTGAAGGCAGCTAACTCATCCTGTTAATTACTTTTCCGAGTGCTCATTTACTCATTCACCCTACAAATTAAACTCAAACTGCCCACACTTTACTGTGAAAAGCGTTAGGCCTAAATTAATCCATACCATTGGATGAAATGTCCTCATTATATTAATTGTAAATGGACTGCAGTTATATAGCGCCTTATTCCAAATTGTGTTATATATAGTAGGCTACTGTCATTTGGTTGAAAACCAATGGATCCAATGTATGGATGGACTCTGTCTGTCCTTGGCTGCAACCCCTCAATTACCAGAAGGTCAAAGTTAGAGAGAGAGAGAGAGAGAGAGAGAGAGAGAGAGAGAGAGAGAGAGAGAGAGAGAGAGAGAGAGAGAGAGAGAGAGAGAGAGAGAGAGAGAGAGAGAGAGAGAGAGAGAGAGAGAGAGAGAGAGAGAGAGAGAGAGAGAGAGAGAGAGAGAGAGAGAGAGAGAGAGAGAGAGAGAGAGAGAGAGAGAGAGAGAGAGAGAGAGAGGCGGATTTAACCATCACTCTAATTGAGAGTAAAACAACCTTTTGCTGCCTTCTCCAGATCTTTGTTTAAACTACCTAATTGGCTGCTGCTCACTTGCTGTGACCGCCGACTGAGGGCTTCTTTCTCAAGAGCATGTCTCCTTGTACCAAACTCCTGGTGGGCCGGCTGTGGCGCAGTAGGTAGAGCTGGCGTCTAATGATTGCAAGGTCGGCAGATCGGCGGTTCGACACCGGCTGTCGACGTGTCCTTGGGCAAGACACTGAACCCCAAATTGCTCCCAATGAGCGGGCCTGCGCCTTGCGTGGTAGCTTGCCGCCATTGGTGTGTGAATGTGTGTTTGAATGGGTAAATGGGAGGCCATTGTAAAGCGCTTTGGAATAAGGCGCTATTTAAGTCAGTCCATTTACCATTTACTCCTGTTCATTCATCTTTATGATTTGATCTGCATCGGTGAGTCTCAACTACTGTAGCTCTAACTTAGCTCTAACTCTTCCATCAGCTGTCATAACAGTCTGTCTAGATAGTAAGCCTATGCGTAAGTGCTGCCTGTGCTGTACTGTACACTCACTCAGTCTCACTCTCTGGTCAGGGCTTTGGAATCACAGCCTTCTAACTCACTGCCGAGATGGAGCATGTCATGTGAATGTGATGTCATGTCATTTGCCTTGTCAACTAATATGTTTGGCCCAATTTGCATTGAACCTGCTTCCATAGTAAGCACTCAGATGCCGACTATATGTTATATCTTGTCAATTATCATGTGTATTTCCCCAAGCAACGAGTTAAACACACTCACCTGTATGAATAGCAACATTGTAGAATAGCAGGTGTGTGTGTGTGTGTGTGTGTGTGTGTGTTTGTGTGTGTCTGAGCAGTAGTACATAACAAAGAGTGTAAATATCGCTTCAGTAGATTCCATTTGCATTCAGTGATGTTGATTAATCCCCTCCACATAGACAAGACACACGCATGCATGACACATGCAATCTGACAGTGAGTGTTGAGATGATGGAAGTGTGTGCATGTGTGAAACAAACATTATGCTAATGTATTCGTGGCTGTTATAAATCATAAATGAACAGAACAGACCAGTTAAAATGTGGCGCCTCATCACTCACACACATTCAGTGCCAATATGATGCTTTGGTTCCAGATTTAGATTCTTACTGGCTGAGAAAGATGTGATAATGTCATATTTTTGTTCTTAAAAACAAACAAATAAACAAATGTATGTACCATAGCCATATCCTTCATTCCGAATCCCATAATCCAGTAACACTTTCCATGAAGGTCACATTTGTAAAGGGTTTATAAATGTTTTATTATAATAGTTTAATAATAGTTAATAAATCACTTTTAGCCAGGTTTATTATTAAAGTATAAACAATTTACAAACAGTTATAACTCATATGTTTAGATTGTTTAATATTCACTTGGTGCTTGCCAAATAGGGAGCTTACAATTAGGAGCCAGTTATTAATGCTTTATAAATGTACTTATAAATGCTTTATCTAATGAAATGATGAAATCATGCACAATTATTTGCAATGGTTGCACAGTGGTTGCACATTTGGTGAAGTTATTTCCTGAATTGTGGGGATGATTCGGCGGCACCAAACCAATTCGACACATCTTTACATACAGTACAATGTGAAGATCTCCCAAAGTACAGCACAGTGGAAAAAAACATAGGTTGTCATAGGAGAAATGTGTTTTTTCATGTAATGACGATACCAACGTAATATTTGAAGTGTTTATTTCGGCTATCACCCAATAAAGACCATTCATTCACCCGTATCTTCCAGTTTTTTAGACTCAAAAGTTCTCAAAACAAAAGTGAGCAAAAGATAAGCAAGAGGAAATCTAGTGAAATGGCTAAAATATAATATCACTACTCAAAGGTAATTGCTACCACTGCTAGTTATCTAAGCGCTAGCTATCTGGCTGCAGAAATAACCATTCACATTCTAAAGACTATGATCATTTGATCCACGAGGCGGCGCTAAGAGTGGGTATGGCTGTCCTAGTAATAGCCAGCTAGATAGCTGGTGAGCATGGAGAAATATTTGAGTCAGTCCACATCGTCAAGAGATACTAAGCCCAAACTAGCTACATTGAGAAAATATGATGACAGTTATATATCGAGTTTGGTTTATTGAGAACAGCGACAGGACACAAAAATGACCCACAACTTCAGAGAAAGTCTTCTTATTTGGTGGCTCGACTGATTGCTAAAAATAAGAAGCCACACACAATTGGAGAGAAAGTCATACTTCTAGCGGCGGATGTGTGAAGTTATGCTTGGGACAGAGGTAGCTAATAAACTGAAAGCTGTACCTCAAATGACACCTTGAGGAGGAGAATTGAAGAACTATCGATTAACATTCAGTCACAGCTACTGGATAGAATGCGTTCCTGTGAACACTTTTCTATTCAGTCGGACGAATCAACAGACATTGCCAGTGGGGCTCAGTTGATTGTTTTGCTTTGTTATCCATGGGAACATTTTGGAGGACTCTTGGTAAATGGTAAATGGACTGACTTATATAGCGCCTTATTCCAAAGAGCTTTACAATGGCCTCTCATTCACCCATTCACACACCGATGGCGGCAAGCTACCATGCAAGACGCCTGCCCACTCATGGGGAGCAATTTGGGGTTCAGTGTCTTGCCCAAGGACACCTCGACATGTGACCAACCGGAGTTCGAACCAACCAATCTACAGACCTTGCGATCATTAAACGCCGGCTCTACCTCCTGCGCCACAGCCGCCCGTTTTCTGCAAGGAGGTGCCTGGGAGGACAACGGGTGAGGAAATATTCAGACTCCTGGTTGCTTTCATGACTGAAGCGGGATTGAGCTGATTGGCTGTTACAGATGGTGCTGGCGGCGATGGCGTGCCGAAAGAGTGGGGTTATTGCACGGATAACCCCACGGATAAAGGCCGTCAAGCCGAAGGTTATGGCTACGCACTGTATGCTGCAATCGGCAGGCGCTCCCATCCAAAGGTATGGAACCAAACCTTCACTCTGTTTTGAACACAGTTGTGGACTGCAGTTAATTGTGTGAAGTCAAGGGCACTGCAGTCATGTTTGCCCAGCATGACACATTGCTATGTCACTCAGAAGTGCCAAGGCTCTCTGTGGGAACGTTTTGCACCAGGTGTTTGAGCTATGCAGTGAGATGTCAATGTTTTTGACAGAGGACAAACCCAACATCGGCATTTCTTTTGTATTGAACTTGCTCAACAGCCTCCATCTCTATCCAAGGAGGCTGTGCATCTGTCCTTGAAGTCAGCAAAGACAAACAGAGTTTCTCCACACAAACAACCTGTCTGTGGCTATAGTGAAAGAGGTAAGCTACCTCTCACCTCACTGCGCTGAGCGCGCACTTCAGCTCATACTCATACTCAACACCGATGCCTGGGGACTGCGTGCAGGATCCCTTTGCCCCAGCTGCAACAACAAGTGGCCTTCCTGGTAAAGGCAGAAGAGGAGCTGTTGGACTTATCCTGTGATAGGACATTTGAAGGCCCGATTCCAGCAGGTGCGTCATTCAGACTTTTGGCCCTCCTTCTCACGTGAGTATCCTGACCTCACTGCAGAGGCCATGTGGTTGTCGCCCCCCTTTCCTTCCTCTTCCCTCTGTGAGTCATCCTTCTCCACTCTGATTGCAATGAAGACTAAGTACAGGGCTCGTTTGCATGTGGAGAACGATCTTAGAGTCTGCCTGTTATTCATCACGCCAAGAATCGAGAAACTGTGTAGTGAGAGACAGGCTCACCCATCTCATTCATTAGGTGAGCTCATCAAGCGAGTTATTGTGAATTGTGTGCGCTGAGAATTTGATTTAGCTTAATGCAAATATTCCAATAATTTGTTTCTGATGTAATAGGCCTAATGACTACGATGTGTTCTGTAACACTGTTATGATAACGTCTGTTGTGATTTGTTCAGAGCTTTCTGCCAGTGATTTGAATAAGGAACAATAAGTTAATTATTTTGAAGTTGAAGCACTTAATGAAATCAGACTGGTAATTTGAACTGTCTGTGTTTATTAGGACTATGTCAGTCTTGCTCCTGTTCATTTCCTGAAAGCATTTTAGATCAATAATTAATCAATTTAATTGTCGAAATGTATTTCCGTGTTTCAAAATAAAAGTCCAAGCATTTTGATTGGCTGCCGACTTGTTACCAGACCGTTTCACATATTGCTATCTAGCTAGCTAGCTTGTGGAGATAGTAGCATCCAGTTTGAGTTGTTGCTATCGCTATGTGAGTTACATCTTTCTCCTCTTTTTGAGGCAGCAGCTGGCCATAGCCTACTGATCGTTTGTAAATGTTATATATGATTTGATAGTTTTGACCAAATACTTAAAGATAAAGATAGCAGCATGAGACGGCATAATATGAATGTCAAATGCACTTCCTGGTTTGTGATATAGTCCTTCAAAATAGGGGTTATTTTTCTTATTTTTCAAAATAGCACTACTGCCATATACATGGTTTAAATACCAGTCAAGCTACTTGTAACCAGAGAACCTGCTGTAACATACTGAGTGATCTGTATGCTGTGTCCCAGTAGCAGCCATTAAATAAAAACCTACAGACTTTGACCATCATTGCTTCAGACTATGATTCTTATCACAGCGTTGCCTGTGTATTATATCTCTTTCATTATACCGCTGTACCATTTAAACAACGTAGGGCACTTATTGGACTATTGAGACATATTATTACAGTATTAGACAATTATCATCATATATTATTGTTGTTGTTAATTAATCAATTTTCTGAATGTTTTCAATCATCATAAAAGTGTAAATAATTGCAATCTAGACTAATGACTGTTTGTAAATGGTTTATAATTGAATAATAAACTGGTTCTAAGTGATTTATTAACTAGTTATAAACCATGTATAAACCATTTACAAATGTGATCTTAATGTAAAGAGTAAACCATAATAAACCTTGTAAATTTAGTTCCAGGAATAGGCAGGAATAGGCAGTCACTGGTTGCCTCTACTTTACAATCATATGATTATAAGAATAAATAATAATAATATTGTTGCTATGATGCAGATGCTGCCTTATTTGCAGTGCAGTATTTCAGGTTTTATCAGAGTCAATGCAACCTTGCCAATGTCTTTCTCTCTTTTACTCTTTTACCCCTCTTTCTCTGTCTCTCCTTATCCTCA
>NC_137692.1:12775833-12785833 GCF_963989245.1 Nansenia antarctica | reverse complement strand
CCCTTTTCACACTCTCAGCTGAATAAGATTACTTGAAACAACTCACGGTTTGTTTACAGTAACTTTTCAAAGAAACATTTGGATCAGTGTGTAGAAGATGCTACTGACGGACACAGTTACATCAAATCAAATCAAATCAAATGTTATTTGTATAGCGCATTTCTTACAAGATGCAACTCAATGCGCTTTACATAATAAACATTCTCAGTCAATCAATCAATCAATCAATCAATACTGACAGAGCCGCAAGCAGGCAAAAGTAAAAACCTGTACACTATGTAGCCAGGAAAATTCCCTTGCAGCCCTCTACACATAGAGCGACTACTAGCCAGTTTGCCTACCAGCACCCAGCGGTGCCCCCCCCCCCCCCCCCCCCCGGGGGAGCCCCCGCCGCCCCCCACACCCAGCCAGCCCGCCCCACCACCAGCACACGCGGCCCAGCCAAGCAAGCACAGACCATAAAGGCCCCGCACAAGGACGGCCAAGCAGGTGCCCCGGCGGCGGAACAGATTCACTAATATTCACTAATATGTTTGTATGTTGGGTGTGGGCACATTAAGGCTGAGTCGCAAAGTTGTGACGTAGGGGATTTCACTTAAGGTCGATGATGGTCGGTATGCGAGTTGTGTGTGGAAAATAAAATATTGACGCTGTGTTTTCACCATGTACATGCCTCTCCTTTGTTAACTGAACATTGTTAATAAGTGCTAATTGTTACTTTCAACAAACATTATTGTACACAGACAGTAGCAGGTTGAGTTGCTCGCTTAAACAGCTGTTATTGTTATACTCAGTTGCTTAGCACTATTAGCTATGGTTAGCTAATATGAGTCCATGAGCAACAGTCTTTTAAGCTACAAGTTAAGATTCACAACTGTTTGTAACGTCGGAATACCACCGTAGCGGGTAGGACAGCTGGCTGTATCTCAGAACACTGTCTGTCTTTTGAACCTCTGATCTCAGGGCTAGCTAGCTAGCTCTCTACTCCATATATAAATTATTCATCAATTACTACCTACTACCGTTAGTCCGTGCCTCCATTGTTATTGAAGCTAGTGTCGCAGTCCCAGTCTCTGTAATAAGGGAGAATATAGGATATTCCTGGTCCAAATAAACATATGAAGCTCAACCATACTATACTATAAGGGAAAAAGGGGTGTTGATTTGATCGCAGACAGGATGTTCATTTATCTGTGACACACTTATAAAGTGGTGGTGATTAGTGTCTAAACGTATGTAAACATGACAAGCGGTCACAATTGTAACCGACGACTGTCGTCATTACTACAATCCAGTATACAAATCAGTCCGTCTTGAAACAGTGCTCTACGGGTGTGAGTTCTAGCCCTCTGAAACATCAAGTCATGAGTTGGGCCAGACAGAATCTGCTGAGGGGCAGGATGTTCAGGTGCCCTTTGAAACGGTTGAAAGAACAAAAACAAAACACCTATACCACTGTCACTCCAAAAGGGTCCTCTTCAAATACTGTCTGACCCTAAACATGACCATTCCAGCCCACTTCCTGTCTGAAACGGGCCAATTAAAGTAGGTGGTGCTTCCAGGAGTGGTTCTAATGGCTTGGTGTGTTAGTCGGTGTGTCCTCTGGCTGACAGCTCTGTATAATGGCTGCCTTTGTGTGTGTGTGTGTGTGTGTGTGTGTGTGTGTGTGTGTGTGTGTGTGTGTGTGTGTGTGTGTGTGTGTGTGTGTGTGTGTGGGTGGGTGCGAGTACATGTACAGTATGTGAGTGTGAGTGTGTGTGTGTCCTTTGACTAAAAGAGAAGGTCACACTGTTCCTGTCATAGAAGGTGTTGCTTTGCTAATGACCTCCTCTTACAACGTGGGCATGTCGATAGTCAGTCTCACCTAGAGGACAACAGGGCCTGGCTAGGCTAATGAAACACATTCATTCGTGTCTGTGTGTGTGTGTGTGCGTGTGTGCGCGTCCATGTGTGTGTGCGTGCACGTGTGCATGTGCGTATGCGTGCACGTGTGTATGCATGAGGGTGAGAGAGGGAGGGAGAAACTTAATTATGACACGTTGGATGGTAGTGTGGAGAGTGACTCATGATCTTGTTTTCCAATCTCATGGCCAGAGGTGTGTATCCAAAGTAGTTGCCACATAGAAGACAACCTGTAATTAACAGTGATGATTAGGTTGTTAATACTGCATTTTCCTATTCCATAACTGGAAAACACATCCCTGAGCGATCAATGTGAAGATGATGACCTGTATTGAATCCATTAGGATTTATTTAACTCACAAACTCACCAAATATAAACAGTTCATAAAATGCCCGACTAGAAATGAGAATACTTTGGATCGTTGTCACAGCACGATCAGCGATGCTTATCACTCGGTTCCCCGCGCGGCACTGGGACTTTCTGACCACCCTCTTATTCATCTTATCCATCCAGCATACAGGCAGAAACTAAAACCTTAAGAAACTAAGTTCTTATCGGTCATATTTTTCAGGTTTTCTGCTCGAAATGACATGCCCACAGTGAATATAGAAAATCTCCACAATCACAAGGGCCTTCATAATGATCTTGGTATCAAATGAAAGCTAACACCTGTGGGGTGACTGTAGAAGTATCAAAATATATGTTACTGTGTTAGAGTAAATAGAGCTAGAACATTGTGAAGAATCTCAAATTCACTCTCCGCCTAAAAAGCTTTTAGAGTGAATATCAGCTTGGAAACCTGACTGAATAAGCCCAAATCATCTAGGAATCAGTACTCCAGGGTCTGATGAGTACTTGTGCCAAATTAGATGCTAGTAATGTGAGCCAGTGCAACTTTGTACCTGTTTTAGTACAGGTATGTTTAGGCGGACAACCAAATTGTGCCATTTGGAGACATTTTGTCACCATCAGTGTATCAGACTTTCTCATGTATCAAGACAACCGTTGCGCATGCGTCACAAGCGTCACGCAAAAGAATCTGGCCACATGGAACCGTGTACACTGGGCATTTTCTGGGTCTACCATTTTCTGGGCCTATGTGCAAATATACTTGGCAATAACAATTCTGATTCTGATTCTGTCATGCAACATGCAGTTATAGTACAGTACATGCATACCAGTCTACCATAGAGTTCTTCACTTCCACTGTAGATGAAATAGGTAAAATCCCTCCATTTACTGAAGTAGGGATTCTGCAATGATAAAAACTACTTTTTCTTATATGAAATATTCATGTCATGTTGGATGTGCAGGACGGCTGTTGGCTTGTTAGAAAGCAGAAAGATTACAGTAGTTCTGTAACAAGAGTGTGATGCATACTTTGAATCCTTACACACACACACACACACACACACACACACACACACACACACACACACACACACACACCATACACACATCCTCTGGAAGAGCACATTGATATTGAAATTGCTTATATTCCAAATGTCATTCATGTGCAGATATTCAAATCTATATTTTTTGGCTCCCTCCAGGCCCTTCCGCTCTGCCACAGTGGCTGTGTGAAAAATGTATTCGGTTGCATTCAAAATTCAAATACTGTGTATATCTTCAATCCTTTCAATGAGGCCCACGCTTGAATGTGAACAGTGAATTTAATCACAAGCTAGTGGAGGATCCCTGCCTGGGTCCGTTTGCCATCCATTGAGAGTGCATACTGTAGTTATGCAGATTCACACACACACACACACACACACAGACGCACAGACACACACACACACACACACACACACACACACACACACACACACTGACGCACACACACACACACACACACACACACACACTGACGCACACACACATACACACACACACACACACACACACACACAGACACACACTCACACACACACACACACACACACACACACACACACACACATCTTCAGCCCAGTTATCCCCGTTGTGTATTTATTGTGTGGGCTTGCTGCATCTAATTTTAATGGACCGCTTGTCCACTGGCCCAGCATGCTGTATGCCGACACACAAAGCGGTGTGTATGGTGTTAAATTACTTCTAGACGTAGGGTGTGTGTGTGTGTGTGTGTGCGCGCACATGTATGTGTGTGTGTGTGTGTTATGTGGACAGCTTGTGTGTATGGTGTATGGTGTGTGGAATTAGGTTTATACGGCGGTAAGCTTCCATCCCAGCCTATTCTCTCTGCCCTGAGACCATCTATAATACATCTGCTCTCACTCAACATTTCCCTGTCAAAGCAGTATGCCCAACCCCCCCCCCCCCCCCAGTATGCTCTAACTCCACTACCTCTCCCATTTCTCTATCCACAACCCCCTCTCCAACCCCCTCTCCCCTCCCCTCCCCTCCTCTCCCCTCCCCTCCTCTCCTCTTGTTTCCTCTCCTCTTCTCCCTTCTTTCCCCCCCCACCATTTCTCTATCCAACTCTCCAACCCCCTCTCTCCTTTCCTCTCCTCCCCCCCCCCCCCCCCCCCCCCTCCACCACAACAATCAGCAGCAACGGCTGATTGCCAGTCGAGCACCAGGTCAGCAAGGGCCACCAAACTCAATAAGAACACGTGTGTGTGTGTGTGTGTGTGTGTGTGTGTGTGTGTGTGTGTTTGTGTGGGAAAGAGAGAGAGAGAAAGAGAGAGAGAGAGAGAGGGGAGAAGGGGAGAGGGAGGGACAGAGGGAGATGAAGAGGGAGAGAGGGAGACAGAGAGAGGGAGAGAGAGAGCGAGGAAGAGGGGGAGATGCAGAGAGGAAGGGAGAGAGAGAGAGAGAGAGGGAGAGAGAGAGAGAGAGAGGGGGAGAGAGAGATGGAGAGAGATCTACACCAGGGCTTCTCAAAGTCCGGACCATGGTCCGGATGCAGACCGAATGGCATCTAAAGCGCAGATCACATCTATGCGACGCGACGGAACGTGACGGAACTCGAGTCACAGTCGCAAGGAATCGCCAGCGATTTGACATGTCAAGTCTCAGCAGAGCATCCAGATTTTATGGAACGTCTGATATTTCTCTTCAGCCAATCAGGAAATAGCACAGACCAGAGTCATCTGTCGCCAAGAAGCGGAGTGGACCTTATTAATACGACTCGTTTCCGAGCCAAACAGGAATTAGCAATTAGTGGTAACGATGAGCGTGCAAACTCTTCTAATCGTGGCAACTATGTTGAGTTATTACATGCTTTTGCTGAGAAAGATGAAAAGTTAGCTAGACATTTGGAGACAGGTTGGCAAAACTCTTTAAACTCTCACCTAGAAAGGGGTACATCTTTGTGAGTGACTTTGTGAAACTGACCACTCCGTAGCCAATAGATAATCCCTTGTTGTTGTTATATAGGGAGCTGGCTTTATTCAACTTTTAGGTCTGTCATGACAATGGAGTCTGAATATTAGTGCAGCAGTGTGTTAGCCTTGACAGCTAAATAATTTGCATTGCAAACGTCTATATTTGCTAGCTCAGCGTCTTCGCCTTTTATTGATCAGTGCTACTGCCAGCATGTCACTGTCACTGTCAGCCATCTTGCAGGGTAAACACAACTTGTGTCGTTGTCTCGTTGCGTCTCATCGGCCATTGGTCTCAAGTTGGTAGTTGGTGAGTTTTTTCTCTGCGACGTTCGGCGCATTGTGTCGCATAGATGTGAACTGGGCTTAAGGGTGGATTCACACCTAGCTAGTTGGTCTGAATCAGGGAGCGTTTCCCCCCTAATTTGGTTCATTTGGGCATAATGTGAACACAGCAATCGAGTCAATAGACAGCACTGACAAAGCCCAGCTATGTGTCTTCGTCAGATAATTTCCGCAAGGTAAAAGGGGAATTCTGTGAAGATTTACTTGGCCTAACCCCACTCCATGGCTACACAACAGGAAAGGACATATGAAGCCATCATGCAGATGGGCATCAGGCTTAATGAAAGGGGAATTTGACAATGAGACTGTTGTGTCCATTGCAACTGACGGTGCCTCCAGCCATGATTGGGAAGGAGAAGGGCTGTGTGCCAGTCTTGGAAAAGAAGACTCAGATGTTATGGAGCTTAGCCTAACAGGGGCGCCCTAAGCGGGGCGGCTGTGGCGCAGGAGGTAGAGCCGCCGTCTAATGATCGCAAGGTTGGCAGATCGGCAGTTCGAGCCCCGGCTGGCCTCATGTGGAAGTGTCCTTGGGCAAGACACTGAAACCCAAATTGCTGCCAGTGAGCGGGCCAGCGCCTTGCATGGTAGCTTGCCGCCATTGGTGTGTGAATGTGTGTGTGAATGGGTGAATGAGAGGCCGTTGTGAAGCGCTTTGGATAAAGGCGCTATATAAGTATATAACCCTAACCCTACCTAAGAGCCTCCTCTTACCATTCAGCACCGTCTTCTGCGAGTATTCTTGACTGTGTTGAGTGTTATTCTTGGTTGCAATTTGTGTTTTATTGTATGGGGCTGAATAAGATGTGTACTGCCATCCACAGTGTAACCACAGTACTGACACTGTTGGTCAAAATGGAGTGATGACTATAATCAGACTTCTGGAGATCCATCTTATGTTGTGACAAAGTATATGTGGAAAAGAGAGTGAGACAGTGTATTACCGTTGTTCCTCCTTCTCTCTTAACCAGGTCAATGCAGCTTAAGATGACTTACTCCTCCATAACAATGTGAGGTGGCTGAGGAAGGTAAGGGTCCTGGAGAGATTCTGGGCTGTCAGAAAAGAGCCCTGGAGATGTTCTTGTCAGAACAGAAGAATGCCAAAGCCAGGCAGTATTTGGATTTTCTGCAGGATGGCAACAACATGGAGCTTGTGGCTTTTTTGGGTAGACATAACATCTCATCTAAATGAGTTTAATCTCAAGCTCAAAGGCCAAGGTGTGAGAGGCGGCCGGAGATCTTCATGAGCGACATCACAGAGGCACATCTCCACTTTCCAACTCTTCTACAGCAGGATAATGGTAATCACCATCATCACCACATTGCTTCCTTCCTGGAGGGGCTGGATGAAAATGTCAGAAATCGCGTTGACAGCTTCAATGTAGCAAAGTGCTGCTCTGCATTGGATCTCCATTTCTGGTGAAGAATGTTGAGGGGTTTTCAAGAGAGCTGGCCAAGAGCATCTTCCCATGGGCAAGCGCTGCATCTCTGCAGACAGAACTGATTAACCTGATGTGGCTTTCTTCTTCGGCGTATGGGTTGTTGTTTCCTCTCCACTCCACCAGGCTCGGGGCCGAGGGGCTACCCTTTTACCACCCCGAGACCTGGTTGAGGGGCTCACCCTGGCTATATTTCTGGACACCCCTCCAGAAGTCCAGACCCCTCTCCTTCGCACCCTGCACTGGCTCCCGATAGCAGCTCGCATCAGATTCAAGACCCTGGTGCTTGCATCTGCTAAAGGGACAGCCCCTGCCTACCTGAGGGAAATGGTAACCCCCCAAACCCCTGCCCGCTCACTCCGCTCCTCCACCTCGGCTGGCCGACTGGCCCCACCTCCTCTACACAGCAGTCGGGCTGCCCGATCACGTCTCTTCACAACACTGGCTCCCCGCTGGTGGAATGAGCTCCCCACGGCTGTCAGAACGGCAGAGTCACTACCCATCTTCCGTCGTAGACTGAAGACCCATCTCTTCAGGTTACATCTTAACTGCTCCTCCTGAGACATCTTCCGACCCTCACCACTACGTCTCCTAAAGACACCCGCTTTCCCCTCTACTGTGTCCCTAGAACTTCTACTGCCCCCATTGTACTGTTTCTCAGTTTCTCCAGTAATATAAAAAAAAAGAAAAAAAGAAAAAGTTTTAGTAGAAGGCGATAATAGGGAGAAGGTTTTTCCTCCTATCAGTGGCCCCGGGCCCGAGCTAGAGTACTCTTCCTGCAACGAATGGTGGACTGCTGATTCACATGCTTAGTATTCAAATGTATTGATTGTAAGTCGCTTTGGAATAAGGCGTCTGCTAAATGCCAAAAATGTAAATGTAAATGTAAATGTAAGTCACGTCATCGTCTCGTCATCTATTGCCGACAGACAATATAATAATAATACCATAATTATAATATATATATATATATATATATATATATAATATATATATAATAATAATACCATCCCGTTGGGTGGGTGGTACACCGTGGCTTTGAGTGAAGTGGAATGTGACTCTGTGATCTTCTGGGTAAAGACGGTTACAGAAGCAACTTCTCCTAACCTCCAGAAGGTGGCCATTTTTGTGTTCACCATGTTCGGTTTCACATATCGGTATGAGTCTGCATTCTCCACAATGGATATGGTGAAAAGCTCATTTTGCAGCAGCTTGCACAATGAACATTTGAATCAGTGTCTCCATCAGGCAATCACACCTTTTGTGCCTAGGTTCAAGCAATTGATTGCAGGCAAACAATGCAATTTCCCCCACTAGGCTTGAATGTATTTTTCTTTTTAAACAATATTTTATTACCTCATCCTACATATTATCACCCTACTCATTTATTTTATTCTAATATTGCTTATTAGATTATTATTATGTTATTTGCATTCTGCTGCTATTGCTGCTATCGCTGTTATTTTTATATCCTGCTTTATTTTATTCTTGCTTTTGTATTTCTGCTGAAATGCCAATGTCGAATGAACCTGAAACCAAGAGTACTCTGTGTACCCAGCCAGCACAGAAATGGACTTGAATTAAGTTTGACTGTCTTAAAAGTGTTACTGTCTTAAAAGTTATAAAGTGGCCTTGAATAAACATCAGATGCCGACCTTTGAGTAAAAAGTTTGAAAACCCCTGATCTACACTATACAATTCCACAGTCATATCTATACACCACACTAAGAGAACAGTTTACATTTACATTTCAAGTCATTTAATTAATTAATTAATTAATTTTGCCATTTAGCAGACGCTTTTATCCAAAGCGACTTACAATTACGAATTACAGGGACATTCCCCCTGGAGTAACTGAGGGCTAAGTGCCTTACCCAAGGGCACACTAGTAGTGGTGTGGCTTCAGGCGGGATTTGAACTCACAACCTTCCGATCACAAGTCCAACTCACTGTCCACTAGACCACCACTACCCCTCAGACACTATTATAATAGTGTCTATAGCAGACACTATTATCCAAAGCAATTTACAATAAGTACATTTGTCTATGGAAGTGAATGAACTATTGTATATCGTATTCCATGTTCTGATCATTTAGGGTGTGAAGAGTTCTGAGGAGGAGGAGGAGGAGGAGGAGCCCAGGTGTACCCTGGGTAAAGAGATGGGTCTTTAGTCTATAGTGTGACAACCCTCTTTCTCCGTCAGCTGGTTTTGCTGTCGGCTGCCTATGGTTCAGGGAGCCATTGTAGACGGGGCCAGGAGGGTCGTTGGGAAATGTAGTTCATCTGTGCAGGTGTGGCCTACAGGCGTTACGTGGTGAACCCAATGGGCCGTTTGAGTTGTCTTCTCCCATGCGCAGGTTGGCTTCTGCTTTTGTTACTTTTGGTTTTGTTCACATCTTACAACTAACATCCCACTACACACATTCCATTCATCCGTACACTACAGATTATGCAGACTTCACCTTACATTCTTATATTGTTTATTATTTAAGTTAATAAAGATCATGACTTTAACCCTTGATCATGTGTGGACCTTTTTGTTGTGACCACTGGGCTTGGTTGTAGCAATGGCGACAATCAACAGGCTATTGGCTAGGCTAGATAGACCTAGCAGACTAGTTCTTCACATGCACACGCAGACGCACGCACACAGTGATGTGATGGTTACAGGGTGACCATCAGTTACTCAGTTATATGAGGACAACTGTGAACAATTTAAATAACCTTCATAACCTTTTCAATACATTGATTTTATACACATACACACACACACACAAAGGCAGCCATTAGACAGAGGACACACTGACTCACACACCAAGCCATTAGAACAACTCCTGGAAGAACCACCTACTTTAATTGCCTGTTTCAGACAGGGGGTGGGATGGGTTAGGGTCAGTAGGGACAGTATTTGCAGAGGACACTTTTTGAGTGACAGGTGTTTTGTTTTGTCTTTCAACCATTTCAAACGGCACATGAACATTCTGCCCCCAGC
>NC_137692.1:12745833-12768333 GCF_963989245.1 Nansenia antarctica | reverse complement strand
AAAGGGATAAAATAAAATAAAATACAATTATTGGGCCAATCGGTGTAATTCCATACCTGTCCCATCTGTATGGCAAGACCTATCATCGAGTATAATAAAAATGGTCCCGGTGGTGTCAGAGAATAAGTTTGTGACATAGGAACGTACAGAGACCGTTTTATAGTCAGACAAAATCTTCTTTAAGTGCTGGTACAGAGTGGAGCTCTAGCAAAGCCATGGTGATTACACACTGCTGTGCTGGCAATTGTTAGCCAGCCATACTGGAAGGGCAGAGAGAGGGAGAAAGAAAGAAAAGAGAGAGAGAGAGAGAGAGAGAGAGAGAGAGAGAGAGAGAGAGAGAGAGAGAGAGAGAGGGGGGGGGGGGGGGAGTAGTACACTTTCTGGGCTGGCAAGAGCTAGCCTGCAATTCTGGAAGGACAAAGCGAGAGAGTGAGCGGATGAAAGGAGGGGCGGCAGACTGGAGTGGTGTATTTCCCCAGTGTGGCGCGCCTATTACCCGTGTTTTTCGTAGCTCCTCCTCAGGAGGAGAGAGAGTGATATTTGGCCGACCACAGTGGCGAGGCCGGCGTGCACCTGTCAGGACGGGACATCGCTCCATCCATCCCACCGCTCCCAGGGACTCCATTACCCCCCCCCCCCCCCCCCCCCCACCGATAGGCTGGGAGGGTGAACCAATCAGCCGACAGGGGATATAGGGGCGTGAGGAGGGCGATGTGCGGGAGCGTAGAGCCGCAGTGGCAGGGCAATCTGCTGTGATGAAGAGGCTTCTCTCTCATGGCCCCAGCCGTCCCAGCGTCCTCCACCATCCCCTTCAAGCCCTGCTGAGCTCTGGATGGCTGACCTGACCGCCTGACCACCTGACCACGCTGACTCTCTCCTCTCTCTCTCTCTCTCCCCCCGTGCCCCCTCAACCCCCCCCCCCCCCACACACACACACCCCCACCCCCAAACTCTGAGGCCTGCTGCCGATACACATCAGCATAAACAGAATCAGAGAGGGATGGATTCAATTGTTTTTTTTTCTTCTTCTGGGAGTCGAGTGGGATATACTTGCGGTTGAATGGGTTTTGCAATGTTCTAAAACTTTTGCAGGTTTTGTATCTTACTAGGCCAGACCCATCATAAATGTGTCCATCGGGGCTGGTAGATGTTGGCAGGCAGGGCTTATATTCCGACTAAGCATCCCATCTTCCACTGTACGTGTGTTTATCCTAGCAGAAGTGTTATGATTGGATCCTCAGCAGGGACGCTGAAGGGAACACACAGATTTATACGGTACATGAAACCCAAGCTGTGAGAACAGACACAAGTTCTATTCGGAGATCCCTGAACGTTTCACAGTGTTTGGAATTGAAGGGTTGAGGGTTTGTCCTTATTGATCCTAATCTGGGGGCGGCTGTGGCGCATGGAGCCGGCGTCTAATGATTGCAAGGTTGGCAGAGCAGCGGTTCGAACCCTGGCTAGCCACATGTCGAAGTGTCCTTGGGCAAGACGCTGAACCCCAATTTGCTCCCAATGAGTGGCCCGCTGCCTTGCATATTAGCTTGCCACCATCGGTGTGTGAATGTGTGTGTGTGAATGTGTGTGTGAATGTGTGTGTGTGTGTGTGAATGGGTGAATGAGAGGCCATTGTAAAGTGCTTTGGAATGAGGCGCTATATAAGTGCAGTCCATTTAGCATTTAATCAGAATTTTTGTTAGTCTACTCAGTAGTAGTGAATCACTGCTCTAGCTTTCTTCTGACATAACAGTGCCGTTGGAAAAAACAATCAAACATCTCTCTACTCTGATCCGAATTTTCCACAATTGGTGTAGAGAGACTGCTCTTTATTTGATCTACACTAGCTGACAATCGAGTGTAATTCAGTGGGCGTCTTCAGAGAGACAGAATGATCATTCAATTAATTCTCGTTAAAATGTGTGTTTATTGGTTTCAGATACAATATGTTTCTAATTAGTCTGATGAGAATATATAATCATATAAAAACACTTGTCTCTTTGTGCGCTTTCCTTGAAAGAACCACACTTGAATTGTTCAACCACGTTGTACAGCTCTATAGTGATGTGTTTGAGGTAATGACTGTATTCTCGAACAAAACATACAGGGTTTCAGGAGGGAGGAACGCAGCAGAACATTCAGATAGAAGCATGTCCTGCAGACTAGACATTTCTCTGCTTACTGGGGGTGGCTGTGGCTCAACCGGTAGAGCCAGCGTCTAATGATCGTAAAAAATCGGCAGCTCGCAGTGGTTAGAATCCCCCAGTGGGCCATGTGTCAAAGTGTCCCTGAACAAGGCACTAAACCCCTAATCGCTCCGGGGTCACCTATAATGGCTTTGACCCCTTGCCTAGATGCCCCCTCTAGAGCATAAATGCATTCTGTTGTACTCTGTGCAATGACAAACTTTGAGTCCCTTTCTCTTTCTCTGTCACAGCCAATAGGCACATCACATCAGCTCTGTACAGTACATTTCTTGTTGCAGTGTTATGAATGTTTAACCCATCTGAATGAACCCAGTCCCTCTTGGTGGTAATATATTCTACATTCCTTGTCTTTGAGAATAGGCAGTCCTGTCGTCTCAATAATTTACATATCATGTAAATCATTTTTTATAAATAATTTATTCTGCAATGCTGTGAATGTTTCAATATCATTGGATGAACATGGGCTAGCTTTATTTGTCAGTTCATGTTACATGTTTCTTTTTTTAAAGTTATTTTTTCTGAGCGGGGCAGTCCCACTCATATTTGTTCATCTTATTGACAGATATAGTAGAGATTTAGACAGGAAGGATGGGTGAGAGAGAGAGCAGGGATGACATGCAGGATATGTCCCCGGCCGGAATCGAACCGGGGACCCTGCGGTTACATGGTCAACGCTTAACCCGCTACGCCACCTAAGCGCCCCAAATGTTTCTGTTTGGTGTCTTTGCAGGTGCCGTATGTGAAAGTGGCCCCTGAGGACATCCTAAAGGTGCAGTTCCCTCGTTTCACCACCCTGGACCTCCGGCCCACCAACACAGACATCAGCCTGGCCGTCGCAGGCCTGCTCACCTTCTTCAACAGCACTACCGCCTGCCTCATCTGTGCTCAAGATGACTGTGAGTACACACATGCACGCAGGCGTGCGCACACACACACACACACATACACACACATTTGTCTAAGTAAGTGAATCATCTATCCATTAGTCTTCGGAAGAAAAAGTAATCTATGCTCAGGCCAGGCAAATTACAAATACAATGACAAATACCTGAAGTGCTGGTGACTCACATCACGGTCTCATCTCTCAGAGCCTCTCACCTTCGTCATTCTGTAACACACATTTCAGGTCAGAGGTGTGGACACTTCTATAGTGTAGGCTTGCATGCTTTTAATAGACTCTCATGAACATAGTATAGCCTACTGTAGCCTACTTGTTGAAGTCGCGTCCTCTCTTGTCAACAGACACACAACGCACATGGCTATTCCTGAGGGTGTATGGCTGAAAGAGAAGTGATTAACACAAATAGGAATACTACCGCCAACCCACGTTTGCTAACAAAGTGTAGGTATTTAGTGAATGTAAAACTGTTGGTTATGATATCAAGTGGGTTCTTCATCGGTTCAATTTTCGTCCTATGCCAAAAACCGGAAAACTATTTTTTTCACAACAAGACTTGTTTGGCTCGATTGTGAGGTTTTACAATTCCCGACATGCAGACTTTTTCACCAGGCTGTGACACATTATTTGTCTGTCCACTCCTCTTTCAATACTCTGTGTTCATCTTCACCTACCGGTAATTGACGAGATCAAAATCACAATAGGCCTATTATATAAAAATCGAAACATTTCAAAATACGGTAATAACATGCATTCACTAGATATTTCCATTTAAAATCAATTGGCTAATAGAATCACAATAAACATAAAACAGGCTCTTATATAGTATATAAAAGAAGGCTAATAAAAAATGATCAATTCATTCATTCAGCACAGCTGACCGCAGGTGATCTTGTGCCTTTTATACTCAAATAGAAATGCTTGAAATTGAATGGGGGTGTCTGTAAACATGCAAGTTAAAGTGCATACATACAAAATTGTAATTTACCTAAGTGGGCAATTACATAAGCGTGCCGCCATTGGTGTGGGAATGTGTGTGGGAATGTGTGTGTGAATGTGTGAATGAGAGGCCATTGTAAAGCGCTTTGGAATAAGTGCAGTCTATTTACCATTTACATATAAATATCCGATGAGCGACACAGACACGGCTCAGACAGTTAGTCCATATTTTTTTCTGACTCGGAAATATTCATACAACTCCATTTACACTAGTTGTAGAAATTGTGTGCTAGAGGAAACGTTACACTTCATAACATATTGTATTCATAACACAATGTATTTGTTGTATCATAACACAAGGTATTTACGTTTGTATTTATAGTAAGGCAAGGCAAGTTTATTTGTATAGCACATTTCATACAACAGGGGCAATTCAAAGTGCTTTACATGCATTATTTAAAAATACAGCAAGAGGAGCATAGTAAGAAAATAAAAATGACAATGAATAAAAGCAAATATAAGAAGTAAATAGATAAAACATTTAAAAAGACAATAGTTAATGGAAAAAAGACATTGATAGAAGTGTTTGTGTTTAATCATAACTGCTGCAAAAACATGAAGGTTTTTAGCTTAGATTTAAATATTTTAAGGGTTTGGGCCTGTTTGATTTCTTCAGGGAGTTTGTTCCAGGAGCATGCAGCAGCGTGACTGAAAGCTGCTGCACCGTGTTTTGTTTTTACTCTTGGAATGATTAGCTGATTAGCCTCAGCTGACCTTAGGGACCTTGCGGGAATATAGGGTGGGAGGAGATCTGATATATATTTTGGTCCAAGACCATTTTGTGATTTGTATGTAATTAGGAGGATTTTGAATTAAATTCTCTGAGAGACTGGTAGCCAGTGCAGGGATCTCAGGATTGGTGTAATGTGTTCAAACTTCTTTGTTTTTGTTAGGACCCTAGCAGCGGCATTTTGGATGAGCTGCAATTTACGAACAGCTCCTTTAGATAGGCCTGTTAGTAGACCATTACAATAATCAAGTCTACTCGAAACAAATGCATGGATGAGTTTTTCAAGGTCTTGCTTGGACATGAAACCTCTCATTCTTGTTATGTTTTTCAGGTGATAGTAGGCTGATTTAGTTATCGAGTTTATGTGGCTGTTGAAGTTTCGATCGGAGTCTAGAATTACACCAAGATTTCTGACCAGTTTTTTAGTTTGAAGAGAGAGAGAATCAAGTTTTGCACTGACTTTCGATCTTTTGTCAGGTGCACCGAATACAATTATCAGTAGAGAAACTCTACAGGGGGGTCGAGGGGACGGAGGGGTTTCAGGAGGAACAGTTAGGGTGTAGCCTGAAGAGATGGGTCTTTAGTCTAAGTGGGTCTAAGTGGCGAAAGATAGGGGGTGACTCTGTAGTCCTGACAGTAGTGGAAAACTCCTCCCACCAGCACGGTGCCAGGACGGTGAAAAGTGGTGACCGGGTAGAGCGACTGGCTGCTGCATCCCTGTAGAGGTGGTGGTGCCAGTCGGCCAGCAGCGGTGGAAGAGCGGAGTATTGATATGGGGGAATTGCAATAGAGAGAGCGATTTGTTATGAGCAACTTTATGCAGATATAAAAAAGGTGGGTCAGGCTTAAAAGGCTATTCCACAGAAGTGGTGCCTGATAAGGAAAGACATTCACACAGACATTCACACAGCCATATACAGTAACTCACCCTCTGACACACACACACACCCATACACTGACACCCATACACAGGCATGTAACCCAAACTGCATTTACCGTCTCTGACTGTATAATCACCAAGTAATGCATTTACACTTGAACAGTTATTTTCCCCACCACCCACCACCTACATGCACACTAGTACATGCACACACACACACACACACACACACACACACACACACACACACACACACACACACACACACACACACACACACACACACCAATAAACACATTACTCTGCTAGTCACTCCTAGCCATCACTCTTTATCTCCCACTTTCATCCCAGTGTGACATATGTGATGTTGCATACACTCATCATCACTAACCTCCTTGAGTATTCAGCCAATCAAGCAGAAGATTCAGCATCTTTGAGCCTCGGAAAAGCGCTATATACTGTACATTTAATGAATTATTATTATTATTATAAGATTAAACCTAACCTGTTCCCACCCTCTCAGGCCCAGACTCGACGGCGCCAAAGCGCAATTTCGGAGCCAATCTGATCTCTAGCCACACAAGTGTTTTCACACCGTTGCAAAAAGAATCTCTGGCCACGTGGAATCACATATTCAAGTACACTGGGCATGCGCGTGCCGCAGTGACGTGCGGGGAGGTCAATGGTTGGGGAGGCGCCGGCTAATATCTGAGCCAGATTTACACAACAGCAATTTAACCGTGGCCTTTATATTTCCTTTACGTTAATCAGTCAAGACCACTTAGATCAAGACATTTTCGGAAGCTGATCATAAACTCCTCACATGGAGCAGAAACAGAGTCTGTTCCACAGAAGACAAAAACACAACATAACCAACAGACAGTGTTGCCAATATCGTGTAGTGCATATGTTACGGTACATGTGGGAATACGGTACATGTGGGAAAACTAGGGTTAGGGTTAGGGGTAGGGTTAGGGTTAGACATCCTAGCATGTACCAAGTCACCGTAGCACCTAACCCTAACCCTAGTTTTCCCACATATACCGTATTCCCACATGTACCGTAACATATACATTATTATCAGCCAAAACACTGGCACTGGCTCTCAGAGCCAGATATACACACATATGAACCTGATAGAGGTAGCTTCAATTCACCATTCAATTGGCAGGTTGCACAATACTATTACCGAACCTTTCAGCCCACGACCCACAAAATAACGGTGCCAGAGACTTGCGACCCCCACTATCCCCCGCACTATTCACACGCACTAATAGGGCTACACATTCACACGCACTAATAGGGCTACGCTATTCACACGCATTAATAGGGCTACGCTATTCACACACGAATAGGGCTACGCTATTCAAACTAGGGATGGCCACGACTCAGGTTTTTGCCAGTCGACTTGTCGCAGGCTAAAATCGATTAAACTCCCGAGCCTAGTTGCGGTAGCTAACATAGGATTGGACAGTGGCCGTTTTAGGTAGGGTGAGAGAGTCAAAGTGAGAGAGTATGAATAGATGGATGTATATGAGAGGCTGCTTTTCCTGTGTACATTTTCTACTCTTAGAACTTGCCATTGTTGCTAATGACAAAGTGATTAAGTTGCGGCTATGCGCAGTGCACACTTGTGTAGGCCTATCAGGAAAATAAGTGACGATTTGATTAAATTGTATTCTTTCTAATTCAAGTTTGTTCGTTCTGTTATTGAATTAATCATTTGATTAGTTTTGAATAAGCCATTCAACCGAGAACATCCCTAATTCAAATTGCATGAACGACACAAAATAACATAACAGCCTAACAACTAGAATATTAATTTATATCGTAATTACATTTAGCAAGCTTACCCAATGAGATGGATGGGCACTATGCTTGGAGCACAATAACTCCAGTCTGGGTTTCATTATTTTGGAAACGGAAACTCTGAGATCATCCTCCACGTTCAGTCGCGATCTGTACTGTACTTATTTTATATGTAGGCCAGTGCGCCAGGGACGGGTGCTTGGTTTTCAAGGTTTAGTCCTGGTGATGGGGACAAGGAGGGTGAAATATAGATGACACCGCCTGCCTGCCTGTTCAGCTCTGGGCTAGCTCCAGCTTCCTGCTTGCCTGTATGCTGCCTGCCTGCCTGTAAGCTGCTCCAGTCGTAGGAAGCTCAGGCGTGGCCCCGGCAATGTCTTCATCTCTGTCTGTGTGTCAGGCAGTGTTACATTTACATTTTTACATTTTGGGCATTTAGCAGACGCCTTTATCCAAAGCGACTTACAAACAAACACATTTGTCTAAGTAAGTGAATCATCTATCCATCAGTCCATGGCAAGAAAAAGCAATCTGCGCTCGGGGGCCAGAGGCTGTTAGCAGTCAAAACGCTAGAAGAAGAAGGAAGAATTATGTCTTTGTATTATTATTATTTACAGTAGAGAAACTCTACAGGGGGGGGGGGGGGTAGAGGGCGTTTTCAGGAGGGACAGTTAAGGTGTAAGCCTGAAGAGATGGAGGGTCTTCCAGTCTACGGCGGAAGATAGGGAGTGACTCTGCAGTCCTGACAGCAGTAGAGAAACTCTACAGGGGGGGGGTAGAGGGCGTTTTCAGGAGGGACAGTTAAGGTGTTAGCCTGAAGAGATGGAGGTGGACGTCTGGAGTCTACGGCGGAAGATAGGGAGTGACTCTGCAGTCCTGACAGCAGTGGGAAGCTCGTTCCACCGACGGGGCAGCCAGGACAGTGAAAAGTGTGCTGCTGCTGCAGCAAGTAGTCCACTCCGGCCCAGCTCTGGTATGGATGTGGCTGTAGCTCTGGCTGCTCTGCCTGCCTCCCTGTAGGCCTCCGCTGGGTGTGAGGGGCTCATTAATCACCCTGCCTGCTGACAGGCTAATAGAGCGTGTCCGGTTCATGAATATTCCCCCTGCTCCGACTGAGGAGGAAGGAGTGGAGGTGGAGCCGCCCCGTCCAAAGGCACCGCGCGGCACAGAAGGACACATTCATCTAGCTAACCTCCTGTACGGCTATCCTTGGCTAGGGAGCTGCAGCAAGCACTTATACACTGGCAGTGTTGCAGCACCGCATACAATGGGAGGTACAGAGCTCACGCAGGCATTATGCAGTGGAGAAAGGGTTCAAGTGTGTGTGTGTGTGTGTGTGTGTGTGTGTGTCTACCATACTCTATTGAGGGGCAAAGGCCATCCAAGGGGCACCTAAAGTAAATGGACACAACACCATCGATCTTGTATGACGAAGAGGGTTTTGTGGTCATTCAGGGACTAATGGATTTGACTGGATTATAGATAGGTACACACATTATGCCCTTTTATAATCGTATACAAGTCCACACATGAAAGCCAAACAGACAGTTTGATCCAGATGCCTTCTTCTACCTGTCAGGCTGCTGTGCGTCTCTGCTCCACGGAGACAGAACAATTATTGGATGTGTTTGCTCAACGATCCGCTCTTTGCTCAGAAATGTCTTAGTAATCTGTAATTACGTAAAGTTGTAGAGTTGTAGAAAGTAAAATAAAGTAATTAAGGTAGTGCTGGGGACACATGGGAAGGGGAGGGGGAGAGGGTTAACTGGTAAGGGTGAGCTTGAAGAGGTGGGTTTTGAGGGCCTGTTTAAATGTTGGGAGGGTGTCGGCCTTTCTGATGTGGTTGGGGAGGGCGTTCCAGAGGGACGGGGCTGCGGCTGAAAAGGCCCTATCGCCCCAGGTCCGGAGCTTGGTCCTGGTGGTCATGAGGGTGGTTTGGTCGTCAGACCTGAGGAATGAATGAATGAATGAATGAATGAATGTAATTCATTAATAGGCCTAATAAATACCCACCAATGGCCACTAAAGGCTACTAAAGGAATAAGAGTGAGTTTCTTTGTCTCTCTCTGGTTTTTAAGATTTCTCTCCTCTGACTGGTGACTTAATTGATTTGATTAAATTTGAGAAGCAGCATAATGGAATGTTCATGTGAGGTGTTTGTGTGTGTGTGTGGGCGTACATCTGGTGTGTGTGTCTGTTGACTCCCCTGGAGGGAGAGAGGAAGACAGAAAGCCATCTCTGTCTGTCTGGTTTTCCCTCCTGCCTTCGTCAGTCTAATGAGAGTAAAGCAGACAAGCTCAGACTCCGCTGGTCCTTTGGGATGAACGAGAAATAACGTTCCCTCTCAACAGTTAAGCGATGACAGAGGATCACAGCCCTCTCTTTGACTAGCGAGCGCCACTGATCTGTTTCTATGAGACTATCGGCTTGTTTCATTACATTTTTGTTCGACCTTTCCCACTGTAAGGTTATATGGGTTGGTGTGAGTTGATGCTTTGACATGTCATGCGTTTCAGTTAAACAATGGAGGGCCGGAGGAGGAAAAACTATCCAGAAAGATCCCTAACTCCTCTCCAAAGAAATACATCCGATTTCTGATAGTCATTCAGAGTCTGGTGAATTATTTTGCCATTTTGCCATTTAGCAGACGCTTTCAATCCAAAGCGACTTACAATTACGAATTACAGGGACATTCCCCCTGGAGTAACTGAGGGCTAAGTGCCTTACTCAAGGGCACACTAGTAGTGGTGTGGCTTCAGGCGGGATTTGAACTCACAACCTTCCGATCACAAGTCCAACTCACTATCCACTAGACCACCACTACCCCCTTCTTGCTAACATGCATATCCATTCTAGCGGCGTGTGCGTGTGCGTGTGTGTGTGTGTGTGTGTGTGTGTGTGTGTGTGTGTGTGTGTGTGTGTGTGTGTGTGTGTGTGCGTGCGTGTGGCGTGCAGTAAGGTAGGTGAGCTCAGAGGCGTCGGGAGAAGTCGACGGTGTGTGAAAGGAAGAAAAGACTGAGTGACAGGTTTACCTTCATCTGACGGGTGTGACGTGTGGTCCATGTCAATGAGCATCTCACACAACCTAGCATCACACACTACTGCTGCAACACACACACACACACACATACGCACACAAACATGCACGCACGCACGCAAGCCCTCGCGTGCACACACAAACACACGCATGCACATGAACGCACGCACGCACGGACGGACGCATCTCACATACGCACACACGCACGTGCATGCACGCACACACACACAAACATGCTCGCATGCAAGCCCTCGCATGCACACACACCAACACACGCATGCACATGAATGCATGCACGCATGGACGCCTCTCGCACACACACACGCACACACACATGAATGCACGCACACATATACGGGGGCACGCGGCCCTTGAGCAGGCTCATTTATGCTGAACTGATTTCACCAGTTCCGACCATTTCCAACAGTCCACACAACAGTTCAGCATAATGATGCTCTTTTGATTAGTATGGGTTCAGCAGCTTAACACAGAGGTCAAATGACATGGCTGCCTATTGCATATTGTAGTGTTGTGTAGTGTATTGTAGTGTAGTGTAGTGTAGTGGTGTCCCATTTCACCCTTTGGCCCTACATTTTAGCCCTTCATTTGTAATAATAATAATAATAATAATAAATTTAATTTATATAGCGCCTTTCAAAAAGCCCAAGGACGCTTTACAGGGGAATGATCGGACAGACAAAACAGAAAACAAACAAAACAAAACTGAAACAATGACTAGGGTTAGGCATTGGAGAACAGATGAGTTTTGGGGGCTAGTTTGAAGGAGTCCAGGGTGGGGGCGTTGCGGATCACTATGTGGAGGGAGTTCCAGAGGGTAGGTGCGGCCACGCTGAAGGCTCTGTCCCCAAAGGTCCGTAGGTTGGTGCGGGGGGTGGACAGCAGGCCCATGTCAGCGGACCGCAGGTTCCGGGAAGGGGTATGCTGGGGGAGGGGTAGGTGTGTCCCAATTACCCTATTGTGTAGGGGTAGGGACAAGTGGGAGGGCTACATAGCCCTCCAAACCGAGTTTTTTTAGATGCACACTCCAAACAGAGTTCCAAACGGAGTGTTGTGCGAATCCCAGAATGCCTTGCGAATCATGGGCAGGATACTGAAGATCGCACTAGCAACAAAAGAAAGCCACACTTTGTTATTATTTTTCTTTGTTAAATAACGATTTTAAAAGTTAGGAAATCCATTGTATTATCTATATTCAGGTAAAATGTCAAACAACATGTCATGATGTGTGAATAAAAACAAATATATCTCTATCGTTCGAAGCTCAAAGAACTGAAGGAAAAGCATAGCTGACAGCTGTAGATACAGGCAGGAAGAACTTGGTCTGTGTGCATCGAGAGAAAGGGAGGGGGAGAGAGAGAGAGAGAGAGAGAGAGAGAGAGAGAGAGAGAGAGAGAGAGAGAGAGAGAGAGAGAGAGAGAGAATGTGTGTTGCATGCATGTGTGTGTGTGTGTGTGTGTGTGTGTGTGTGTGCGTGTGTGCAAGCTCGCATAGAGTAAACAGATAAAACCATCAGGGTTAAATGAGTCAGAAAACTAAGGGCTGACTGGGGAACAGCTGGGGCGGCTGCTGTAGAAACAAACTAATGAATTAAACTAAAACAGCTCCCTACAGTCTCAGTTGTATTCTCATTGAAATGCCAAAGTACAGTCACCTTGTGTTGTAGCCACACAGCGATTCAGTGTGTCAGTATGTGAATGGTGTCACCAACATGTTTTACACAAATCGTGACGTTAGAATTATAAGGTTCTATCTCCATTTTTGTCAACATGTAGTTTTTTACATAATCTGATCCATTAGGTGTTTATTAATGCCTGTGTGGTGTTATTTTTTTAAATGTTGACATTTTTGAGTTAGTAATTCATAAAATACAAAGGTTCCATCTCACAAAACATAATGGAATGTAAAAACATTGACGCTCAATGTCTCTGAACTACCCTAAACGGAGATAGAACCTTATCATTCTAAGCTCACGAAATACTGTACATGATCTGCTTCTTTAGAAGACCAGGAGTAGAAAAACAGGAGAAGAACAGGAGAACTTGAAGGACCCTTGTCTCCCTCTTGTGAAGCGTTACCCTGAATTAGATCATACTGTAGACTACTGTACATTATACAACAGTTAGTTCCGACCAAGTAATTTGATTGGACAAGAGGCATTCCATGAGTGCTGATATACAGTATAACAGCACTGGGACTTTTAACTATATGTACCACTCCGAAATGACCGTTAATATCAAAGTAGCTAGCCTGCAGATGTTTGTGTTCAGGTTACTAGGCAACAGTCCAGTTGCGGAACAATTTTTTGTTGACGGAGCCAAAATAAATGATTAAATAAACAAACAAATCATAATCTGTTGTCACTTATTACTGTTAACTAATAAACTGCACGCTGTAGAACTGTTGTATAAAAGCAATATCACACTCCAGGTCGTGCTGTTATACTGAATATCAGCACGGCAGTGATTGTCTTCGGGACTCGGCCTGCGGCCTCGTACCTACGACCGAATCACAGCCGTGCTGATATTCAGTATAACGAGTGTGATATTGCTTAATTAGAACTCTAATTGTCAACCTGCTCATACTGTGTCACGATTCCCTGCAGGCTTATTGAACCTGGAGAGACTCCTACGCCAGTTCCTCATCTCCAAGGAAACGTTATCGGTGCGCATGCTGGACGACAGTCAGGACCCCACCCCCCTGCTCAAGGAGATCCGAGATGACAAGACAGCCACCATCATCGTAGATGCCAACGCCACCATGTCACACATCATCCTGAAACGGGTGAGTCTGGCAGATGATAATTACATTTTTCACAATCAAATACATGGGATAATCAACTCTGAGGTGTACGGTTATAGGAAATATATATACCGTATATATATATATATATCTCTGACTGCTATTGTTACGTTGGGTTATGAATGAGTTAAGGGGAGGATATATATTAGAATAGCAGATCACCAGAAGCACCACACAAGGTGACTTTCTAGTCCCATTTAGGAAAAGCTATTATTTTCTGTTAAAGCAACACAAAACTGGAATTCACTACCCACCCATATCAAAGATATAAATACGTACTCCACCTTTACAACACACCTTAAAACATGGCTGTCTGATAACTATACATGTGTGACGTAATCATCGATGCTGCCCCTCCATCTTTGCTACTCACCTGCATGTACTGTATGCCTTGCATGTGCTTGCTGTGACCATTTTTTTTCCCCATGTGCCAGTTGTATTGTATAAGTTATTTTTTCTGAGTGGGGCAGTCCCACTCATATTTTTCATTTTATTGACAGATACAGTAGAGATTTAGACAGGAAGGATGGGTGAGAGAGAGAGGAGGGATGACATGCAGGATATGTCTCCGGCCGGAATCGAACCCGGGGACCCTGCGGTTACATGGTCAACGCTTGACCCGCTACGCCACCTAAGCGCCCCCCAGTTGTATTGTTATCATTGTATGAGCCGCATTGATTGCTGCCATCATCTGTCCCTGCTTGTTCCAATTGTGTGCGATATGTGACACCAGCTGGTGTTTTGAGTAACCAGTTGCCACGGTCATTCTTAAGTTTTTGAACATACATATTCTGAAACTACAGATTGTAAGCTTTCAAATGATGTGTCATACACTGAAATCGGAAAAAAATTGACGACGATATGAAATCACAAAGGACATGCAGGGACTTGTAGCTGGGGACACGCTTCACCTCCATTTCATTGATGTAGATGGGTGAGTGCACTCAGCTCCTAGTTTTCCTGTCCACAATGATCCACAATGATCTCCTTGGTCTTACTAGTGTCGAGGGCCAGGTTGTTGTCAGCGCACCACACCGCCAGATGCTGGATGTCCTCCCAGTAGGCTGACTCATCATTGTTACTTATCAGGCCTTCCGCCGTGGGTGTCATCTGCGAAACTTGATGATGGTGTTCGAGTCATGCATCGGCACACAGTAATAGGTGAAGAGGGAGTAGAGGAGAGGGCTCAGCACACAGCCCTTGTGGCACGCCGGTGTTCAGGGTCAGGGTGGAGGAGGAGTGGTTGACCAACTTGAAAACGTTGTTGGTTAGGAAGTCTAGGGTCCAGTTGCAGAGGGAGGTGCTGGTACCAAGGTCACTGAGTTTGGTGACCAGCTTGGAGGGGATGACGGTGTTGAACGCTGAGCTGAAGTCAATGAACCGCATCCTTGCAGAGGTGTTGCTTGTATCTAGGTGTGTCAGGGTGGAGTGAAGTACCGCGGAGATGGCGTTCTCTGTTGTTCTGTTCTTGTGGTAGGCGAACTGGTGGGGGTCTAGTGTAAAGTGAGTTTTTAGGTGGGCCAGGAGCAATCTCTCCAGGCACTTCATGACGATCGGGTTGAGCACAACAGAGTGGCCCACTGCAGCAGAGTTATTTGGCACCGGGATGATGGTTGTTGACTTGAAGTACATGGTAAATGGTAAATGGACTGCACTTATATAGTGCCTTTTTTGCTGCTCCAAAGCTGCTCCAAAGCGCTTTACAACGGCCTCTCATTCACCCATTCACACACACATTCACACACCAATCGCGGCAAGCTGCCATGCAAGGCGCTGGCCCGCTCACTGGGAGCAATTTTGGGGTTCAGTGTCTTGCCCAAGGACACTTCGACATGTGGCCAGCCTCCTGCGCCACAGCCGCCCCATGGGACATGGGATCAACTGCCTGGCCAGTGACAAGTTGAAAATGTCAGTGAAAACGTTGGCCAGCTATGCAGCGCATGTCCTGAGTACCCGGACAGGAATGCCGTCACGGGCAGCTATTCTGAAGGATGGAAATATTAGGTCAAACAAACCATTTTGAACACTAGAACAGCCGTGCCTTTTTTACCTACTAAAAGAGCCGCTCACTTTACAATGCTGAAGCTGCTATTTACACACAACGACCACTAGTTGGCCGCTTGTAAATTAGCCTGCTTCCTACACAGAAAAACGGCATTGCTGTATACAATTATTGCAACCAAAAGAACCTCAGCAAATGGAGCATTGAACAGTCGCCACTATGCAGATTTTGTAGTGAGGAAACTGAAGCAATAGATCATCTATTTTGGTATTGCCCTCAAGTGTCTGACTTTTGGTTCAGGAATAGCTCCCCAAAAAAACAATATCAATCTAAAAACAACCCTACAAAAAGCACTATTGGGTGATGGAGTATCTGACGGACAATCAATTATCAATATAATTATACTCTTAGCACAAATATTCATTTTTCAAAAAAACTATGCAAGCTCTACAAATCGAACATCATCAGGGACTACAGCATGTGAGACACAGCACAATTGAAACATGACACAAAGAAACCAAGAGAGGGTGATATTGAGAAAGGTAGGATGAGATGAGAGCAGCTGAGGGGTGGGATTAAAAAAGAAATCTCAAGAACTATATCAGTACCAAATGTACCTTAAATATATTAATTGATAATTCATTTTTAAAATGTGAAAAAAAGAAGAAAAAAAAACGTGTGACCTTCCAGTAGAGGGGTGGAGGTGTGTGTGTGTGGGGCGGGGGGGGGGTAATACAAATAGAAATAAAGTCCAAGTGTGATCAGTTGCTTAGCCACAGGCTAAAAGCTGTCTTTGCATGGGGCTAAGGGAGCTCTTAGCCCTAGGGTGAGCACTGTGTGAAAAGGCCTAATGCTATACAATATAATACAAGGTAGTGCAGCATAAACAATATTTGACATTGTCGTTTCCTAAATAATTTAGATATATCACTTTGAAACATTTGAATGCCAAAAATGATAATAATTAATTCTAATTTAAGTGTTAATTAGTGATTTCCATTTTAGTCCAACGTTAAAGTAATGGATTCAGTGCATTTTGCTTAGACACAGACATAAAGTTCATTCTTCCCAAAATGGAGACCAGACTTCTCCCGTCTACTCTAAAGAGCTGTAAAATTGGCTCTGAAGCTGAGGTTGGCTCTAACGCTGTGATTGGCTCCTGGTTTTCCCAGGATAGATGCATGTCCGTAGTGGAGGAGACGGAGACTAGAGAGGAACACAGAACCAGAGTCAGACAGACTGAGTTTGAAAAAAGCATGATATTTATATATGTAGGACACATACTTGCTCCTCCCTCTGTACTTCTCCCCTTCAATTTGATCTCTCCTCATTCTCACACACGGCATCCTGTCACCATGGAAACTCTGGTACAGAGAAAGGGATGGAGGGATGCAGAGGGTGTGAAACAGAGAGAGAACCCTGCTGTGATCTTCTGTTTCACACACTCTGCATCCCTCCATCCATTCCGCTGTGTCACACTCTCTCTGACTCTATCCCTCATCCTTCTCTCCTTCTCTCTCTCTCTCTGTCTCTTATTCTCTGTCTGTCTCCATCCTTTCCATCCCTCTCTGTGTCTCTCTGCATCCTTCCATCCCTCTCTTTGTCTCACCCTCTCTCTCCAGTAGCTCAATTCCTCCTCCATCTTGTCATCCTTCTGCCCTCTCTCTTCTCCTTGTTGTATATCTGTGCTTTGAGGGGGTGTCTGGTGGCACAGTAGCACAGTGGAATGTTGGCAGCGTGTCAGCTCCAGAGTAGCGGAGGTTGGCCAGGCACGTTAAAACTGTTTGTCAACCTGCTACGCCAGTCGGAGGATGTAATTACATGGTCAACTGCAAGAGAGAGCTGTTAAAGAAGTTTCTACACGGAGCAAATTAGCCCTCGTCATGGAACACATTTTGGGGGCAGTTTTCTTGGCAACACCAGCTCAGTGGCCTTGTGGTTAGAGTGTGCGCCCTGAGATTGGGAGGTCGTGAGTTCGATCCCCGGCCCGAGTCATACCAAAGACTATAAAAGTGGTACCTGATGCCTCCCTGCTTGGCTCTCAGCATTAAGGGTTGGATTGGGGGTAAGATCCTGTGACATACCTACGTCATATCTAGGGGGTGTACTACATCAAGCTGCCTCACACTATCCTGCCCTATGGGCCATTGGGCTACTTAGTTTACTTGGCAGCACACCTCATTATGATGTATAATTTGTCAGATTGTTAACATGCATAGCTCCTTATGAAGCTGCAGTCATAGAACATTACAAAATGTATGAAGTGAAGCACCAAATGCTGTGATATGAGGCTATACAACTTTGCAAAAGACAGTAAAGTGAAGTGGTTGTGTAAAGTGGTTGCTTTTGTTTTGATGCTTACAACTTATATCAGTCTGGTCACACGTAAGGTCTATGTCCTGCCTGTTACATCTTATAAGTTTTTTACATGTTATTTTTTCTGAGTGGGGCAGTCCCACTCATATTTTTCAAGGTCTATGTCCTGCCTGTTATTTATATGTTTTTAAAAAAAAGTTTTTTATAAGTAATTTTTTTCTGAGTGGGGCAGTCCCACTCATATTTTTCATTTGTATTGACAGTTACAGTGTAGATTTAGACAGGAAGGATGGGTGAGAGAGAGAGGAGGGATGACATGCAGGATATGTCCCCGGCCGGAATCGAACCGGGGACCCTGCGGTTACATGGTCAGCGCTTAACCCGCTACGCCACCTAAGCGCCCCCTATGTTTACATTAGTTTATATCAGAAGGCTAGCTAGACGTTTTATGCCCTCCTGAAGGCTCCTGAGGGAATGTTTTTCGATGGAGGCTTTAACCTTCTGACTGTAATCTCAGGATTGTGCTGGGCTTAGCTCAGGTAATTTACCCAGCATGGGTGTGTGAACCGCCTGCACCCCGACAGAAAGCTGGGGAACAGAGAGGGCAGAAGAACAACACAACAGAAAGCTCAGAACGCTTAGCTTTATACCAGCAAAAAGGGAAAAAAAGCACTTAATCTTACGCTCGATACAGCCTCAGTAAAAGGTGATAGGAAAGGAATGTTCAAGCTCCTTTCCTTCATGTCTTATACAATACAAACAGTCATTATTATGGCTGCGGGTCAGTAATGTCCAGGTCAACTAGTGAAGAAGGTTCCTGTTGAATTTGTTGAATAAAGGTGTACTAATCACAGAAAGAGATCTAGTGATATTTATCTTAAGTGATAAGATAAATGAGTGAGTGATAAGTGAGTGGGGTAGATAAGTGAGTGGGGTAGTGGTGGTCTAGTGGATAGTGAGTTGGACTTGGGATCGGAAGGTTGTGAGTTCAAATCCCGCCTGAAGCCACACCACTACTAGTGTGCCCTTGGGTAAGGCACTTAGCCCTCAGTTACTCCAGGGGGAATGTCCCTGTAATTCCTAATTGTAAGTCGCTTTGGATAAAAGCGTCTGCTAAATGACAAAATTATTAATTATTAAGTGATGTTTCATGATACATAGAATCAGATTATTATTCTTTTTTAATTTGTAGGGAAAAAAAACATTTTTTCTTTTGTACTCTTCTGTCGTTTACCTTGGTTTCTCATAACAGGAACATCCCTGCCTCGTTCAGCAACACAGAGAGAAGTTTGAATGAATGAAATCAGTTGGACACATGGAGTTGAAATGAAAAAGTTAAAAGTTCACCTCGTCCTTCAGAACCACCGCTCAGTCTGTCTGTGTGGTTTATTCAAATGATAAAGCCGAGCAGAGGGGCTGTGCTGCATACTGAGATATAGAATTATTAATTGCTCCGGAGAGAACCGTCATTAGATAAGAACGTGTCACGTCTTATCAAGATCAAGATTTGATCTCTGGTGTAATCTAGCAAGGCCTGCAGAGCATATCGGAATATCTGACCTCTCTCACACCTTGCCTCTTCTCTTCTTGTCTCCCCCCCCCTCCCCTCTCCCCCCTTTTCTGTGTTCCAGGCGTCAGAGCTGGGCATGCTGTCCGTCTACTACACCTACATCTTCACCTCTCTGGTAAGGATCTCTTGTCCCGACCCGCGCTGCTGCACTCTAATGGAAATTAATGATGTTGGGAACACTCTCCGCTAATGGTGCTGTAGCGATGATTCATATCAGCCTGATGTATGACTCATTAATGGCCCCGCTACAGCCATGTTCCCCCACTCACCCTGCAGTGACTCCTGGCTGGGCACTGGGCATGCTGGGGCAAGGACAGTGATGGAGTGTGTGGGTTGTGTAAGTGTGTGTGTGCGTGTATCTGTGTGTGTATGTGAGGGTGTGTGTGTGTGTGTGTGTGTGTGTGGTGTGGTTATAATTGGGTGCGTTATAATTCTCTTCCATTTCCTAAATAGAGAGTGATTGTGCAGAGAAACATCCTTAATAGCTGGAGCACCATTAAAGTGCCCTAAGCTGTATCCCCCTCTGGCCTTCAGTGATCATGTAAAAAGCTTGAAAAACACACACATTGTCCTTTAGTCATTCTCAGAACAGGATGTGATGCAACAGGATGTGATGCAAGGCCAGCATGTCAGAGAGATTCTGTCTAACATTAGTCTGACCACTGGGAGGTCCACGATGTGACACTATAATACAACTAGAAAAGGACGTTTGTGGAGAAACTTTGTGGTCTTGTGACAAAGTATTGTTTCGGTAGTTGATAAAGGTAGGACTAATAGATAGTCCGATAAATGGATAGATTAGAGAGAGAGCGAGAGAGTGAATATAGAGTGTACATTTGCTTAATGTTTAGTGTAAATGGTATATAAATCTGTAGTTATTTAAGGCCTGGGGTAGTTTTTTTGCCTGGGGTAGGATATGCGTATGAGAAGAGAGGGGAGATACTAAATGTTCCAGTTTTCTTGAACCCATTAATAAGAAGCGAGGGTAAAATGTTAGAATCTAGGAGTTTTGGGAGGGCAGGACTGTTTAGAGTAAGGGATTTTAGGTGTGAGGTAGTGCCAGAGCAGGCAATCATCGAAGGTGGAATTAGATAGATGAGGAGATGTGAAGGGGAGTCATAGTGAGCATGTTTGATAAAATAAAGCACCTGGGGTGAGGGGGTGAGGAGGTTAGATAGGGAGTTAAGAGGGAATGAACAAACAGAATTACCTCGGGTAAGACTAGGGAAAGGGGAAGGACAGTGCAGGACTTCTCGGCTGTGAAGTTAAGTTGAAGGAGTGCTACTGGGCACTGTTGGAGAGTAGAGTGAAGGAGCTTGCGGCAGAGAAGGTGTGGGAGGCAAGTGTTCCCAGGATTGAAGGTTAAGAATATATGGAGGAATTTATTTTTGAAATAATAGCTTTAGAATGTACACATTTTGATTTGAAGCTTAGGCATAACAGGGTTTATACTAAGGTGGGTGTTGCATCAGGTGGACAGAACAGTGTCGAGGGAGTGTGATGTGTGATGTGTGTGGGATACAGGATGAGAATTTAATGCATATGCTGTTTGAATGTAGAGAAATGAAGGGATTTGAAGAAAGGTTGAAAGGATTAGTGGAGAAGCACTGGGGGGGTGGAGGGGGTGGGGATGCAGGAGTGGAAGAGGTCGGTGTTATTTGGGGTGGTGGGAAAGAGGAGGGGAGTGAATATATGGTGTTTAGATTACGGTATGTATTATCACAGGCGAAAGTATGCGAGAAATTCAGCAAGGTTTGAGGGAAAGTGGATAACTGTGTGGAAAGTTTTAAATACAGTAGATTAAAACCAAACATGTTCTAGTGAGGGCACAAGTTCAATCGAATGATGCACTTTTGGTAGTTGGTTCTATGAATTATATTACTCTGATATCTATATTTTAGAATTGTTTATCTTTGTGTTATATCTTTGTGTACAGGTATGCTGCTGCTTAATTTTGTAAAGAATTGTGTGCTTTTGAATAATCTATCCATCAGTCTATCCGTCTCCGTATCAATCTATCCGTCAATCTTGTATACAAGCATTTGTGCATTTAGTATACATGTAGGATCCATCTCATGAAATCTTAGGAAACAAATTGAGTTTATGAGCTATGTTTGAACTTCCACTGTATTTAATGTTTGACACAAAAGAGCCATCTGAGAGGCTAATGATTGTTAACCTGGCAAGTGACTAGTACTGTATATAATTCACTTTCCAGGGATTCACTTTCCAGGAGATGCCACACATCACATAGATAGATAGAGAGTGAAATGCCGTGACTGTTTCTCCGCCTCCTCCCCCATTGCCCTTCCCTCCCTCTGACTCATCTATCCATCTCCAGTCGCCGGCATCTGACACAGTCTGACTAATGACCTGTCAGGTTATTTTCCTGCCTAATTTGTTTCCTACCAATGGTCTCTAGATGCTCGTCAACAGAACAATTCGGTGAATGATCTGTAAACAGTGTTCTGTGTTGCGTGTCTGGGGGACTGGGTGCTTTAGTCATCTTGGCTGGAGTATTTGTTTTAGCTTTGTTTACCGGGGTTGTTTTTGTTTTGTTTGTATGTGCAGCGCAGTCATTGAGAGACGCGAAGGCTGATTGATGGAGGAGGAGCGGTGGGAGGAGATAGCAGCCATCTCTCTTCTTCTGTCGTGGCGGACATGTTGGTTCATAGAATTACAGAAACGCTCCTCTGAGTACTGAACACAACAACTCACCATAGCTGAATCAAGAAGTAGTCTCTCTCTCTCTCTCTCTCTCTCTCTCTCTCTCTCTCTCTCTCTCTCTCTCTCTCTCTCTCTCTCTCTCTCTCTCTATATATATATATATATATATATATATATAGCTATATATCCATCACCTGCTATGACACAATACACACACACACACACACACACACACACACACACATACTCTCACTCATAGAGATACAATATCTCTCTCTCTCTCTCTGTCTCTCTCTTTCTCTCTCTCGTGTATGTGTGTGTGTGTGTGTGTGTGTGTGTGTGTGTGTGTGTGTGTGTGTGTGTGTGCGCGCATGTGTGCGCGTGTCAACCATAACGGCAGATCAGTCGATGAGGTGTTACTGTTGCCGGCTCGGAGATTGATGAGTGAGAATGACTATCAATATGCGATCATTAGGGGTAATGTGGTTGAATGTATGTTGCCCTGGGGAGAGAAAAGGATTGTGAATTCCTTCATTAACACATCAGCCAGATAGCAGCTTAGGAGACGGAC
>NC_137692.1:12738333-12740833 GCF_963989245.1 Nansenia antarctica | reverse complement strand
AAAATACATATTGAAGCTTGTTTAAGGTTTGCCAAACAACATTTGGACAAGCCAGTGAACTACTGGGAGCATGTACTCTGGTCAGATGAGACCAACATTTAACTTTTTGGCTGTCACAACACACCATGTCTGGAGGAGAAATGACACTGCACATCACTCGAATAACACTATACCAACAGTGAAGTTTGGAGGTGGAAGTATCATGGTGTGGGGCTGTTTCTCCTCTCGTGGTACTGGCAGACTTCATATCATTGAAGGAACAATGAATGGAGCCATGTACAGAGAGATTCTTGAGATGACCTTGCTGCCATCCATCAGGATGCTGAGGATGAGACGTGGGTGGACCTTCCAGCAGGACAACGATCCAAAGCATACAGCAAATTGGTTTCAGAGAAAGAATATCAACTTGTTGGAATGGCCCAGTCAATCACCTGACTTAAGAAGATCCAGATTCACAAGAGGGCCCCCTGCAATCTTCAAGATTTAAAGACAGTCTGTGTAGAGGAATGGGCCAAAATCACACCTGAGTACTGCGGGCGATTAGTTACTTCATACAGAAAGCGCCTTGAAGCTGTCATTACAAACAAAGGCTTCTCCACTAAGTATTGAATTAATTTCAGTTAGTGTGTGTCAATACTTTTTTCCTGTTTCATTCCACTTTATTTACATAATGGACTTTAATGTTTAGATGTTTTGTCTGGATTGTTGAGTTAACTCTGGTGAGTTAAGTCTGGTGCAAATTTCACTTGAATAGGCTCATTGGAAATACTGGACAAAATGTTAAATTATAATTATGATAAATAAATACGTATTTCCCCCACTGTAAGACAGTCCATTATCCTATTCCTCTTCTTACAGTGCATCTCAGTAGTCTAATGTGGATTCCTTTCCATGTCTCCGTTACACACTAATAAGTCTAGACTGGTGAAAGTGAGTTCCCAGTAGATAGTACTGCTTTCATCTATCCTGTTGTTTCAGATCAGGGCAGATGAAGGAGAGATGAAGAGGAAGCCACTTTTAAGATTCACACACACACACACACACACACACACACACACACACACACACACACAGACACAGACACACACACACATACACACACATACACAGACACACAGACACACACATACACACACACACACAGACACACACACACACACACACACACGCACACACACACACACGCACACACGCACACACACACACACACACACACACACACACACACACATACACACATAACCCCCAGCCATCCTGACAAAGTCCATCTGCTGTAGTAGTACCATAGAGATCCATACATATTTCAGTGTTTTCTGTCTAGCAACAAATTGCCTAGTGTTCAGATCCTCTACCTCCAAGCTTTTCATCCAAAGAGCACATTCATTTGGAATTTTAGTGGAATCCTTCCTTTCATAGTATTTCTTGCTTCAAACTTAATTTGTTTTGTGTCTTTGTTGCTTATATTTACATTGGGAGTGCAAGTGGCTAGAATGGAGATAGTTGTAACAGCGGTTACTTATTCCCAGCATAATGTGACACGTTCTAATGCTTCGATCCTCATATTGGCGACCAATCAAAATGTTCAGACTTTTCTTTTGAAACACGGAACTACATTTCAACGTTGTTAAGGATCACAACACAAACTCACCAGTCAAGCCAAAATACTGCAACGCAATGGATTCGGTGAGTAATCCCCACTGCTACCTAGTTAACTAGAACACTACTTTACACAGGAGGTCGGATAGGCACTGAGGGACACGGGCATGGAGGGACTTGTAGGTGAGGAGGAGGATTTTGTAGGAGATGCGGGACTTGACCGGAAGCCAGTAGAGGTGGATGAGGATGCGGGTGATCTGTTGCCACGGCTTTGTGTGCGTGAGAACCCTGGCAGCAGAGTTTAGGACATACTGGAGCCTGTCCAGGGTTTTGTTGGGTACCCCGAACAGGACACCATTGCAATAGTCCAGACAGGAGGTGACAAACGCACGAACCAGGGTTTCAGCAACAGACTCCGAGAGTGACGGTCGGAGTCTGGCAATGTTCTTTAGGTAGAAGGAGAGGGTGAGGGTGGAGTCAAAGATGACTCCCAGGTTGCGGACTTCGGGAGACGGAGCAGCTGTCGACCTCGAGGATGAAGTCACCGACCTTCCAGAGCAGCGCCTCGGGGGCCACAACCATGAGCTCAGTTGTCTTACTGTTCAGTTTGAGAAAATGACATCCAAGTTTTTATCTCGTGCAGGCAGTTGACCAGGGACTGAGCCTGGCTCTGACCCTGTATGACCCCAGCTCTGACCCTGTATGACCCCAGCTCTGACCCTGAAACACAACATATCCCTCTCTTATCTATCATCAATCATTGCGGCTAACTCTCGATCAGGCTTTTTGGGATACAGATAGTCTAATCGTTAGTCTTTCAGTTCCATTCTTTACTCAAGATTAAATTGCGGAGAAGCGTCTCACCTCCATGCCACAAACCCCACAACTTGGCCCATGGGTGAGG
>NC_137692.1:12725833-12733333 GCF_963989245.1 Nansenia antarctica | reverse complement strand
CGTTTTTAACATGTCTCACAGGAAAAGTTCGATTTTTCCTGATTGCTAAATTGTTTGTTCATCTGGGTCTTCCTCTGCTCTGTCATCCCTCAGGCTGATACTCCTAAGGTCATGTTCTCACATGAAAGTCTGAATCGAGGCCTGGAGCAAGTGGATGAGTTTGCAACATTGTTGCATAAATTATTTCTCTGATTTGCGTTCTCACAGCCCTTCATCTAAACGAAGTAACATACGCAATCGAAGCAACAGACGTGGTAGTTGATTGGTCAGAAAGAATTGCCCGTTGTCCCGCTCTTATAGTGATGGATGCGTCGTTTGTAACCGAAGCGAAACCACCCTTTTCAAACGGAGCATCCGACGGCTATTTGCTCAAGTGAAGTGGGGTAGTGGTGGTCTAGTGGATAGTGAGTTGGACTTGTGATCGGAAGGTTGTGAGTTCAAATCCCGCCTGAAACCACACCACTACTAGTGTGCCCTTGAGTAAGGCACTTAGCCCTCAGTTACTCCAGGGGGAATGTCCCTGTAATTCGTAATTGTAAGTCGCTTTGGATTAAAAGCATCTGCTAAATGGCAACATTTTAATTATAAAATTAATTCTAGTGAGAACACCCCCTCAGTCTCCCTTTTCTCCTTCTCATAAGTCTCATTGCCCTCTACCACATACTTTCTCTCCCTCTCTCGCTCTTCATTTGATCTATTCTCTAACCACCTCTCTATCTCCTATCTCCCTGTAATGTGTCTCTCTCCCTCAGTCCCACGTACCTCTCAGTTTCTCTCTATCCTCCAGCTGCCTCTCAGTCTTCTCTCTGTTCTCTCAACTCTCTATCTCTCCTCTCTTGCTCTGGCTCACTCTTTCTCTCTCTCGCTCTCCCTCTCCCTGTCTCTCTCTTCTCCCTCTCTTATCTTTTATCTCTCTCCTCCTCTCTCTCCTCTCCTGTACTCCCTCTTTTGTAATACAAGGCAGCAGCGGTGAAGAGAAAAAAGTGACAGGAATAACATAATAACTTTATAATAATAAAAAGACAGGAATAACAGTAAAGAACTGTACATTTATCCCCACTGAAAGACTGCAGCTTGCGTTCCAATGCTCTTCAAGAAGCACTATTCAAGCTTAAACTTGAATAAAACTAAATGTATGTTAATTACGAATGCCCAAAATATTGATAATGATAGTCTATGTGTAACCACAGTAAAGGACTCTGGCATTGAGAGTCTCACAGTACAAGTATCTCGGTATCTGGATTGATCCTAATCTTCAATGAAGAAGGTTGGCTTTTTGTGCAGAAACACATCCTGTTTTCCTTTGTCGTACAGAAAAAGAGCAACTTTCCTGTCTGTCTTGGACTATGGTGATGTCATCTATAGACATTCTTCAACGCTTCTTCAACGCTAAAACCACTTGACTCAGTCTATCACTCTGCCCTTAGATTTGTCACAGGTGCTAATTACAACACTCACCATCGCTGCTTGGGAATTTGCCACCGTACAATTCTTCACTGTTAAGTCAGAATCTTGGCCCTTACCTCACCCGATCAAATGACTGGCTTACACTAAAGGTCCCCTGTATGCGTACAGAACATGGAAAGACTGCTTTTTTATTTGCTGCTCCACACTCCTGGAACCTGCTACAAAGCACTTTTAAAATAGACTCTCTCCCCTCTATTGGTCAATTCAAGGCCATGACTATGGACCATTGCATATCTATTTGCACCAGCCTTGTTTTTTTTTATTGTTGCACTATGTATGTTTATGTATTGCAATTGTATGCAATGTATTTGTATTATCTTATACACTCGGCCCCACCGAAAACGAGGGTCTCCCTCAGTGGTCCCTGAGTTGAAATAAATGCTTGGAATGAAATGTAAATGAAATGTTACGCTGGCACTACCTCCTGCGCCACAGCTGCCCCCCCAATCAGGTGTAGTGCTGAGGCGCAAATGTGTACATGTGCACAAATGTGTACATTTCAAGCCTGCAAACTGCGACACTTTAAATGAATGTGCAATAACACTATGTGCAATATGACAACCCTAGTCGTTTTATCTGTACAGTATAGTATAGTGGATAGTGTACATAGCCTTTATTTATGTAAACCAGCTCCTTTCCCTTCTTGTTTATTTTGTTTTTTTTGTTTCCTAGCACCAGGGGAGCCACCCCTCCCAAATGTCGTTGTTTGGTACCTGTACTATAGCAATGACAATAAAGACCATTCATTCATTCATTCAAACCCACCCACTCCAAGTCACCTGGTAGGAGCGACCAGCCAGGTAGGAAGCAAACCAGGAGTGTGCAGTGCCAGAGATACCCAGTTGTTTTGAGCGGATGGAGAGAGGATTTGGTGGTTTACTGTGTCAAAGGCAGCAGACAGGTCCAGGAGAATGAGAACAGAGGAGAGGGAGGAAGCTTTGAGCAGAGTGGAGGGCCTCCGTGACAGCAAGGAGAGCAGTCTCAGTAGAATGCCCAGCCTTAAAGCCGGATCGGTGGGGGTCCAGGAGGTTGTTCTGAAGGAGATAGTCAGTCAGTCGTTGAGATGCGGCGCGTTCAAGGTTTTAGAAGGGAGGGAGAGAAGGGATACCGGTCTGTAGTTGTGGACAGAAGACGGGTCAAGGGTCGGTTTCTTGAGGACAGAAAACTAGTAGGCATCACAGAGGGCTGCCGGAGTGGCTGCGTCTTCAGGTGAGATCCAAGTCTCCTTGAGAGTGAGGAAGTCGAGGCAGATGAATAATGAGGCATAAACTGAGATAGCCTCTGCTTTCCGGGCAGCTGACTGGCTCGCTGTGTCTTTCCAAAAGAACTCCCACAGCAATGAAGTCGTGGTCAGTTGAAGGTGGATAGAGGAGATTGGAAGGGTCGCGAGGGGGGATGTAGCGTCTATTGTATCCTCCCGAGGGACAAAAGTACAGGAATAGGGAGAAAGCACATTGTGATATTAGTCAGAAGAGGGATATAGGGTTAACGGTCCAAACAAGAAGTTGGTGGCGCTTAATACACTCAAAGTAGACAAATAGGACAAGAGAACAATAAAATGGGAGAAAAGATACGTAGTATTATTAGTATTCAGGCCTTCCTCTCAGGCCTTCCTCGATGGACTCCCACAGACTCCTTTGTCTTATTGTCAGGAATCTTCGTGTCAGGAGGCTGTCGCAGAGGTTTAAGTTTAAGTTTATTGATTTTTACTGTGCAGAATCACACCGAGGTGTCTCAGTGCAACTTTACATCAAAAGAAAAAGCAAAATACATCAAAGCAAAAGCAGCACAACACATAAACAAATACAAAGAACATGCAATAGACAAGGACATCAATACATTAAATAAAAAGACGAAGACATAAAACGATTAAAAAGAAAGGAGCATACAAGATCAATAATAATGAAAAGTGCAAAAGTGCAAAAATCACGAAAAAAATATAATAAAAGTAAAAGTGAGAACAACAAAACTAAATTGAGGTCACACTGAAGGAGCTGCATCTGATTGAAGCCACCCCCGCACAACACTGAGATCAGCCAGGGAGGGCATCGTTTTGTGTAGAGAGGTGAGTTTTGAGTCTGGTCTTAAACATATTAATAGATGTAGCAGTCTTCACATGAAGAGGCTGTCTGACCGTCCGGATATAACTATCTACGTGAACAAATAACATGTATGTCGTGCTGCTTTAGCAGTATTTGATTGAGGCGAGTAGGAACAATTAGAATAGTGTATCAATACAAAATAATAATTATTATTATTTATCTATCATTAAAAGAAAAATACAAACAAACGATAAGACTGGTCGGAAAAGAACGGAAGTTCTACCGCAAGTCTTAGGATAATGTGTGTCAGGGAGACAGGAGTTGGTGCACTGCAGATCTAAACCAAAACTCAAATAATGCGTCTTATACTGTATAACAGGGCGGCAAATCTGCAGGATGTCCACCAGAGCCCCGGGCTGAGAGAAGGAGTCTTTAATAACCATTCACACACTAAGGACTCAAGACTAAATCACTGTCTCCTCCAAGTCCGTCGACAGCAACGCTGCTCTCCAGTGTCAGTTAGAAGAAAACCAGAGATACATAGGCTTTGATGTGGACTGCCAAGAAGCATGGTAGCGTAAATCAGGGATTGGAGAGTCACTGTGTGTGTCTGTGAGCCGTGGTCTCAGGGGAGTTCTCTTCCTACTCAACACCCCATCCCCCCCACCCCCCTTCCCCTTGTATTTAGGATCGGAAGCCCCGCCCCCTCTTCTTCTTCTTCTTCTTCTCAGTGTCCGTCTTGGTCTGAAGTGGGCACTTTTCTATCGCTTTTCTATTTCTATCTCTCCTCCCCCTTTCCTTCTGTCTTCCCCCTTTCTTCTCCTCTCACATGCGCCTATTTTTACTCACCTAGTTGCTCTTATCCCTCTCTTCCCTCCTCCTCCTCCTACCACTGTGATAGCAGCACTTTGACGTCTACCCTGCCCCGCCCCTCCCAACCTCCTCACTTCCCCCACTATCATCTCTCTCCCAGAGCCCAGTGACAGCCAGTGCCAAAGCCACAGCCTATTGCGTTGGCAGAATTGCCGTCTACGGGTGACTGCTCTGACACCTCTATTAACCAGTCCCGTATCCACCCCTCCTCCCTGTATCTCTCTCCCTCGTTGGCACTGCCACCTGAGGGTGACTGTCGCGACACCTCTATTAACCTTAAGATGACGTCCCCGGAACCATGTTGAACTTCAGACTTCGGAGTTGTTGATAACTGAGGACATTTTCTAGAATAGCATAGAACATAATACTTTTCCTGGTCTTGTTAATATAGCACGTACTTCTGCGTTGGAGGATAAACATAAACTGCGACACTTTAAATGAATGTGCAATAACACTATGTGCAATATGACAACCCTCGGGTACAGAAGGTTCAGAGAATAGGAAATGTTAGAATAGGTATAGCATAGCATAGATTACAGCACAGTGTTTTATTTGTATAGTATAGTATAGTATAGTGGATAGTGTACATAGCCTTTATTTATGTAAACCAGCTCCTTTCCCTTCTTGTTTTTTAGTTTTTCTTTCCTAGCACCAGGGGAGCCCCCCCTCCCAAATGTCGTTGTTTGGTACCTGTACTATATCAATGACAATAAAAACCATTCATTCATTCGTTCATTCATTCACAAGATAGGCTTCACAACCATCCAGAATAATGTCATTAAAGACACAAAGTAAAAAAAGAAATAAAATAAAAAAACATTGCGGGGTAAACAAGATTAGAGTGTGGCCTTCTCTTTTCTGTGACATCATATGGAATATTCCATCCAATCAGACGTTTCTAAGTATAGACAGAGGCAAAGATGATTTACTGTATATGTGAGATGTCCAACCCCTTGTCATCTACATACCTAATACCATTACCCTCTCTCTCCCTCTCCCTCTCTCCCTCTCTGTCTCTCTCTCTCCCTCTCTCTCTCTCTCTCTCTCTCCCTCTCTCCCTCTCTCTCTCCCCTCTCTCTCTCCCTTCCCTCTCTCTCTCTTTCTCTCTCTCTCCCTCTCTCTCCCCCTCTCTCTCTCCCCTCCCTCTCTCTCTCTTTCTCTCTCTCTCCCCTCCCTCTCTCCCCTCCCCCTCTCTCTCTCCCCCTCTCTCTCTCCCCCCCCCCCCCTGCAGGAGTTCTCTCTGCTACGTCTGGATGAAGTGGCGGACCAGCGGGTGAACATCGTGGGCTTCTCAGTCTTCAACAGGACACACCCCTTCTTTCAGGACTTCCTGCTCAGCCTCAACCGTTCCTGGCAGGAGAACTGTGACCACGCCCCCTTTGCAGGCACGCCGGTAAGACCACACAGCCTTGTTCACTGTCAGGACATTGTCATTGGCGGGAACATTGGCTGTTCATTAGGAACATTGAAGGGCAGGGGCGAAAAGAAAAAAAGGGCACCTACTGCATAACATGGGACCCCATCAGTGCACATGGTCAAGTTTAGACCATTGGAAGGGCAGCCAATAGGGCACATCCTCTAATTTTGCCACTCAAAAGGGCACTTTAGTGCGACGTTTTTCAACTGTGGGGGCACATGGTGAAGTTTAGACCATTGGAGGGGCAACAATAGGGCACGTCCTCTCATTTTCGCCACTCAAAAGGGCATTTTTGCCACTCAAAAGGGCACTTAAGAGAGACGTTTTTCAACCGTGGAAGCACCAGGAGGGGCGGTCGCCCCCCCTGCCCCCCCCCTGAGTCCGCCAGTGCTGCAGATAGAGCTGCCATGATTCCTATTCTCAGTGTCAAAGAACAATATTGAACAGATCTGTTTCTCTCTGAACATTCAACTGCAAGCTTCAGTCACGTGTGTTTTCTGTGGTCTTTATTACCAGCCATTATGTTCGATTTAGAAATGTCACAATCGTGACCTTCTCCAAGCCTCATACACAGCCGTCTCTCTGTTTTTAATTAGTTACTATTCTTAAACGCCACAGGATCAATATGCAACACGTTCTCTTAGTACAAGGCTATTTTTCACTTTTCATTTTACACTGAGTTTCCATTTGACATTATTCTCAGTCCAACACACTTATGTGTGAGAAAAAAAAAGAGAGGAATACCAGTGTATTTATTTCATTTGGTTTCTGACTTCAAACACAGTAAGGAGCCAATCATTAATTGCCTTTATTGCATTTTCTTTTAATCTTTCTCAAGGAGACCCTCCAGACAAGCATGGAGAAATCAATGGCTGCTGTTTATACAAACCAGCTGTTGTTCAGCAGTGGCTTTATTCTTCTTAATTAGGAATGTGTACCGTATTATTAATTAATAATAACTGGATGTTCTGTAGTAGAGGTGGAGAAGAAGTAGAGGTGGAGAAAGGGAGAGATGATTTTATTTTGTATAAGGATCCCCATAAGAAGCACACAGATGTACCTCTAGTCTTCCTGGGGTCCTGAACATACAAAATACAGACATACAGACATAATAAATGTACGAGACTATAACCGACAATCGACATACCGATTGTGAGCAATACCAACATGTGGAATAATCAGGTACAATCAATTGTACAACAGCACAGGTATAGTCAATATTACAACTAATCTCACAAGATGAAGAGAAACATGTAATATAATAAAGTATGTTGCTAAACAACTAGACAAAAGAAAGAGTTAGAACTAGAATATTTAAAATACCAGTCATCAGTCATATTCAAAAAGAACAGTCTGACATACACAAATTAGCCTTTCTGTTATTTGGCAAGGAACATCTTGGGGGAAAGTTTACTTATTATTATTAACCTTGGCTTTAATGTCCTTCGGCAGAGTGTTCCAGAGAGCAATTGACCTATATATAATGGTACGAGTAGAGGAGATAAGAGGAGAGGATAGGATAGGAGAGGAGAAGAGAGGAGAGGATAGGATAGGAGAGGAGAGGAGAGGAGAGGAGATGAGAGGAGATGAGGAGAGGAGAGGAGAGGAGAGGAGAGGAGAGGAGAGGAGAAGAGAGGAGAGGAGAGGAGATGACATGAGGAGAGGAGAGGAGAGGAGAGGAGAGGAGAGGAGAGGAGAGGA
>NC_137692.1:12683333-12718333 GCF_963989245.1 Nansenia antarctica | reverse complement strand
CAGGTTCCACTCTTCTGGGAAGACTTTCTACTAGATTTTAGAATATGGTTGCAGGGATTTGCTCCCATTCAGTCAGAAGAGCTTTAATGAGGTCGGGCATTGATGTTGGGCGAGATGGACTGGCTCGCAGTCGGCGTTCCAATTCATCCCAAAGGTATTCGATGGGGTTGAGGTCAGAGCTCTGTGTGCAGGCCAGTCAAGTTCTCCCAGACCAAACTCAGCAAACCATGTCATTATGGACCTCACTTTGTGTACGGGGGCATTGTCATTCTGAAACTGGAAAGTGCCTTCCCCAAACTGTTGGCACAAAGTTGGAAGCATACAGTTCTCTAGAATCGCATTGTATGCTGTAGCATTAAGATTTCCATTCAGCCCCAGACGATAATTGTGACAGGGTCTGGTTAAAAAATCTGCAAGTCGGGCAAAATCCTTTTTCTGTTTTTTTTTCAGATTATGAAAGGGTAGATTGTAAGCTTTAAAATGATGTGTCATACATTGAAATCTGAAACAAGTTGAAGAAGTCATGGATATTTGAATGTTGATACCCTCCAAATGACTGTTTTGAGAAAACCTTCACAGAGGTAATGGACATATGCTGTACAGACAGCAGCACGGATCCATAACAGGTGTTACTGTAAGCGACTAGAGCAGACACTATAATGTGTTTTTACAGGCAAAACACCCAATTTGTCAAACATGAGAATATTTGGCTCTGAATGCTACGTGTACAAACAGGATAAGAAGAAGCTAGATTCTAGATGTGTTAAAGGTATTTTTGTTGGATACGACAAATGTAGTCCAGCATACCAAGTCTTTTATCCTGAGACTGGGAAAGTCCTGAAACATAGGCTGGTGAAATGTATCACCAAGAGTAACGGAGATAGTCAGACTCAAACAGATCGTAACATAGATGATGACAGTTATGTAGAAATTATTCCCACAACACCAGCAAAGACAAACATAGTCAATCAGAGTCGGGGAGAGCCTAATGTGGGAATACAGTCCTATAGTGAGGCGACTGTTGAGGCTAGTCAGACCCAGACAGATAGGAAACGACGCAGGCGGTAGAGCCGCCGTCTAATGATCACAAGGTTGGCAGATCGGCGGTTCGAGCCCCGGCTGGCCACATGTCGAAGTGTCCTTGGGCAAGACACTCAACCCCAAATTGCTCCCAGTGAGCGGGCCGGCACCTTGCATGGTAGCTTGCCGCCATTGGTGTGTGAATGTGTGTATGAATGGGTGAATGAGAGGCCGTTGTAAAGCGCTTTGGATAAAGGCGCTATATAAGCGCAGTCCATTTACTCAAATAGAACAGGAGAGAGTGCACGGCCCTATCCCACTAGCCTAAGGAATGCTCCAGAATATTTAAAAGAGTATCAGTGTAAGGCTGAGTGTAATGATGAAAGTGAAAATGTCGATTATTTCTACAGAGTTGCTTATGACGTACCCAAGACATACATGGAGGCTATGGGCTCTAAGAAAGACCTTCAGTCTGACGAAGGGCAAGCAAGCAGTGGGAGGTCGTTGGGTATATGCAGTAAAAAAAAAAAAGCCTGGATGGATCTGAGACTTTTAAAGCCAGATATGTAGCAAAAGGCTATGGACTGCACTTATATAGCGCCTTTTTTGCTGCTCCTAAGCGCTTTACAGCGGCCTCTCATTCACCCATTCACACACACATTCACACACCAATGGCGGCAAGCTGCCATGCAAGGCGCTGGCCCGCTCACTGGGAGCAATTTTGGGGTTCAGTGTCTTGCCCAAGGTCACTTCGACATGTGGCCAGCCGGGGCTCGAACCGCCGATCTGCCGACCTTCTGATCATTAGGCGGCGACTCTACCTCTTGCGCCACAGCCGGTCATGTGGAAGGAATCGATTTACAAGGTCACTTTTTCACCGACAGCCAATATGACATCTGTACAAACATTGATGCAGGTAGGCTGTACAGGAGGACCTTATCCTACACCAAATGGATGTGGATGAAAACTGCTTTGCATCACACTCAGTGTGATGTGGTCGTGACGTTTCTTTTCTGTTCCGTGAACTGAACTAACAAACTACTTTGGTTGACCCTAAATGTGGAGACGTCTGCTGAATAAACCACCTCACGCGACAGCTACAACAGCTACAACAGCTACAGTGCTGCTCAGATTCTACTTCCCGGCCTTTTCCTCCGCAGAACAGGAGCGTATGAACACCCTCTGTCTAGTGGGCCTGCTGAACATTTACATGGACAGGTATGTCGTGACGTTAGAATTATAAGGTTCTATCTCCATCTTTGGTCAAAATTTAGTTTTTTACATAATCTGATCCATTAGGTGTTTATTAATGCCTGTGTGGTGTTATTTTTTAAATGTTGAAATGTTTTAGTTAGTAATTAATAAAATACAAAGGTTCCATCTCATAAAACATAATGGAATGTAAAAGCTTTGACGCTCAATATCTCTGAACTACCCGAAACGGAGATAGAACCTTATCATTCTAAGCTCACAATGTGTCCAAACAGTTGGTCTGCCTATTGAACCCTTCCAGGGGTAAGGACATCCCTCACCTCATTACCCCTCTTGCACTGAGTGGTTCACTAGATACAATTACAAAACTTGCCACATCCCTTTTTGGGGACGGGTGATCAAAATTTAATTGGGGTTTTCAGAAAAAGGTACACAGGAGTGGGTGTGTCATAGTGAGGGGTCTCATTTGTAACCTTTAGTTTTTTTTACATCCAGTTCTTTATTTCAGCTCAGCACGTCTCCTCTGAGGCCTACATTAGCCTGTCCCATTCTGGGTGTTGACTAGCTGGCTCTGTCCTCTATCGTCATTGAGAAGAGAGGATGAATCCAGGCACAGCTATACTCAGCAGCCCCAGCGGAGCAACCTGCTGTGACAGTTAGACCGTGTACCCCAGAAAGTCATTTTTCTTTACAAACACACACACACATCCAAACTTGGCTTTCTCTAACTGCTGTCAATGCCCAGAGAGGACACGTACACACACAGACACACAGACACACACATGGACACTCTCACTCACACACACACACACACACACATACACACATACACATACACATACACATACACATACACATACACATACACACACACACACGCACACACACTGTTTGGCTAATCCATGGGAGGGTATTTGATTGGGAGTTTATTTTATTGTTTGATTCATTTGATTGGGTAAAAGTATGCATGCAGAGGGTGATTGGCTTAGATAGAAATGGGGGCGGGCTTAATGGAGGTAATCTGGGTGGCAGGGAATCGGAATGACAGTGTGAAGAGAGATGGGAGTTGGTAAGGAGTTCTGTATGATTGTGTAGCTTGTTAAATCTTTTTCTGTTAGTTTGTTCACTGTTTATTTACATGTACTGATATCAATGTTTTGTGTTTAGTTTTACAATCTGTTTATTAGAGAAAGAAGGAAATCAAACCGAATTGTGTCATCTCATCATTTCACCCGTACTGCCGGAGCAAGCAGAAAAGACGCCATTCAGCTAACTAGAGGGAGAGCTGAACAATTGTAAAACACCCGCTGACGACCGCAGGAGGACGGACCGTCAGTTAGCTAAGGAATACAAGCCCGGTTGGACGCAACAGAAGCTCCGGGAGGACAAGGATCCATTCACCGGAGATAAGAGCAAGCTAAAGCCTGGTCAGGTTAGTGACGGAGCCGCGGCGCCCGCAACTGTAGCTAACTAGCCACTTGCTAGCCAGCGTAGCATTAGCAAACTAAGCTAGCGTTAGCCCTGTTGTTGCAATAGCGCAGCAGGCACGCGGTAGAGCTTATAGCACTCAAAGCTACAGCTAACTAGGCCGGCAACGGAGCCGTGGCACCCGCGACCGTAGCTAACTAGCCACTTGCTAGCCAGCGTAGCATTAGCAAACTAAGCTAGCGTTAGCCCTGTTGTCGCAATAGCGCACAGGCACGCGGTAGAGCTTATAGCACTCAAAGCTACAGCTAGCTAGGCAGGCAAGGAGTGAAACAATCCACGGCTAGCTTCAACTGGTTAACCCAACTGCAAGAATCCACAGCCAGCTAGGCTAACCTACAAGACCCACCAAGAAAGGAATTGCGAGCTAATAGCAGCTACCCAGAGAGCTACCCACACCCAGCACTCTTCTCTGTGACTCTATTGACTGTTTGCATTAAAATAGGTTTGTGTGTACCTGGGTATTAAGTCGTCGGGGGGAGGAAAATCCTCTCCCACTTTATTATTTTATTTTTAGCAGTATCCCTGGGATGACCCCACGGTGAACCTGGTTCCGCTGCCGAAGACTAGTTAAGGAAGTGCAGGGACCAGCGCAAATCAGCTCAGGGAGTCAGAGAGGGCTGAAGATATAAGATAGAAAGACGAAACAGGTACACACAAGTTATTTCTGAGTCACAGGCAGAATGGAGGCACTAAAGACCGAAAGGGAAAAGTTGGCAGTCACTTTTGAGAGAGGATATCGCCACATCATCAGGTCAGTGGCATTGATGGGCGAAGATGACATGAAACGCGAGTGGATAGCGCTCCTATCAAACGCGAAAGACCTAAACTCTGCAGACGACAATTATGAGGAAGGTTTGCAGGCCAAAGCAAGTCAGGAACCTGAGACAGGTAACAGTCAGCTTCTTCAAGACATCACCAAGACCGCTGAGGAGAGAGCTCAGAAGGTTGAACAGGTCGGTCACGTTTTAAAGGCCAACATGTGGACAAGGTTCGCGGGGGTCGAACTTTCATCCACAATTAGACGAGCAGAAAGGAGTCACGAAGGCGTGAAGAGGATCAGTCTGGAGGGGGCAACCCACGACGTTTGTAGAGAACGAAGCACACTCACAGAGAGCCTCATCATCAAAGCGCGAAGTCTGCTATCAAGCTGGGGGGAGTGGATCCCTGTAGTTGAGGCGTGCAACACGAGAAAGTCACTAGAGGAGCTGGAGGACAAAAGGGATGAACTTTGGGAAACGTTTGTGACTGAATTTGGAAGAGTTGAGAAGGAGAATACTGACAAAATGGCCGACAAGGCCGCCGCAGCAAAGCAAATGGCCACCGACGCTCTCGCCGAAGATGAGAGGAAAAGGGCCGACGCTCTCGCCGAAGATGAGAGGAAAAGGGCCGACGTTCTCGCCGAAGAAGAGGCCAAAGATCGAGCGACGAATAGAGAAAGGGCCGACGCTCTCGCCGAAGATGAGAGGAAAAGGGCCGACGTTCTCGCCGAAGATGAGAGGAAAAGGGCCGACGTTCTCGCCGAAGAAGAGGCCAAAGATCGAGCGACGAATAGAGAAAGGGCCGACGCTCTCGCCGAAGAAGAGGCCAAAGATCGAGCGACAAATAGAGAAAATAAAGAAGCCATTGCCAGGCTGGAAAGGAAAGCCGCTGAGGCAAGACTGAAGTCAGCTGATAGCGTGGCCGAGTTTGAGAAGGAGACAGCGAAGGTGAAATTGGGGGCCGAAGAAGAGATCGCTGAGGCAAGGCAGAAGGCGGCCGTGATTGAGTTGAAGGCAGCAGAAATAGCCGCTCAAGAGCGCGCCAAACTACTGGAGGCTCAGCGGGAAGCATGGGAACAAGCCCGGGAGGCAGGGCTGGAGAGCGCTACATATGGAGGCAACCGCACTAGAGCCAAGATCAAACTCCCTCCAACAAGGCTGCCCGTGTTCAGCGGGTGTATGAGAGATTTTCATCGCTGGCGGAAAGATTGGGAGAGCCTGCAGCAGCAGGGAGACCCATCGGGGTCGCCAGAGGTGAAGAAACTCCACCTCCTCGAGAGCATAGACCGAAAGGTTTTCGAGGAACTCAAACTCTCGAGCTACCGCTCAGCGGAAGACGTATTCACAGCTTTGGAGAATCGGTTTGGAGACAAGGCAACCATCGCGCTGCAAATTATTGAGGAATTGGAAAGAATACCAGCGGTAAAAGGAAACCAGCCGAGGAAAGCGATCGACCTTATTCAGGCAGTGGAAAGAGCCCTCATGGACCTGACAGACTTAGGAGAAGTGGGCGCTATGAAGAACCCACTTGTACTTAGGGCCATCGAGAGCAAACTGCCAGATCGTGTGCAGGAAGGCTGGTTTGCTTTTGTAACCAAACCCAAAAACCAAGTCGCCCCAGACAAGCGGTTCGATGCTCTTCTTCTGTTTCTGAAAAGGCAGGAGAAAATCCTCGAGGGGATGGATCGAATCCGAGGCTCCACGGAGACCTCTGGGGGAACACCGGAGAGGCCAGTCAGATGGGAGAAGAGGGCATTCACGAGGGCCATGGAGAGAGACTCACCGGTAGATGAAGAAGAGGAGGAACATCGAGGTGAAGCCAGAGTCACGGGCAGGAACTCGGAAAGAAGAGAAGAGTGTGACATCTGTGGAAGTGATCAGCACGGTGGCAAAATATTCTTCTGCCAAAAGTTCAAGAGTTTCAGTCTGGCAGAGAGGCGAGCCACAGCAAAGCAAAGCAAAGCCTGTCAGAAATGTTTGGGCATGCACGGTGCCGACGGAGAGTGTAGTAACCGGTACCTGTGCAGAAATATGTGCAAGCAGAATGAAGGAAGGGCAAGTCATCACTACCTTCTGTGTCCCGAGTGGAGTGAGGGAAAGAAGACAGGGCCAGGGTTCGCTGACAAGCAACGAGAATTCCTGGATTCTTTGGGACTCAACCCTGAACAGGAAAGGAGGGCGAACGCATTCACCAGTAAGGCTTCGATGACGCTGAGCACGGGCGCAGAAGGCGGGGGTCTCTTCGCGGAGAATGGGCCAGAGGAACATCCAGTACTAATGATGACATTGATAGTCAAAACAGAAGCAGGAAATGCCCTGGGAACCCTCATAGACCTCGCCTCCGACACAAATTATATCACCAACCGGGCCGCCGATCGTCTCCAACTGGAGCGGAGGCAAGTAACACTGACCGTGCAGGGGGTCGGTGGAATGAAGGTCAGGGTCAAGACTAACAAATACCTGCTAAAGGTCAGGGCGTGGAGCAACAACAGATGGAGTCCCCACGAGATGGTATGCTACGGGCTCGACACAATCGCTCGTGCAGACAAGGTCATCAGTCCAGAGCGACTCTGTAAGTTCTTCCCTGGGGTCGAGAAGAAAGAGCTGGTCCGACCTAAGGAAATCGAGCTCTTGATCAGCCACCGAGAGGGACGACTCGCTCCACGGTGGAGAAGAGGGACGGGAGACTTAGTGCTGTGGGACGGGCCTCTGGGGAAGACCGTGGGAGGAACGCACCCAGACCTGTTTGAAAGTTGGGAAAGATCCGCACACAACTCCCAGACGCACTTTGCGCGTTCTCTGAGAACGGAGGCAGTAAGTTTTGAGGAGATCCCCTGCAAGACGCCCAGCGCAAAAGAAGAGGATGGAGACCAGAAGCCGCAAGGTCATGAAAAGACCGGGAGAACAGCTGCAAGCAGCAAAGAGGTCCTCGAGTGGTGGAGCTGGGATAGCATCAGCGCCGCGTGCGAGCCAAAGTGTGGAGGGTGTCGCTGCGGAAATTGTCAGCCGGGCGGGAAAGAGATGACTCTCGCAGGGGAAAAGAAGATCAAAACCTACGCAATTACCCGCGTCAACATCGGGGACAAGCCAGCCGGATGCATCGCCCAGCTGGCCATGAGGAAGACGGCAAGGCTGCCAGAGGTCGCCCACCTAAAAGAAGAGCGGAGAGCACTTGAGGAGGACACCTATGTAGACGACATTCTAGCGTCTCATGTCGACAGGAGAGAGCTGAGGAGCATCACGGAGGGAATCGAGAGGACGCTCAACGCTGGAGGTTTCGCTCCGGAACCACGGATCCAGTCGGGTCAAAGTGGGAGGAGCAAAGAGGGCCAGCCTGCAGAAACGAGGGCCAATGTGGAGCCAGAGTCAGAGGTGTTGGTGCTGGCTGATCAGCTGAGCGAGGAAACATCCAGGGGAGTGGCTGTAAGTGCTCGAGACAGCGTGAGCATGCTGCAACGGAAAGCGTTCACTGCAGCTGTAACACGCGCTCAGGCGAGGAAGGGGCTGGACCCGAAATGCGGCATTGAGGAGGAAGCAAATGCAAAGGGGACATCCACACCGGTTGGGAGTTCCAGGGACCCTGAGCATGAGAGGGAGAGGCTCTGGGGCGCTGCTCTCATGGACCTGATTGAGCCAGAACGCTTCAGTGAGATAGGCAGGCTCATTCGGGTAGTTGGGTGGGTCCGGCGAGCTGTTAGGCAGTGGTTGGTTTGCAGGAGGGCTCCAGAAGACGCAAAGTGGGAGGCTACACGCCCGAGGGAGACAAGAAGCGGAGTTAGCCTCGGCGTCCAGGAGCTGAACGCAGCTTTCCGCGACCTGTGTCTGGCTGCACAGGATGGAACAGAGTTTCCTAAAATGACTTGGGACAGACTGGTAGTTGAGAGGGTCGAAGGGCCGGGGCTGCTGGTGTGTTCCGGAGGAATCCAGGAGGCGAAGGAGGTGGGAATCCCACTTGTCCCCTACACTGCATGGATCAGCACTCTGTCGGCAGGGGAGGCCCATGGGGCGAGCCACGAGGGGTTGGCTGGCACCCTATTGAAGATGCGCAAGAAGGCGTGGGTGATTCAGGACGAGGAAGGAGCGAGGGCCACGATCTCTTCCCAACGCTCGACCGAGACGTTGGGCGGGTGGTCGTGCTGCTTCCTGTGGAGGAGCAGTAGAAAATAACTGTATTAAAGAGAGGGAAAGTTGTGGTCCATTTAGGCACAAAGGACCAATGGACCAAGTGGGAGGTGTTTGGCTAATCCATGGGAGGGTATTTGATTGGGAGTTTATTTTATTGTTTGATTCATTTGATTGGGTAAAAGTATGCATGCAGAGGGTGATTGGCTTAGATAGAAATGGGGGCGGGCTTAATGGAGGTAATCTGGGTGGCAGGGAATCGGAATGACAGTGTGAAGAGAGATGGGAGTTGGTAAGGAGTTCTGTATGATTGTGTAGCTTGTTAAATCTTTTTCTGTTAGTTTGTTCACTGTTTATTTACATGTACTGATATCAATGTTTTGTGTTTAGTTTTACAATCTGTTTATTAGAGAAAGAAGGAAATCAAACCGAATTGTGTCATCTCATCATTTCACCCGTACTGCCGGAGCAAGCAGAAAAGACGCCATTCAGCTAACTAGAGGGAGAGCTGAACACACACACACACACACACACACACACACACACACACATACTCATACACATACACATACACGTACACACACACACACACACACACACACCAATTCTAAAAAGGCACTTTTCCTGGCTGAATGTCGTCCTGTGACAAGGTCTTTACACAGCTAATGAGATAGCACTGACTTCTGTCCTCTATCTTACATGAGACAGCGTTTTCCTCTCCACTCCTCTGCTCTGCTCTCCTCTCACTCTCCCCATCTCCCCCCTCTCCTTTCCTCTCCCCTCTTGTCATCGCCACTACTCTTCTCTGCTCCCCTCTCCCACGGTGATTGTGAAAGCGTTTCGAGTGTTGTGAGGAGTCAGACTAGCATATAAAGTACTGCTTTAAAGTACTTTACAGAAGCTTTCATTCCCATCCTTTGATAGAAATTAATGATTAAAGTAGATTTCTATGTATAAGTTATTTCTTTGTGTGAAAGTGTTGTGTGAAACTGTAATTAAGATGTCCCTACAAGGGTTTGATTCAGATTACAGTGCAATGCACCCCCCCCCCCCCCCCCCTCCAGGCACACACAAACACACAACACACACCAGTATCCTCTCTATCTCTCTTTTCTAGTTTTCCAGTCTTTCTTCTTATCCCTCACGCTCAGCTATTTCCTCTTTTGTTTTTGTCAGTTAGCAGGCAGAAGATGGGGAATAGATCAAACGTAGGATGGGTGAGCTGTTTTGCACATTCCCCCTTAGCGGATTCCAAGGCTGACTGAGACTGCGTGTGAGGATGTGCATTATGGAGCTAAAGGGGGTATATATAAATAATCTATTGTATCTCTAACAAAGCTAGCTAGCTAGCTAACAAGCTAACACTTGTTTGGCTAGCATAGTAAACACACACACACACACACCATAACTTGTGTACGTTCGTACACAACAAACAATACCGGTAAGTCAGCTAATAACATGTTTGGCTATGCCATGTAACTTACTGTCAGTGTGTTTGCAACAAACATACAAACTTGTACATACACACAGCTTAGTAAACAAAGCATGTACAACGCATGTACAACAAGACTTGTTTGGCTCGATTGCGAGGTTTCACCATTCCCGACATGCAGAACTTTTCATAAAACCGTGTCACATTTGTTATTAAATCCTTGATGGTGAGTGAACGATTGCACACTATTGGGAGAAGGGTAGAGAATTTTACCACAGCTATTGTTCTGTACTGACCCATATCAAACCTTTCCTGTATAGGAAAAATAATTGAAATAGCTGCCCACAAACAACTCCTACCTACAGGACGGAAGCTACTATGTCTCCATTGGCAACTTTGTGTCCGACCAAATTAAAATGACATGTGGAGTTCTGCAAGGATCAGTCCTTGGCCCCCTTATATTCAATCTCTACATGCCTCCATTGGGACACAGCATAAAAATTAACAAAATGGCAGCTACAACTACAGTATGCGGATGACACTCAAATCTACATAGCCCTCTCACCGAACGACTATAGTCCCATAGACAATGTCTGTAATTGCATTGAACAAATAACGCTTGGATGAGACAAACCTTCCTCCAACTAAACAAGGACAAAACGGAGGTAGTTGTATTCGGTGCATCTGACAAAAGATCAAAACTGGATTCTCTCTCTCTTCAAACTAAAAAACAGATCAGAAATCTTGGTGTAATTCTAGACTCTGATCTAAACTTCAACAATAACTAAATCAGCCTACAATCACCTGAAAACAACACACGCTGTCTCAGGAAGGCCTCCAAGATATCCAGGGACCCGACCCACCCTGGGTACGAACACTTTACCAGGCTGCCCTCGAAAAGGCGGTTCAGGACCCTGGCCGCAAGGACAAACAGACTGAAGAACAGCTTCTACCACAGGGCCGTCCAGGCCCTGAACACAGCAAAGACCTAGGTTCTGGGCCCTGGACAGTCTGGACGGATTGATGGCAGCTGCTGGACTGAAAAAAAAAAAAAGCAGGTGTAGTGCTGAGGCACAAACATGTACATTTCATGCCTGCAAACTGCGACACTTTAAATAAATGTGGAATAATACTATTGTGCAATATGACAACCCTAGTCGTCTGTCTGTACAGTATAGTACAGTGGATAGTGTACATAGCCTTTATTTATGTAAACCAGCTCCTTCCCTTCTTGTGATTTTTTTTCTAAAAGTGTTTTTTTGTTCCCTTTCCTAACACCAGGGGAGCCACCCCTCCTAAATTTCGTTGTTTGGTACCTGTACTGTAGCAATGACAATAAAGACCATTCATTCATTCATTCATTCATTCATTCATAAACATAACAAGAATAAGAGTTTTCTCTCTAACCACTCTGTTTGAAGCCCTCATCAATCTGGCTTTAGAGCTAATCATAGTACAATCTCAGCCACCACTTTAGTTGTTAATGATATAGTATCCACCCTAGACAAAAAGAAACATTGTGCTGCCCTTTTTAGTGATCTGTCAAAAGCATTCGATACGGTTGATCATTCTCTTCTTCTAAATAGACTGTACATGTTGGTTTTGATAGCGATGCTTGAGGTTGGTTCCAGAGCTATGTATCTGGTAGACAACAATGTGTGAAAGTGGGGAGGGCCCGGTCGGAATTATTACCCATTACAAAAGGTGTTCCACAAGGGTCAATCCTGGGCCCTTTTTTATTCACTATTTATATTAATAACATGCTTTTATTCCTGAGTGGTTGTCAAGCTCATCTGTACGCAGATGACACAATTATCTACTTTATTGCGGTCTCTGTACAATCAGCTATTGACAATCTACAATTCTTATTTAATGCTCTGCAAGATTAGCTCATTGGCCTTAAGCTTGTACTTCATAGAGAAGGTCACAGAATATAAATATCTTGGAATCTGGCTAGATGAACAATTTTCATTTAAATATCATATAATATGCTTGTAAATTGAGGCAAGAAATTGGTTTCTTATACGGGAACAGAACCAGTTTTCCAAGGACATGCAGAAAGAGGGTTGTCGAAGCAGTCTTTCTTTCGGTCCTGGATTATGGAGATGTGGTTCATTGAGGTGCTGCTCCCTCGACTCTTAAACCTTTGGATTCTGTCTATCATTCTGCTCTTAGATGTATCACTGGTGACAGATATGATACGCATCACTGCAGCTTATAAGGAAGTGGTTTGGGCTTCTCTGGCAGATAGGCGGAGTAAACATTGGTATCTATCTTTAAGGCCATTACCGGAAAGTTGCCTCCTTATCTTAGATCACTACTTGATTGGAACTATGGACCCTATTTGACACACTCAAATGACTGGCTTACACTAGAGCAGGGGTGTCACTTTCAAACTCACTGAAGGACAGGCTGAGGTTTGTGAATAAAATCTGGGGCCAGAAATGTTGTACAATGATATCGAATAAGTATAAGTAGGCTAGTAACTGTATTAAATATAGCCTATATATATATTGCATGGATGCACAAATATTATCAAATAACCATCAAATATTATACTTTTTCCATGTTTGTGGGTAATTCTTACTGGCAAAACTGATTAATAAAGCAAAATAGTATTTATGAAATGCTGAACTTTTTTTATTTTATAAAATAACTTCACAATTAAAACAAAACATTTGCATCACAGTACTATTGTCTTCAATAAAACAACAAATACGGTCTTTGCTACCAGCAAAACCGATTAATAAAGCAAAATAGTAGTTGTTCTGAACAATGATTTTCTATAAAATGATAAATGCAGAGTTAAACAACACACAGTTCAACAAAAAGTCAAAGGATTAAAATGCGACCTTCAACAACAAAACATGTTTACTCGCTTAAACAGTCCGTGTGAGGGAGCTTTGAATGCAAGCTTTATAATAGTGAAGGACATAGCAATAGCATGTCAGCCGTTCACAGAGGGAGAGTTTTATAATTGCATTGAAAAGGTATGTGATGTTGTATGCCCCGACAAGAAGCAGGCATTTGCTATATAAATATCAGCATGTCCCGAAATACCGTGGCTAGCTGGTTGAATGAGCTGGGCTCCGACTTACAGATCCAGCTAAAAACTAAAGCCAAGGAATTTGTCTCGTATTCGTTGGCTGCAGATGAGAGTACAAAAACAACACACTGCTCCACTGAAAGAGAAAATCAAGTGGATCACTGTCACTCTAATATACACACAAACACGCACGCACACATGCATACACACACACCCCTCTCTAACCCTCGCAATCTAAATCTGTTAGCCACACAGCGAGGGGGCTGGAGGGGCTACGTTATCCTAGCAGACGATAGTCTCTTAGCACTGTTACATGATGGATGTATTTATCACAATGCAGTGCCTCTGTATCCTATTGGATACGCCGTCTTCAGAGGCCAACCGTGGCTTCCTGGCTCCGTAATGAACAGCCACCCAGATCTCCCCCTTATGCTGTAATTCCAAGTGTCATGAGTGAACCCTGGGTAATCCCTCACATGCTGTGCGCCACCTCCCTCGCTCTATTGCTCTCTTTTCCCACCTTCCCATCGATTTCTTCTTTCTCTCTAGCTGCGCTCTGCTACCTCAGTAAATGGCTGCCACTCCTGGCCGTGGGTAGCTCTTATCCCCCTTCTCACATTCTACCTGGGGGAAACACAGCAAGGAAGACGACCCAAGTAGCTCCAGTGTTAACCTCCATTACTATGTAGCGACTCCTCTCCCAGCTCTCGCTGTAACAGAGGAGTTACGAGGAAAATAGACAACATGTGTCATTGTCTCTGATATACTTGTCTCTCTCACACACACACACACACACGCACACACACACACACACACACACACACACACACACACAGACACACACACACACACACACACAGACACACACACACACACACACACACACACACACACACACACACACAGGTACGTGTTAAATACCTGTCCCTTTAGATTTATGACTGACATTGGTGAACTTTGATTCATCATATTTCATTGTAATTAGCAGGATATGGCTGCTGCTCGGGCTATTACACCCATTCAGCCAGCCCTCGTCTCATACTCTGGATTATTCATTCAAGCGCCTCTCTCATTTATAGTCACATTCAGAATGAGACCATTTGGGACAGGACGGGGTTGTTTCATTGGCAGGTGGATGGTAATTGTTTGTGAGCACAGTAGGTATAAAAAATAAATTAAAAAGTAATTCTTCCTTCTTCATTTGAACATTTTGACTGCCAATGGCCTCTGGCGCGAGCACAGTTTACTTTTTCTTGCGATGACTGTTGAATAGAGGATTCACTTACTTAGTTGTAATTTTTTATGCCAAAAATGTAAGTAAATGTATGTAAAGTATACTTGAATATGTATGCCCTTGATTTGACCAGCTTGTGTGTGTACTGTTTGAGTACACACACAAACGTTGTGTACTTTTGAGTCCACCTCGAGTCCACCATGTGTAGCTTGATTCCTGTGGGTCTTAACGAGTCACTCTGTTGTTGTCATAGCTACGTTGAAAAGAGGGTCACTAGCAGGACAGTTCCTCCCTGGTGGTGGATGCGCACAGGCTCTCTGTTCCTGTTGTGAACCCATCCCTCATCTGAATCAAGCTTCTCTCCTCCTGCCCATCCAGCCTCTCTATATCCTGTCCCTGAAAACGCTGTGTCTCTAGTACCCAGCTGCACCTCAAGCAGTGTGTTTGGCACAGAGGTTTAAAGCAGTTGGCTAGCAATCAGAAGGTTGCTGGTTCGATCCTTGCCTAAGGAGAGAATTGTTGGTCTGTAATTTAGTGGACGGCCGTGGCTCAGGAGAATGGATTGGAAGGAGCTGTGGTTGTTTGGGGGTGGTGGGATAGAAGAAAGGGTGTAATGTGAATTTGTTGAATTATGTATTGAATTATGTATGCGGTCAGGGTGAGGAGGAACGTGGCTCATTATGAAAAGAGGGTGGTGGATGTGTGGGATGTGTTTAAGGATCTGGTGAGAAGGGATGTGGGGGTGATAAGGATGGATGTGGAGAAGGAGACATTTGAGAAGGTGTTTGGGGAACGAAGCACCTGTATAACTGTGGGGGAGGATGGAGGGTTGGTTTATGATTTTGAATGAATCGTTTTTTGTTTTGTTTTGTTTTTCTGAGTAGATAGGGGGCTGATGCCTTCTTATGTGTTGTAATGTGTAGCCTAATGTATGAAATGCATAAAATAATAATAATAATTACAAAAAATAATAGGCATAGTACAAGATAAGGTGGTATTAGTGCAGGTAAGACAAGACAGGTTGCACTAGCGGTGCCACTAGTGATAATAGAGTTATACAGTAATAAGGTGTCTTGCTGTAGTCCATGCACAAGGGGTAAGCAAGGGGAAGATAGTCAATTGACTACAGTGGGCTTGTTCAAGAGTCTATAGACTTGTTCTATAGACTATATTGGACATATGTGACAGGGATCGATGAGAAGGTCCCCAAGTAGGGCAACGTCAATTTTCTGTTTTTTCCAGATTATGAAAGGGCAGATGTCGTACTTTACTTGTGGTGATTTAACAGATGATAAAAAGACATCAAGTTGACTACAAACAGAGCAAAACAAGAAAACAACACCAGAAAACAACCGATACACAATTATAACCAACAACCAATATACAATTGTAAATATACAATTGGTCTAATTATTTTTAATGCAAAATGTTTAATATTTTTAGAGTGGACGCATGCGTTCGCCATAAGAAATCTAACTTTGACGAATTTGTCGAAAATCTCAGCCAGGGCTGGCCCCCCCATATTTGGACCAGGTCTGGCCCCCCACATTTGGACCAGGCCTGGCCCTTATAATACTTGCCGTTTTTGGCACTCAGTCATGTGGCATCACAAGACAAGATCAAGCCCACAATTGTCTGCTAACTGGGTAATAGCCTACTATTTATGTTATTATTGATTGTGTATTCTGCTGCAATTGCAGTTGTTAGACTACTCACACCATGGCCAGTGCTAACAAAAGGGTAGGGGGAGATGAAAAGGGAACTCAACGGTAACTCTCCGTCACAGCCATGAATGAGAGACATGGGTATTGCCCAGCATCTACTTTTCTATCCAGTCTCAACAGCAAATCCTTACGCCTATCTCACATGAAGATTCCTTTACTTTATTCTAATCCATAGGTTGTATTATCAAAGCCATTTAATACATTTCAGTTGATCCCCAATACGATGGTTAATATCAGATCTGTTTGGCCAAATATATAGGAGATTTTCTTTCATTTGTGCAAGGACTCATATCAGTGTGGGTCATAGTATGCTCTTTTTCAGGTCTCTGGGCTTCTCAGAACATGTAATTGATTTTTTTGGCTGAAAATACCTCACTGATTAATCTAATCTAACTAATCTAAAGCATGCCTCTATACCCCATCTGTTCCACTCCTTTTCTCGACAGGCTGTTTTTGTGTCTGTCACTTTAAATCCAAATGAGCTTCTTCTTCCCACGCCCCTCTCCTGAGGTTAGTTTAGATGAGATAGACAGCCGCAAGGGACTGTGTGATCATCTAATTATGTGTAGTTATGTGTTTTTCTCATGTTGATGTTCTATCAGCATGTTGTGATGTGCTAAACATGCAGTTAGATGTTCATAGCGATGTACCTTTTTAGCACTAGGTTTTGGCAGCTGTTTTGTGTTTTGATTCAGAGCCTGTTGGTTGCTTTAAGGGGTGCCAGCATTCAAATAAGCATATAGTTTTCAATTATTTTCTATTTTTCACATACAACCATGTGTGCCACAAGTATTGGCACCCCTGTATTTAATACTTTGCACAACCTACAACAAGGTTGGAGAATACAGAGCAAGGAATCTGAGACCATTCCTCTTTACAGAACGTGTCCAGATCATCCAGGGTGCTCGGTCCTCTCTTGTGCATTCTCCTCTTCAGATCAGCCCACATGTTTTCAATGGGGTGTAGGTCAGGGGACAGAGATGGCCATGGCAGGAGCTTGATTTTGTGTTCAGTTAACAATTTCTGTGTTGATTTGGACGTATGTTTTGGATCATTGGCCTGCTGGAAGATCCAATGACGACACAGTTTTAGTTTCCTGGCAGATTTTGATTTTGATTTATTGATTTGTTTTATTAAGGCCAATGCACCCGGCGTGCGATTTTGTTGCACGACAACATTCGATTCTCAATTCACATCAATGAATGAATGAATGTGAATGGAGAATCGAATGTTGTCGTGTGACAATATCGCATTGCACGCCATGTGCATTGTCTCATTGAGATGCATTCAAAACAATGGAATCGAATTCGGCGGTGCGACAAAATCGCACGCCGTGTGCATTGGGCTTCAGGAATTTACAAATAGCATTTACACATTATGACACTAAGTAATGTCCAGAGGATGGCACTTGAAAGCATTATTTAAAACACTTATTTCCAAAGTGGTCCTCGATGGAAACATAAAATGAATAAAACAAAACATCACACAGTATAAAACATAAAATGAATAAAACAAAACATCACATCATAAAACAGCATAAAAAACAGTATAAGAACACAGCATGAAAAACACATATTAAAACACACAACGTGAAAACGGAAACACCCTCTCTTTCTTAGGGGTGAGCCATTAGTTCTCCCCATAAATATGACTTCACTCTTGTTTTAAAGATGGCTTTGCTTTGGCTTTGCTGAATATGCAGAGGCAGATGGTTCCATAAAGAAATCCCAGTACAGACAAATGAGCTTCTTGCTGTTTTACAGAGGCAGCCAGATTCAGATTTAAAACGTCCTGGTATTCCATGGAGTTCATGATGACATGCAACCTAACAAGGTTCCCACGGCCTTTGGAGGAAAAACAGCCCCACAACATTACTGAACCTCCACCATACTTAACAGTGGGGATCAGGGACTTTTCAGTATAGCCATCCTTCTTTTTACGCCAAACCCACCTTGAGCCAAAAAGCTCAATGTTTGTATCGAGACTCATATTGTAATCTGACCGACACGGTTCCGGTCTAAGTTCCGGTAGCATTTAGCATACTCCGCGCGCGCACGTTTGTGGTGAAATGACAGGAAATTATTTTTTCTGGCATGGCTTTCAAATCGTTTGTTGGCATGGAGGTGGTGTCTAATGATAGTTTTGGAGACTTGGTACCCCCAAGATACTACTCTCTCCTCTGTAATTCACCAACAGTGATCCTTGGGGATTTCTTTGCCTCTCTTACCATCCTCCTCACTGTGCGTTCGGGCAAAATAAACGTGGGTCCTCTCTAATGTTCAGTGTGATGTTAAGCTAATTCACCAGAAGGTGGATTTTGTATAACCCTTTTTACTCATCTTCACCAGGGTTAGGGTTAGGAGTGCCAATAATTGTGGAGGGCACTGTATATAAGGTAGGGCAGATCATAACATGTTATGTCTACTCGCAGATGGCTTGGATGAGACGTAGACTCCCGAACCCAACTATCTCTAACATATTCATCACAGTATTTTCATTATGGATATCTATGGAACAGTAAATGTCTTACCAGAATACGAGACACCAAATCTTCTCAGCAATTGCCCCAGTAGATGTTTTAGTAGTAGAGGCTACTAAATATAATCACTATAATCATAAAGCATAGATTTGACAATCACACCCTTCTGGATTTAGCCTTGGGGATTGGGACCAGCTTTTCCAATACTTTGCATTTCATTGCCGACCATCTCAATCAACTGCTTGGTTACACGCACACGGACACGCACACACTCACACACACACACACGCGCACACACACACACACACACAAAGACACACACACACACACACACACACCCACGCTTACACACACACACACACACACACACACACACACACACACACACACACAGATGATTGCTGAACACATTTCCCAGGTGCCAACAATGTGAACGCTTCCTCCCATTAACTCCATTACCAACACACACACACACACACACACACACACACACACACACACCCACACACACACACACAAAGACACACACGCACACACACACACACACACACACACAGATGATTGCTGAACACATTTCCCAGGTGCCAACAATGTGAACGCTTCCTCCCATTAACTCCATTACCAACACACACACACATGCACATCTACTACCACACACAGCTACTACACCCACTGTTGGGTCTGTGTTTGTATTCTGTCCATGTTGTTAGCTAGGAGCAGAGAGGAAGAAAATGGAATCAGAGATCTTTTGATCATTATTCTCAGAGGAAATCTATCTGATTCCGGGCATCATGTTGTTCCTCTGTGTACATCAGGAGTAGTGGAACAATGGGTAAACGACTCTCAGATTGAACCTGGATTATTCACTGCTGCATGCTGAAATCTCATAGGACTGGAGGACTCACAGCAATTTAGCCTTGAAACAAACAGTGGGACACATTCTGTAGCCAAAGCAAAGCTCTAAGGTTTATTTATTTCTTTATTTTTATCTTCAAAAACACCCCATATCGACTTATGGCATGCTGTGCAGCCAAACCAGCAGGAATACTGCACATCTGAATATGTTTACTGACATGTGTTCTGTAAGATGTTTTCATGTCGTATATATGAACAAGCTTGGCAGAGTTGTATGTTCTCAAACTCTCCCTATAGGCTACTTTAGATGTTTTTATTGAAAGGAAGGAAAACGTGTAACCTGCTATGGGAGTTTGTACATTTGTGATTTGTCTGAAATATTGTTTTCCTTTTGCTGCTGTACTGGACCAGGTCTCTCTTTATGAAATAGAGATGTTGAGATGTTATCTCAATGAGACATGGTTAAATAATGGTTATATAAAAAATGAATAGTCAAAATCACTATTCAGATTCAGAATCAGAATCCCTTTTATTATTATCTTACTGTATAAGTACACAAGAGTAAAATGATTTGGCTTTGGTTCCTCGACATTGACATTGCAGCATTCAGATACAAAAAAACACATTAATTACAAAAAAATAATAAGTAATGTAAGTAAGTAAGAAAGTCACCCTACTTTGATAAAGTAATAAAGTGGTGGATTTTATAGTGGCTTCAATAGTGCAGAAATGCTGTGCGACGGTATGAAACGATATGAAATGCAATGTAATACAATACAGTACGTAAATGAGTCCAATGGTATACAAGTACTACAAGACTGTGCAGTAGTTATAATACTGTAATATGTTCATTCTTATAGTGTGCGTGGGGTTGGTTGGGGGAAATAGCTGTTTGACAGCCTCTGGGTTTTAGCCCAGAGGCTTCAGTACCGTTTCCCCGACGACAGTAGCTCCAACAGTTTGGGGTGACCGGGGTCCCTAATAATCCTGAGGGCCTTTTTGACACACCGGTCCTTGTAGGTGTCGTGGATGGAGGGAAGCTCACATCCGTTGATCTTCTCAGCTGTCCTCACTACCCTTTGCAGCGCTTTGTGGTTTAGGGCAGTGCAGTTCCCGTACCAGGCAGTGATGCAACCCGTCAGGATGCTCTCGGGTTGTGCCTCTGAAGAAGGCCTAGAGGATCTTAGGCCCTAAGCTGAAATCTTTCAGCTGCCTGAGATGGAAGTGGCGACATTGTGCTTTTTTCACCACCTGGTTGGTGTGTACCTCCCAGGTTAGGTTGTTGGTGATGTGAACCCCCAGGAACTTGATGCTGTTGACCCTCTACACAGCAGACCTGGTATTAGTACTCCCCTGCTGAAAATGAGCACACACATATTGTACAAAATGTCAGGGACACACACACACACACACACACACACACACACATGTCCCTCACAAACAGATGGTAATGAACCATTCTGCTTTGTAATTACAGGAACAAAGTAAAACTAAAGCATGCTGTAGGACTACTGTGTGTGTGTGTGTGTGTGTGTGTCTGTGTGCGTGTGCGTGTGCGTCTCTCTCTGTGTCTGTGCGTGTGCGTGTGCGTGTGCCTCTGTCTCTGTCTCTGTGTCTGTGTCTGTGCGTCTGTCTCTGTGCGTGTGCGTCTGTCTCTGTGCGTGTGCGTGTGCGTGTGCGTGTAGCACGGAGGTGTTCTGGAGGAGTCAGGGTAGCCAGACGCCAGCAGTGCTCTAATGATAATGAGGACATTGGAGCGCTTCAGAGGATCGGGGTGTAATTGCGTTAATGAAACCATTCTGTTGTTTCTGATTGAACACACGCCCTGAGTTATTTCTTCAAGGAGGCTGTGTGCTGCTGCCTTTGTCTTCTTATCCCCGCCCTCTCTTTCTGTCTCTCTCTATTTATCTCAGCCTCTTTATTGTGACCTTGTGAAGGGCATAGGGACTGATTCTCTTAAGCAGGAGAGGTTGGTACTCTCAAGGAGGATTCACTCTTTTCTTATTTGATAGGCTGCCTGGCTTTTTGGTGAACTCACTATGTGTGTGTGTGTGTGTGCGTGTGTGTGTGTGTGTGTGTGTGTGTGTGTGTGTGTGTGTCTGTGTCTGTGTCTGTCTGTGTTCGTCTATGTCTGTCTGTGTCTGTGTCTGTGTCTGTGTCTGTGTGTGTGTGTGTGTGTGTGTGTGTGTGTGTGTGTTATTCTTCTAGATTGGCCAGTGGCACTCCGAGCAGGGACTATCCATGGAGAGGAAGCGTCCGCCCGTCAACGTGACCGAATCACTATTCAACACGACTCTCACCATCACTACTATACTCGTGAGTACACACACTCTCATCATCACTACTATACTGGTGAGTACACACACTCTCATCATCACCTCTATACTGGTGAGTACACACACTCTCATACAAATCAAACCATACTCCTTATAGACATTCCTGAGAATCAGAGAGAACTGAATAATGACAGTAGTAAGCAGCACCTTGCCCCTCTCACCTTTCTACAAGTATGTACACAAAGGCAAGACTGGACCCTTCAACTGACATAGAGCCAGAATGCAGTAGTGGTACATAGTATTTTACCTATTTATACCACATTGTAGTGCTCTCCCTGATTAGTGTAGCAGATAAGGTAAACATTGTTCACTTGTGGATGAAAGCACCAACATTGCATGGCATGTTCACTTGTCTCTTTGGCTGCAGAAGGTGCCTCATACTGTGTGACTAAGTGGCTGACTTCAGGGCCAGCTACCATCCATCTTCTCAGTGCTGATGGATCCTCAGTGATACCAATGTCTCTACCGTCAGCCTCGATGACTGCATTGGCCTGCTCATGAAAATGGTCTATGGCCATTGCTAAGAACTCAGCATAATGAGCAGTGACACGTAACTAACGCTAACGTCATGTTAGGACTTTTCTGTTCTGGATTGGAATTAGAAGGAAGCTTCTTGGCCTCTCCAGAGTTATAAATCTGGCTTCCCTGTGGTCAAAACGTATGGTTTGATATCAAGATCATTCATATTGGACAATTCTATACAAACTTTCCCCCCCAAAAAAGTATTTCCAGGCTGAAAATGGTGGCCATCTTGGAAAAAGTTATAGATATATTTTTAAATGTTTTATCAAAAGAGCAATACACAAGGAGCATTTGGACCAATGTTGATGCCTTTATCCACTTGTGAATGATTTTCCTAGAAAAATGCATTTAGCTGCCCCACTAGATACTGTCACGGATACACAACCTGGTCCTCCATCTGTACTCCGGTATAGGTGAACATTTGTTGTGTTTAGTAGGAGTGCTTTAGATGCCAGCTATGGGGCTGGGCCTGACTATTGAAGTCTCAATGACGACAAGGAGACATTGTCGATGTAATTCCTGCGGCTGATGGCCTGTTATTCGGCAGCAATTTTCGGCTGGGGTGTCGTTGACAGGAAATATAGTTAGTTTGTCCTCCCAGTGTCCTCCCAGTCACAAAGAGCCTGGAGGAAGACACGTACCCTCTACCCTGCTCTCCTCACAGCCTTCCTCAGCAGACAGATTCACACCTGACTTGTCTGCACTTCACAAGACTGTATTAGACCACTGAGGTAAAGCATAAGGGCATATTCAGTCATGTGAACAAGTTAGATGAGAACCTTTGTCTTTTTCAACATATTTCAACATGCTGACATTTTATCTTCATTTAACACTATTGAGAGATGTACAGTGCATTCAGAAAGTATTCAGACACCTTCACTTTTTCCACATTTTGTTGTGTTTTTAAATTGTGACTCAATTTAAAATAGATTAAATTCAAATAATTTGACATAAATCCACACACAATACCCCAGAATGACAAAGTGAAAACAGGTTTTTTCTGCAAATGTATTCAAATTGAAAGACCCTTTGCTTTGACACTCTTAAAATGTGCTAAAATTTAAAAATGTAATAAACAAATGACTCAATAAGTCAAATTGAGTCCATCTTAATGCAAGAACAATAGTTCATGTGATTTAGGGAATTAATATCTTTGTTTTTATAGGGTCTCTGATTTGCATAGGAATCAATTACACATTGTAGATTAGGATGTCACTACCAACTACAATGTTTGCATTTTCTCTTGATCCTGACAAACTCCTCAGTCGCTGCCAGTGACAAATATGCCAATAACTTGAGGCAGCTACCATTATTCTTCACACAAGAGATTGTGCAGAAACTGCATTGCATGTGCTGGATTTGCACTAAACGTAATGCTGTGTATTAAAACCAAATAAACACATTTCCAGTCACTTTCTTTACTGTATCACTCGAATTCATTGTTGCAAACACAATTATGGATATGAGATAGATTATCTTTCCATTAAGAGATTATTTTTGGCCACTTGGTTATAGACCAATTTTGTAGAGTGACTGAGATGAGATTCCTCTCCACCATTCAACTTTGTAGATTTGTGTAAGTCTCCCCAAGCCTCAGGGTCGCATTCCTGAGCCGTTTTGTTCCTCTCCATTTGCTCAATTTGTAATGACAACCTGATCCACACAGTGTGTAACTGATTCCTATGCAAATCAGAGACCCTATGAAAACAAAGATATTGATTCAAAAACGACATATTTGTAATTTTATTGAGTGATTTGTCGATGACATGTTTGCGTTTTTAGCTTATTTGAGTGTCAAGAAGAGTGTCGTTGCAAAGAGTGTCATTGGACCTTCTGACTGCTAGCGGGCCTCTCTAGCTGCAAGGCCTCTTGATTGTTGAAGTGAGTGGTGTCACCATGGCGACATCAAAAGAGCTTACTGAGGCCTTCAGAAAGAAGGTCGTCGATGTGTATGAGTCTAGGGAAGGGATTTATAAAGATCGACAAACTATTTGAAATCAACCATTCCACTGTCCAGAAAATAATTGATAGGCCTAAGTGGAGAACGTTTCAAACCACTGCCAAGATGGCCGGGTCAGGCCGTCCTACGTCCTAGCAAGTTCAGCCTAAGAGCTCAAATGTTAGCACTGGACTTAGTAGCTCTTGCCACAGTTGAGGTAAAACTACACTCGTCTACTATCAGAAAGAGACTGCACAAGTTTGATTTTTATGGGAGGTGTGCAAGGAGGTTGCTGTAAAAAAAAAAAACATCAGGGCAAGGACGCAGTGAACGCAATGAAACGTAAGCAGCTTTCGATCAAATTACTTCTGTAGTAAAGTCACAAACCCCTTCTGTGTTCCTCTCATACTGGGTGCCACATCTGTAGCCACTGACACCATGTGGCAGGGGTTTATTGGCTTTTAAACAGTTCACAACAGCCTCACAAATGTCCTCCCCGTGTCCTCCCCGTGGCGTTTCAGTGGCATCAACTCAATGACTTCTTCCTGCGGCCCATCAGAGTTCACATATACCTGCATAGCAACGCTGTCTGCTCAATCGTTCACGTGGCTTGACTCATCGCAGGCAATTGAGTATGCTGGAGCAGAATTTATGTCCTCGATTTGCTGACTGGTGATGTCTGTTGCCAATGTTATGGCCCTGTCTTTGACGTCATGGAGAGCATAACTGTCTTCTCTGTCATGAGAGGCATATCTTTACTTTTCGGGACTATCTCGGTTTTGTCTGAGAATAGATGGTCTGATATTTTAATGAACTCTTTCATGTATTCACCCTCCGTGAATGGCTTTACATGCCTTACTATCACCTGAGCTGCCACAAAACTAGCAGCCGTAGTTGAGTTTGGAGATTTGATCCAGTTCTTAAAAGTACATTTGCTCTGCTCTTTTCAGAAAATGCAGTGTGCTTGTTCTGGAAATGTCTTTCAATATTACTTGTTTTGTTGTTAGCTCATTTCTCACCGCAGATCAAGCATAGCAGTAAGCCAACAGCGTTTGTGGTAATAGCAAACAAATCTGTTCAAGCACCATTCAATTCTCTATGTTCCTCCTTGACTTATATTTTTTTATTATAAGAGTATTAGCTATTAATAAGCTATTAGCCACCACTAGCTATTAGCCACCGCTATTGACGTTCTGCAAAATTAAATGCTTGACACACATTATAGTTGACGAAAAAAAGATATAAGTATAGGCTACACATAGTTACAATTGTAGAATGTTCATTTCCATATCATTTCTGATCAAAGCCAAAGGGAGCCACTGGAGATGGACAAAAGGCTCCGGAACCACAGGTTGTCGACCACTGACCTAGACAAACACCAGGACTTCTGGAACAATGTGCTTTGGACAGATGAATCCAAAGTTGAATTACTTGGCCACAGTAACAGAAGACATGTTTGGCGCAAACAAACCAAAGACAACAATTCAAATCAAATCAAATCAAATGTTATTTGTATAGCGCATTTCTTACAAGATGCAACTCAATGCGCTTCACACAATGAACATTTTCAGTCAATCAGTCAATCAATCAATCAATACTGACAGAGCCGCAAGCAGGCAAAAGTAAAAACCTGTACACTATGTAGCCAGGAAAATTCCCTTGCAGCCCTCTACACATAGAGCGACTACTAGCCAGTTTGCCTACCAGCACCCAGCAGAGTTCTGGAATGGCCAAGTCAAAGCCCAGATCTTATTGAGATACTGTAGGATGATTTGGAACGGGCTGCGCATGCAAGACACCCCTCAACCATCACACAGCTGAAGGGATTCTGCATGGATGAGTGAGAAAAACATTCTACCAATGTCAGAGACTGGTAGGCAGTTATAGGAAACATCTAATTGAGGTTATTTCAGCCAAAGGGGGCCAGCTATTACGTCATAGGCTGTCCTAACTTTTTCCTCAGTAGGAACAGGCATCAGAGTTCATTTTGGTTTAGCAAATGATAACAAAGTTACATTTTCTTTTCTTTTTTTGGTTCAATTACATCTCCTTTATCTATAGATCGATATTGTTTGAAAGATCAAATATCGATATGTCAATATTTCTTAAAAAATAACTAAATATGTGTCACAGCTTGGTGAAAAGGTCTGCATGTCGGGAATTGTGAAACCTCGCAATCGAGCGAAACAAGTCTTGTTGTGAAAAAATGTGTTCTTTGCATGACGAAAATTGAAGCGATGAAGAACCCACTCAATATCATAACCAACAGTTTTACATTCAGCAAATACCTACAGTTTGTTAGCAAACTTGGGTGGGGGTAGTATTCATATTTTTGAGGGGGCGTGTCCCCTTTGGTACTCCCGACCCACATCCTCATAACTAGCCATGTGCATGTGTCTGTTTGTTGACAAGACTGCCGCCATCAAGGACTTTATCCACAGAGAAAGTTTCGTCGATCAACATACTATTCATGGGACTGTGGTCTGTCAATACACCTTCTGCTTTGTTTTTGGGTTACATGTGTTGTTTACTAAGCTGTGTGTACAAGTTTGTATGTTTGTTGCTGACACACTGACAGTGAGTTACATGCCATATCCAAACGTGTTTTCTTGTTAAGCGGGTCTCAGCAAAACCATACTAGAGAGCAACCAAGAGTAATATATTAGGAATACATAATTCATACAGAGGAATCTGACACTATCCAGTCCTACTGCTCACTGGTGGGGAACTGGGTTTCACCGCACCCAGAAATGAATCAATCGATATGGTATGACAAGCGGACGGTAATTTTTTGTGTACTGCTGCTGCAGGCTGGAGAATAGATCAAAGCGTTAAACCACTACAAGGGCTGTGGGAAAAAAACTGAGTTATTGGTTCCGACCACGCAGCTGAACCCAGAGTATGGGCTCTGCTGCCTGATTACACCAAGTAAAAGATTCCTTAAACACAGAAAGCTGTGAGACGTGTCCTTTATTTTCTTACACCTCTCTCTCTCCCTCTATTACCTGATCAATTCACAAGATAAGACCCAAGTAGCTTGTAACCAGGACAAATAAATGGCCACTGTGTTAGTCTGAATGTCAGTCTTAACAGCTGGGAGGGAGTGGGGATTAAGGCCTTCATATTAGTCCGGGGAAGGCCTCATTGAGAGAGATTGGGGGTAGATGCAGTAGGAATGGTTGGTTGGTTTCACTGGGGGCTTGTTACAAATGAAACTATATCGTGCGGCGAGAGAGACCAAGTGGGAGGGAATTGAGGAACTATACGTCGTGTGTTGATTTCACTTTATAGATATAGAGTCCTCCAATCCAAACCGACCGAATTTAAGAAGCCACCGAGGAGCAATTTTCAGCCGCTATCACAAGTCGTTCATCACGACGTGATTGCCGTGTCGGCCTTATCTCACTAGTGGGCGGGCAGGCTGCGGGGAAGCCAGGCTCCAGGAGGATTCTTCACCTGTAGAGTAGCCCCCTCTGAGACACTGCTTCATTACCTCCTACACACACCCTGTCACCATTGTGCGTGTGTGTCTGTGTGCGTGTATATCTGTGTGCGTGTGTATCTGTGTGCGTGTGTATTTGTGTGCGTGTGTGTCTGTGTGTGTGTGTATCTGTGTGCGTGTGTGTCTGCGTGTGCGTGTGTGTGTGTGTGTATCTGTGTGCGTGTGTATCTGTGTGCGTGTGTGTCTGTGTGCGTGTGCGTGTGTGTGTGTGTGTGTGTGAACTGCTATACACAGCTGTCACTACGGCACTGCAGCACTGCAAACAAACCACAAACCAGAGTCAACAGTGCTGGATTGAATTTGAGGCGATAGTTGAGGCGTAATCATGGTGGAGAGTTTGTTACAGATGAGGTTTGTTTTTGTCCTCTGGAAGTCGGTGACCAAATAATACTCAAAGGTTCGTCTTACCACTGTAGTAATAGGAGAGGTATTTCTGTACAGGAGGTTTGCTCCTTTAGTTTCATTATCACATGGTTTGCCCTCTGCTAAGTTTGTTTTAACACTAGGACAGCAGTGCCTATTAACACTAGGACAGTCGTGCCTATTAACACTAGGACAGCCGTGCCTATTAACACTAGAACAGCCTAGGTGCCTATTTCACCTACTCTTAGCGCCTCAAATGACCATTGTCTTTAGAATGGGAAGCTGCTACTTCCACACAAAGACCACTAGTTGGCACCTCTTGTAAATTAGCCTGCTTCCTACACAGAAAAACTGCAAAATAACTTTATACTAGCTTATCCTGATGTGATTTTGAAAATGTAAGGATACTGGGTGGTAGAACGCACATATCTAGGAAAAGTCATGAAAGGAGGGTCCTGAAATGTTATCGAGTGCAAAGGAATAAAACATTTTTTACTCACTTGATCAAATGACCCCCACCCATGGCTGAGGACAGGTACTGATCTGTGGTAGCTCCTCTGTACTATAGTACATCAGTGAAAGTGATAAGCCGTCATGTTTGAGACTCTCTGTGGTGTTTTAAAGTACCTGAGGGTCGCCTGGTTTATGAGCAGTGATGACAGCAGATGACCTTGTACAATCCTCTCCAACAGTGTGCGTGTGCTTATGTGCATACATGTGTGTGTGTGTGTGTGAGCGTGGGCTCGACTAGACGTGCCTTGTATCAAAGCGAAGACAGCAGATCGCTTGTGCGTGGCTATTGCTGCACTCACAGTTTACTGTTTGAAGGCACGTTGACACGTTCTATAGATGAACATGTGAGTCTCTCTCTCTCTCTCTGTAGTGTGCACTCAGTCTACACTGACCTGAGAGTGAAGCAGTGTGTGTGTGTGTGTCTGTGTGCGTTACGTTCATGTGTGTGTGTGTGTTGTGGCAACACTGCCTTTCGCCCGGGGGATCAGTAACTCGTGAGCTTAGAATTATAAGGTTCTATCTCCGTTTAGGGTAGTTCAGAGATATTGAGCGTCAAAGTTTTTACATTCCATTATGTTTTGTGAGATGGAACCTTTGTATTTTATGAATTACTAACTAAAAAATTTCAACATTTTAAAAATAACACCACACAGGCATTAATAAACACCTAATGGATCAGATTATGTAAAAAACTCAATTTTGACAAAAATGTAGATAGAACCTTGTAATACTAATCACGAACTGCAGCACCATGGACAGCGCCACCCAGACAGGGCCTGCTGCAGCTTGTTACACAGCTGCCCTGCATCTCGCAATCTGCAAGGAGTGAGCCAGGGCCTAAACACGGAGCCCAACCCCCCCTGGCCCACCTCTTACCCACAGCTACCCCTGAGCGTGAGGGAACCCCCACCCTGGACTCCTTCAAACTAGCCCTCAAAACTCATCTGTTCTCCAAGGCCTTTGGCCCCTAGTCATTGTTTCAGTGTTGTTTGGTTTGTTTTCTGTTTTGTCTGTCCGATCATTCCCCTGTAAAGCGTCCTTGGGCTTTTTGAAAGGCGCTATATAAATTAAAGTTATTATTATTATTATTATTATTACCCGGACGGAGAGGGAGGGTGAGAGCCGTGCAGCGGCCACTTATTCAAGAGCGTTCTTATGAATGTGTTTTCTACTATCTCCGTAGCAACCGGTCGGGCGCAGCCTAGTGAACAGGCCCGACAGCCGGAGACTAGAGAATGCCCCCCCCCCAGCTATCCTTCTACCCCTATCCTCCGTCTGAGAAGAACCGTAGTTGATTACAGCCCCCCTGATCCTTACAGTTTGAAGGACAAGAATCTAAGTTTGACTTTAACCCCCTGTGGTTCATTATTCCATATTAAATATGCCCTAGGGCTAAAGCCTATACGTTCTCGGTGTCATTCTCCAGTGTGTGTGTGTGTGTGTGTGTGTGTGTGTGTGTGCGCATGCATTCCTCTTGACATTGGAGAAAGGAGAAAGCTTTCAAAGACAGAAATGCATTTCTTTATACCTTGAAATTGTAGTATTCACTTTGGTGTGTTACAATTGGTACAACAGAATGCCCCTGTGATTGTGAATGGGAGACATCAATTCTATTAGCTGAAGATGCCACCCTTGCATTTCCGTCTTTACAAGCCATAGGCATCTTTCCTCAACCGATAACGCCATAGCCCCACCTCTCCCTTAACCCCCATGCGCTAACCCAGCCAACAACAACAACAACAATGGCGACCTTACAGGGTTGTTCGTGCTGCAGAAGCTATTGAGCTTGATTGGGCTTTTACAGCAAAATGTACTGTTGCTCCTCTACTACCACCTTCAGCAACAAGTGGACATGGAGAACAGCGACAACACGTTCTGCAATATTGAATATTATATTATTCAATAATATGAAATAATTCCTTTATTTTTCGCCATTGTTCTTCTTTGTATGATTGTTCATCGCACACGTTTTTACGCACGCTCCATTCTTCTTCTCTGTTTTTGGTGTCATTTGTGGCAGCGTTACAGCCTTTTCAGTGGTTTTCGTTTGGACGCACGTATTTCTTGAGACGACCTCTTTTTTTTTAAACAAAAAAGAAAAAGATTGGTTCTGTCTCTGTGTGGATGTTCTTTTTTTTTGTGATCAAATATTTCTTTATTTTCTTTTAAAACAAACAAACATAATGACAAAACAAGACAACAAGGCCACATCCTGCAATCAACGCCCCCAACAGCCCATACAACCACACCACAACACACAAATTACAATATAGCTTTCTGGGTATTAGGGACATACATTACAAGTCGGGACCCAAAACATAAAAGAAAGTAAAACAAATAACCACCCACCCACCCACCCCAGGGACCAGAGGACAAGTCAGTTACAATTGTGATAACCTACACTCAACTCGACAGCTGTGGATATCCACAAATTAATATTTGTTAATCTGTGTGGATGTTCTGTCTCTGTGTGGATGTTCTGTCTCTGTGTGGAATTTCTAGATGAGCGTACACTTGAGGAATGTATACAGCATATATACAGCATACAGCAATGTATACTGCCTCTGGAACGCGAAAGGCAACACACACAGAAAAGCAGAGCGCCCGAGAGAAGCTTAGTGTTTGGCTCGATAACGGTCACCATGCAGGTTATTGATTGATGCAGGGTTTTACTCCTATGATTGATAGGTCTGTCGCGAGGTGTGGTTTTATTAGTCTGCAGTTAAACAGGTCAAACCCAGAGGGCTAGCTGAGTGAGTAGCTCTAATAGCGGGTGCTATCTGGTGATAAATATAGAACCACTCTTTGCCTCCTCTTCCACTCGTCAATCACCTAGTCAGCCCTAGCCGGAATTACGGTCAGCGTTTAATTAACTGGCTCGAACCCACATCTCCTCCGGGTGTCGACACTCGACAGAGACCTGTTAATTGAAACCAGAAGGTTTGTTTATTCGTTTCCCTTTTCCTCATTTTGGAATGTGGCGGAAGGTGTGATGTGCGACTGGCCCATGAACCGCTCCTCTTTAATAAGCCTGGATTGTGTGATGGAAAGAGAGCGTCCGGTGGTACGCTGCGATGCTCCGGCAGCTACAGCAGAGCTCTGAGCTCTGAAATTAGCATTTATATTGTTGCTTTCCTGTATGGCGGCGGGAGCGTGAGCACAGCAAAGGTGTCAAGTTGCGGGGCGGAGAGGTAGCACGCGTGGCCGCTTTAATGAGCTAATTAACAAATGTCGATTTGCATGTGACTCTGACTGAGGGGCCAACAGGTTCAGACACACACACACACACACACACACACACACACACACACAGGCCTAGTCTGTCTGTAGTCTCTTTACATCCTGAACAGTAGTTCACCTGCATGCGCACACACACACAGACAGACACACACACACACACACATACACACAGACACACACACACACACACACACACACACACACACACTGTTGAACTATTAGACTTTGCTCTGATTCAGTGGCTTCAATTTTACTCCAGCCCTCACGGACCTGATTTGGCTAATGTCCATAATATACTGTTGCAGTTTTATTCTCTGTTATCGGTCTGGAACAGAGTGGTGTTTGTGTGTGTGTGCGTGCGTGCGTGTGTGCGTGTGGGAGGGGGGGGGGGGTTGGGGGTGTGTGTGTCCAGTGTGGTTGTGAGAGGGCCGTGAAACTAATCATGTGTCTAGGAAACAGATGACAAGTGGTGTGTGTGTGTGTGTGTGTGTGTGTGTGTGTGTGTGTGTCATCTCTGTAAAGTTCGAGAAACATCCTCTTTAGCCGCCATAATAGAGCAGCATGGCCTTGACTGAGAGACGAATCCATCACCACCAAGCTGTTTCAAACACAGCTCCCCAACAGAAGAGTGACTGAGTGATATCACTGTTTACTTTACCACACTGTACCTCCCATACGCCTGCTGTGTACAATTGACTCTCTCCTCTGAAAGCTCGCTGTTACAGAGAATGGTTTTATAACGCCTCGGACACACTCTGTAAAACTCGCACGTTTGGGAAGGTGACAAAGTACTCCTCAATTTATTGAAGAGTCCTCTCCCAACAATGGCATTAATTCACTGCTGCATGCACAAGGTGATACAGACCCCCATTAAACCTGTTCTGTAAAGAACGGCAGGTATGGACTTTGAGGTAGGGGTTGTGGTATGAAATATGAAGACCTTTTTATATATGTCCTCAGATCGGTTGATAATACTCCTAACTCATCTTTAAATCGACTTTCCTCTTCAACATTACGATAAATCAAACTGTAAATTAGACGCTTTATCAGAGAGGGAGTCCGTCAATGACAGGGGTGTGTAAAACATGGTAAAGGAGGACTGGACAATGCTTTGTTCTAGTGGCTGCCTGGCTACAGCAGGTCTATGGCTTCATTTGATAATAATGACCTCAGGTTTGACACTTAGCTAGTAAACCTGCTAGCGTCAGCTTGATCTCTGAGGTAAAGATGGAGAGTGGTGATCCGTGGGAGAGATATCACACACACTGTGGGCTACAATTTGCTTCCTCTAAAGAGCACTGAACAGCACTAAAAACCATGTGCAAAGACCATCCTGGTAATTCGGTGTCACTGCAAAGTGCATCTGCCCTGAGCAACACAGACTGTGCACCAATAGACCGCAATAAATGGGATTTTTTTTGTGGGATGTGCGAAGGGGAGTTGGCATACTCCAAAACTCATGCCATTCCATATTCAATAATCACCAATAGGCGAACTTCGACACTTATTTGATCATACATGGCAGCAGTTCGTGAGTTTAGAATGATAAGGTTCTATCTCCGTTAAGGGTAGTTCAGAGATATTGAGCGTCAAAGTTTTTACATTCCATTATGTTTTGTGAGACGGAACCTTTGTATTTGACTAATTACTAACTCAAAAATGTGAACATTTTAAAAATAACACCACACAGGCATTTATAAACACCTAATGGATCAGATGATGTAAAAAACTAAATTTTGACAAAAATGGAGATAGAACCTTAGAATTCTAACGTCACGAGTTGTCTCCTGTCTGGGATTATCCCTCATACCACCAGTACATCCTCTATTAGTATGTGGAAGTAGGCCTTGTGTATATTCTCACATTGCTATATTCTGTGAGATATATTCCCTAAAACATTGAAAGACCAAAGTCGCATACATCTATCACCTCCACTCTCTGTGGCAATTACTAATTAAATCATGGAACTGTGCATGTTTCTGAAAATCAAATAGGAGAATCCGAGAATATCTTAAACGACATCGATTGACAGCACTAATATATATACAGGAGTATATGTATATCATTATATCATTCCCTTATATCACTATTTGCACTTCTGGTTGGATGCTTAAACTGCATTTCGTTGTATTGTACTTGTACTCTGCGATGACAATAAAGTTGAATCTAATCTAATCTAATATACACTATATATATATATATATATATATATATATATATATATATATATATATATATATATACACACACACACACACACACATTGCAGCACTATGTGTTCATTGTTGTTGTGGGGTGTAAAGTGGTGCTGTGTGGATTGACTGTTATCCGGATACGATTTGTAACTTGCAAAAGCTTTTTCCTCCCCCAGATGAAGATGCTGCCGTTGTGATTGACAAATGTCTAGGAGAGGAGGGGAGAGGAGAGGAGAGGAGAGGATGAGAGAGGAGAGGAGGGGAGAGGAGAGGAGAGGAGAGGATGAGAGAGGAGAGGAGAGGAGGGGAGAGGAGGGGAGAGGAGGGGAGAGGAGGGGAGAGGAGAGGAGAGGAGAAGATGAGAGAGGAGAGGAGAGGATGAGAGAGGAGAGGAGGGGAGAGGAGAGGATGAGAGAGGAGAGGAGGGGAGAGGAGAGGATGAGAGAGGAGAGGAGGGGAGAGGAGAGGATGAGAGAGGAGAGGAGGGGAGAGGAGAGGATGAGAGAGGAGAGGAGAGGAGAGGAGAGGAAAGGAGAGGAGAGGAGAGGGGAGGAGAGGAGAGGAGAGGAGGGGAGGGGAGGGGAGGGGAGGGGAGAGGAGAGGAGAGGAGAGGAGAGGATGGGGGAGGAGAGGAGGGGAGGGGAGGGGAGAGGAGGGGAGAGGAGAGGAGAGGAGAGGATGAGAGAGGAGGGGAGAGGAGAGGAGAGGAGAGGATGAGAGAAAGGAGGAGGGGGGAGGTGAAGAGAGGATGAGAGAAGAGACAGCCTTTATGCAAGGATAAGAGAATTGTTCGCCAACCCATCACTGTTACATGATCATATAGTAGCTAATACTCTAGAGTATTACTCTCATACTCATACTAACGAGTCCTTTACAGGAGAACCCGTACGTGATGCTGCGGCCAAACCACCAGGCTCTGGAGGGGAACGAGCGCTACGAGGGGTTCTGTGTGGACATGCTGAAGGAGCTGGCGGACATCTTGAAGTTCAAGTACCGGATCCGCCTGGTGGGGGACGGGGT
>NC_137692.1:12595833-12678333 GCF_963989245.1 Nansenia antarctica | reverse complement strand
TTCTGATTGAGTATGTCTGCCCTCGACCCCCCCCCCCCCCAGCCCAAAACTAGACATCGTCCAGGATTCTGCCCTACAATAGTTGAATCAGACCGCTGACCATTTCGACACATCAAAAACACTCATTAGAGTGGTCACCAGTGATGTGAATAACAGCGTTAAAATAAACGGCGTTACTAACGGCGTTATTTTTTTCAGTAACGGGTAATCTAATTGATTACTATTTCCATCGTTGTAACGCTGTTACGGTTACCGGTAATTCAATGCGGCGCGTTACTAGTTACTTTACTGAAGCTTCTCATTGTCATCTGACCTCAGTCACAGCTGCAAAGGTGTTTTTGTTTGTTTGTTGGTGAGGGGGGAGGGGAGGGGCGAGACAACCGCACAAGTGATCATGATTGGCTATGGTAGAGAACATGTCATGGTAAGCCAACCATAGTTCAGTGTTGTGCGGATGTTTCTACACACAAACCACACGCGCGCACAGCACCACACACACACTCAAACTATCAGAGAGATACACGCAGCAATGGCGAGTCCCGAGTGTTCTGAGGTGAACGTGGCGTTTTCACGGTGGAAGTACAGGCACTATTTCAGTACTACTTTAAAAGCACTTCATATTGTTTAACTGTTAACTTTTGTAATGAAGAAAATACTTGAAGTACAATATGTCTACCATGTGGTCTGTTGAAGTGCAATAAATATGAAAAGTTCCCTGCTGAAACCTGCTCAGAAAAAAATCTATCTTCACAAGAAGATCACATTTATCTTCTAATATGGCAGTGGGTAAGCTTTTCCTTGTCACATTTGGCTGACTGACCTTAACTTAGCCCGCTGCACCGTGGTAAAAAGTAACGCAATAGTTACTTTCCCTAATAACTAGTTACTTTTATAATGAAGTAATTCAGTTACTAACTCAGTTACTTTTTGGGATAAGTAACTAGTAACTATAACTAATTACTTTTTTAAAGTAACGTGCCCAACACTGGTGGTCACACACACACACAGTGGTCATGCAGCAGCCAGCGGGGTGTGTATATGTGTGTGTGTGTGTGTGTGTGTTTGTGTGTGTGTGTGTGTTTGTGTGTGTGTGTGTGCGTTCGGTGCCACAACAGGTCTCACATGCCACTACTTAACATGGCCAGCCTGCGGAGAGAGAGACTTTTACTGCGCTGCGTTTCGGCTGTTATAAAACGAGCAGGACCGATGAGGCAGAGCCACGACCGGACCTCCCTGCCTGCCTCACTCCCTGATAGTCAGATGATGATGATGATTATTAGCTTCCATTAAAGCTGACTCATAGGCTACCAGAGCATCATTCACGGAGGCAGCCAGAGACTTTGTTGTATCTTCCACTCCCTCGTTGACCTCTCCTTTGCCCAGCCCCCTCCATTCTGACTGGCATCAGTGAGGGCATCTGGGATGGCAGAGTAGAAAGCTGCTGACAGATTGTGGAGAACACAGGCCTGCTCTGCTATGTACCTTCTATTTTTGTATATATATACTCTACGTACATGTAAGATTATATATACACCAACATTATATAGCCAAACGTATGTTGACACCCCTTATAATTAGTGGGTTTGGCTATTTCAGCCACACCCATTGCTAACAGGTTCATAAAAGCAAGCACACAGCCATGCAATCTCCATAGACAAACATGGGCCGTGGAAAGGGTCGTACTGAAGAGCTCAGTGACTTTCAACATGTCTGTCATAGGACGCCACCTTTCCAACAAGTCAGTTCATCAAATGTCTGCCCTGCTAGAGCTTCCCTCGGTCAACTGTACTGTAAGTGCTCTTATTGTGAAGTGGAAACGTCTAGGAGCGAACAGCAGCTCAGCTGCGAAGTGGTAGGCCATACAGGCTCACAGAACAGGACCACCGAGTGCTGAAGCGCGTCAGTTTGCAGCACTCAACTCGAGTTCCAAACTGCCTCTGGAAGCACAAACACTGTTCGTCAGGAGCTTCGTGAAATTGGTTTCCATGGCCGAGCAGCCACACACAAGCCTAACATCACCGATGCCAAGTGTGGGCTGGAGTGGGGTAAAGCACACCGCCATTGGACTCAGGAGCAGTGGAAACGCCTTCTACTGGAGTGATGAATCACGCTTCACTCTCTGGCAGTCTGACAGACGAACCTGAGTTTGGTGGACGCCAGGAGAACAGCATGGAGTTCGGTGGAGGAGGAATAATGGTCTGATCTTTGTCATGGTTTGGGCTACATTTACATGACGCCTTATTCCAAAGCGACTTACAATCAATACATTTGAATACTAAGCAAGTGAATCATCAATCCACCATTCGTAGCAGGAAGAGTAATCCAGCTCAGGCCCGGGGCCATTGATCGAAGGAAAAACCTTCTTCTATGACCTTCTTCTAAACCAATTTCTTTTTTTTTCTTTTTTTGACACTGGAGAAACAGAGAAACAGTACAAGGGGGGCAATAGACGTTTTTAGGGACACAGTAGAGGGGAAAAGCGGGTGTTTTCAGGAGACGCAGTGCTGAGGGGCAGAAGATGTCTCAGGAGGAGCAGTTAAGGTGTAACCTGAAGAGACGGGTCTTCAGTCTACGACGGAAGAGGGGCTAGGCCCCTTTAGTTCCAGTAAAAGAGACATCTTAATGCTACAGCATACAATTGTATATTTTCGACTTTGTGGCAAGAGTTAGGGGAAGGACTTTTCCTGTTTCGGCATGGCAATGCCCCTGTGCACAAAGAGAGGTCCATAATGATGACCTAAACCGCAATTGAATACCTTTGGGATGAATTTGAACGCCGACTATGAGCCAGACCTTCTCACCCAACATCAGTGCCCAACCTCACTAATGCTCTTGTGGCTGAATGAGAGCAAATCCTTGCAGCCGTGTTCCAAAATATAGTCGAAAATCTTCCCAGAAGAGCAGAGGTTGTTTCAGCAGCAAATGAGGGACTAATTATACATATTCATGTCCATGGTTTTGGAATGAGATGTTCAACAAGCACATATGGGTGTTATATTTGGGTGTCCACATACTGTTGGCCATGTAGTGTGTGTATATATATATACTGTATATAGGCTGCAAACAATTTTTACAAATATTTCTTATTCACATGCCTCTGCTCTGTGATGCTGTCTTCGGGTATAAAAACAGGTAGAAATATGATAACATAACAGTAAGATATGGCCAATTTCGGGAAATACGTAAGGTATTCTAAAGGTGCAGTAATTGATAGTAGCTAAGGCAGGTTTGACCAACAGTCTCTCTCTCTCTCTCTCTCTCTGATCTCCTCCCTACAACACCATCTGTGCCGTGTTGTTCCTATGACAGTGTTGCTTGTTTCTTAATGGGGCCTCAGTGGGAGCTAAAGAGTGAGTTAAAGAAAGGGGCTGTAAACAAAGTGCTGCTTCAGCTGGCACCACACTGGACCGCCACCAGACCCCAACGTGTCAGCAGTACTCCTTTACGCTCCGGACCTTCTGTTTGGACCGGAGACACTGCAGCATTATATGCATTAGCTAAGCTATTTGTTCTAAACCCAACACCCTCACATAGACATAAAGTATATGCACACACAGATAAAAAGGCACACAGATGTACACACACACACACACGCACGCACGCACACACACACACACACACACACACACACACGCACGCACGCACACACACACACACACACACACACACACACACACACGCACACGCACATGCACGCACACACACACACAGGTCTCTGTGACACTATGACTTCACGCCATCACTGTATAACTGACTTAAATTATTATACTCCTGTTCAACTAGTGTACAACAATTTGTCTTTTTATTGTAAATGTGTCCTTTATAAATTCATAGGCTCCCACTACCGCAGCGGGGTGACCGTGTCCATCATGCAACCTTCAGCCATTATTGACCATGTTCTCTTCAAACAGATCACCAAAGACACCCTCATTAAATAGTCTTTACTGTTTTCATCCATCCATCATCTCTTCTTTGGGGAAATCACTAATCTGATGACTTGGTGAATTGGTGAAAAGCCATGCAGTGGATAGCTTTCTTTGTCCAACCTAATTGCATTGCATCAGTAATTACTTGAAGGAAGGGAGTAAGGAAGGGAGTAAGGAAGGGAGTAAGGAAGCAAGATTGTGCAGCTTTAACGTATTTGAACAGGGCCCTGCTCTAACGTATTTGAACAGGGCCCCGCTCTAACTCACTAAAGCAATTATACCCTGACTGCAGCCCTTCTCCTATGCTGCTCAATTAAACTAATATGAGGGTGATTAGAGCTCCATTAACAGGGTTTCATCTTAATGCAGGCTAATTGTAGAGAAATTCATCATGTAGATCAGTGGTCCCCAACCACCGGTCCGCGGGTCATTTGGTACCGGGCCGCAGAGAATTAATTAAAAAAATATTTTATTGATTATCAGAGTCTGAAATATGTTTTATTTTGAAAAATGACTGGATACATCCGTCTGTGCGTCTGTGTCTCTTGACACGTCAAGACGCTCGTCTCAGTCATGCCCCCACACCCGTTATGCCCCCACACCCGAAGGCCGGTCCGTGGAAACATTGTCTTACATGAAACCGGTCCGTGACGCAAAAAAGGTTGGGGACCGCTGATGCAGATGCTTTAAAATACTTCCCTTTGCTGCACACTCAGTAGCCTATAGCCTAGCCTGTTTTGGGACCTCTTGAAGTGGACTGCAGTAGTATGTTAGTAGTATGAGCTCTGTCAAGGGGAGGATGGTTCGTATAGGATGGAGTTGAGAGGTTCCCAATTGGGAAATCATGTTGACATTTTAAATGTTGTTGATATTTTTTTATTAATGCGCAGTGATTTTGTGTTTCCCAGAGTGATTGGTTTCACCCCTTGGGTTAGGCTACATATCAGATGTCACATGACTACTTTAGAAAAGCCTTTCATAATAACACTCTGGTGGTCCTTTGTGGCTCATTTTGTAGAACATTGTGCTAACGATGCTTAGGTTGTGGGTTCGATTCCCGCTGGAAGTTTTTTTTAAGAAAAGCATCAGCTAAATGGCATTTATTATTATTATTATTATTTAATAATAATATTAATTATAATAATAATAATAATAATAATAATAATAATAATATTATATTTAGCTGTGCTGTTGCCCCAACACCAGCCTGTCCAGTCATTGTTAATGACCAACTGGTCGTTTGTCTCTGTAACCGACTGGGTTCGAACCCAGGTCTCTTACGCTGCCACAAGACCCTGCTTTGAACCCATTCAGTCATATCTCTATTGTGAATGTGGTAATAGCCTCTGGCTAGCAACATTGGTGTTGGTTCCTCAGCTCCGTTTCAGCAGTAATTGGTTTCATTCGGTGGACAATAGCCGCCGGCGCTAGATAATGAAGCATTTGGAATTAGCCTTTACCCCTCCCAGGATCACTATCCAACCCCTGGTAATCTCCCAGCACTATGTATGGAGACCTGAGGCATAAATATGGTCCATATGTTAGAGAGATTTATCTTTATAATGATTTGGATCAATTAATATGTACTGTAACCTCTCTCTTTGATTTGTTGTGAAATGAGCAGGCATTTCTGTAAGCCCTCTGTCCCCTCTGTGTGTTTCAGGGCCGTCGACCAGGATACTTCTCCTTCCTGGACCCCTTCTCCCCCGGGGTCTGGCTCTTTATGCTGCTAGCATACCTGGCTGTCAGCTGTGTTCTGTTCCTGGTCGCCAGGTGAGACACACACACACACACACACACACACACACACACACACACACACTTTGGATAGAGGATGGGCCAGGTCCTCAGTGCCACACTGACACCTGCTGGTGCTATAGAAGAACTGACCCAGCAGACTCCGCAGTACCAGTACGTCATTACCGGTTTTGATTGATTGATTGAAAACTTTATTAGAAGATTTGCAGAAGTAGGTACATGAAAGTACGTATTACATACAAGGTCAACTAACAGGATAAAAACCCAAGAAAGCCACTGGCTTATTTCAATTGGGGTCCTTGATTCTCAATTCATCGTTAATCGTTCATCGGTGGCCATTAGTTAGTTATAAAATGTGTTCTGATGCTGATTGGACCAGTTTTTACTCTCCTCTCGACAGCCTTTGAGTTCTTCCATGTGCCAGTGACCATCACAAATCTGGTCAGAAACTACTACTACTACAACATCACAGTACACTACATCATGGCAATCTTTGGTAATTAGGAATAATAGCAGGATGTACCATCTCCAATTTAGCCTTCACCATGGCAATGGGACTGAAGCCTGCAAACTGTGACACTTTAAATAACGTGAAACAATACTATTTTGCAATATGACAACCCTAGTCGTCTATCTGTACAGTATAGTACAGTGGATTGTGTACATAGCCTTTATTTATGTAAACCAGCTCCTTCCCTTTTTTTTCCCTTTCCTAACACCAGGGGAGCCACCCCTCCTAAATGTCGTTGTTTGGTACCTGTACTGTAGCAATGACAATAAAGTCCATTCATCCATTCATTCATTCATTCATTCATTCCATTCCATTCATCATCATCCAAACTTCCAAATGGGTTGTAGGAGAAGAACGCCTCCAGTCTGGACAGCCGATACCTCCTATCCGTGCCTACGTGGACGACATGACCACCCTGAACCATCGCACGCACCAAGAGACTGCTGGAAAAACGTCATTCCAATGTAACGTGGCAGGGATGCAGTTCAAACCCCCAAAAATCCAGAAGTATATCCATCATCAAAGGGAAACTCATGGAGCTTCAGCATCAGCTGAGGGAAGAAACCATCAAAGGCCTTGCTAGCATAGACAAAACCCTATTCCTGGCAAGTTGAAACTGTGGCGCCTGCAGTTCAGATGACTCCCCCGTCTCCCCCCCTAGCCTCTAACAGTCTATGGAATTCCCATCATCAAAGTCGAGCAGCTGGAGAGAACAGGCAGTTTGCACATGGAAATGGCTTGGGCTCCCTCGTTGCCTGAGCAATAATTGCCTTGTATGGGAACGAGGCTCTGGAACTGCCTCTCTCAAGTCTCATCGAAGAGTTTAAATGCACCACGGTGAGGCTGGACATGACCCTGGTCTGAGTCTCAGGACGCCACGATTCAAGCAGCTGCACCCAAACTGACAACTGGGAGGAAGTGGTCCCCATCTGGGGCTGTAAAACAAGCAACATCTGCTCTCAGGCATGACGACATCATAGGTCAGGTACAGAATGGGAGAGGTGGGTTTGGACTCCAGACAGCTCGTCCTGCATGCAACATCCGCCCAGAGGAGAAAGCTGGTGGTAGCCGAGGTCTGGCAGCAAGAGGAGGCACAAAGGCGGTGTCACAGGCCAAAGCAGGGCCAGTGGACAAGATGGGAAAACAGTGAGCATCGAAAACTCACCTGGAGGGATATTTGGGATATGGTAGGAAGCAGACTTAGCTTCGTCAGCAGAGCCACCTATGATGTACTTCCTACTCCCAAGAACCTAAATCAGTGGTTCGGAGATGATCCATCATATCCTCTCTGCCAAACTCCAGCGACACTGAGGTACATCCTCACTGGCTGCACAACAAGTCTGTCCCAAGGCCGCTATACCTGGAGGCACAACCAGAGCCTTTTGTAGTTGTCGTGGGTTTTCATCATCGAAACACCAATGATGGATGGTACCCACCTGATGACCCCAATGAAGTAATTACCCCTACCTCCACTCAAGATCTCAGTGAAACTGCTGTTTATCATAAGGGATGGTAAAATCAAGTCCTCTGAGCTCAACTTATGGCGTATGTATACATTTTGCAAGTGAAAGTGACAAGGTCGCCATGCTGGATATCGGAACAGCTGGACTGCTTCTCGGCCAATTATTCAAACCATTCAAACAGTAGTGTACAGCTGTCATGTCATGTATCTCGGATGTCCATGCAGCCAATGCAGCATGTGAGCATGAGTGAGGGATACACTCATCTCAGGAGACTAAAAGGAATACAAATAGAACCGAAAGACAATGCCTTCATTTTTCACAAAATCCCACAGAACTTTTTCCGAGAACAGGTGCTTGTGTGTGTTCTCTTACACTAATTGTGTGTTGTATATTTCATATCTCTTATTTCTTTCATTCCTTCTAACTATTGTATTTTCCTCCTCCGTCCTCCCTTTTCCTCTGTTCCCCCTGTGTGTAGACTCACCCCCTACGAGTGGTACAACCCCCACCCCTGTCTGAAGGGCCGCTGTAGCTTGCTCATCAACCAGTACTCCCTGGGGAATAGCTTCTGGTTCCCTGTGGGGGGGTTCATGCAGCAGGGCTCCACAATCGCCCCCCGCGCCCTCTCCACGCGCTGTGTCAGCGGAGTATGGTGAGTATTCTACAGGCCAAGCACCACTGCCTACTGGACACGTACATACTGCACACAGCCTGCCTCTCCGGGGGTTCGTCACCTCGTTGTGGTGGAGAGGCTTGTGTTTACCCAAGCTTCCAGTGGCCCTAAAAAGCTTAGAGGGAGAGGTAAGCTTTAAACGTGCAGCAAAGAACTGGCTAGCCAGTGAAATGACAGAGTAGAAACACGTCATAGGTAGGGAGTGCAGGGAATTTGTGTAACTATCTGTTTGTTTTTTATGGTTTTTATCATGTTCTGTAAATTTGTTTTATGGTAACTGTCTGTCCTGTCCTCAATCAGGGACCATGATGGAAATAAGCGCTTGCGCTTTATCATGTTTTTTATCCCTTGGAAACTGTCTTTTTAATTCCACAATAAATCAAATCAAATCAAATCAAACCTGAGAGCGATGCCGTCTGGAGCAATGCTCCTGGCAGGGTCACCCATGGCGGTAAGGTCGAGGGCCTACATTCTGTCTTACCACTATTCACTATTTGTGGTACACACTCCATGTGATATCTACTGTATCTGACCCTCTGTGGAGTATGGTGAGTAGTCTACAGGCCAGGTACCACTGTCATACTGTACATGTACATACTGCACACAGCCTAAATGTGACACGTTCTAATGCTTTGGGCCTCATATGGGGATCCGATGTAATGATCAGTTGTATTTAGTCGCAACAAGGACAGTATTCAAGTGCTCAGGCTATGCCACAACTCCTGGTATCAATTTGCAAACTTTGTTTGAGAAAGCTGATAAAGTAGCATGTTATATATTTAAAATGTGACAAAAAACTCAAACGCAATGCAACGTGGATTCTAAATGGGAGATGACTATTCTGCCATTGAATAATAACACGCCCATTGATACTCTATGCTCCGTGCCAGATAGTGCTACCAATGTGTTAACGTTTCTTTGTCTCACTTGAGACAAAGAAACGTTAACACATTGGTAGCACTATCTGGCACGGAGCATATTATCCATATCTTGTAGTAAGTTCTATAGTATCTCACTTGAAGTTGTTTCTTTGGTTTATTATATGGCAATTTGGTAATTATATTATGAAGTTACTCTTCCAATTAATGAGACAACTGAAAATATATTTTAATAACTAAAATGCATAGTTGAATATTATCAGTATGTTTATCATAATGATACTGCTGGCTGCACTGTAGCCTCTTTTCCAAATAGGACAAACATCAGTCTTCACATGATCTTATTTTAGCCACACCATCTAAATTCTAAAGAAGAATTGTTTATTTTATTTGATGTGTTTCCCAGGTTACTGTATATCCTTTTAAGAAAAGGAGCATTGTAATTAATGTTATTAGTCACACATTAAACACTGTGTTCAGAGACTCAAGAGATAATAGAACAGCTGAGTTGACGTTGAAAACCTGTGTAGGCCGACTTTCTTCCTCACAGAAAATTGATCAGGAATCCATAAGGGAATCGATAAAGAATCTGCCCGATAAGCAGAATCGATAATGACATCGGTATTGATAACATCTTATTAATTCCCATCCCTACATACAGTAGATACAGTGTGTTTGAGTCTTCGTGAGCTTATAATTATAAGGTTCTATCTCCGTTTAGGGCAGTTCAGAGATATTGAGCGTCAAAGTTTTTACATTCCATTATGTTTGGTGAGATGGAACCTTTGTATTTTATTAATTACTAACTAAAAAATGTCAACATTGATTGATCAGATTATGTAAAAAACTAAATTTTTACAAAAAATTGAGATAGAACCTTGTAATTCTAACGCCACGTCGTGTGTGTGTGTGTGTGTGTGTGTGTGTGTGTGTGTGTGTGTGTGTGTGTGTCGCCGAGTGTCTTAGGTGGGCGTTCACTCTGATCATCATCTCCTCCTACACGGCCAACCTGGCTGCGTTCCTGACCGTCCAGAGGATGGAGGTGCCCATCGAGTCTGTGGACGACCTCGCCGACCAGACCGCCATCGAGTACGGCACCATGCACGGAGGATCCACCATGACCTTTTTCCAGGTAACCCAGGACACACACACACACACAAAATCAATGAGCTGTCGTTGATGGCATCAGCACTGTCACCTCCCTGTCCTCCTCTCCACCTCCATCAACTCCAGGTTTGATCTGTTTCCTGTCTGATTGCCCTGGTACTCAATAATATTCTGTCACATGTCTAAGACCATTGTTCATTGGTGCTCAGATAGACACTGCCGTGTCCTTCTGTCTGGCTGTCTCTGTCTGATTGTCCTATCAGCGCTATGTCACCTCTCAGAGTGGGGGAGCGGGGAAGACAGTTGAGTTGAGGTAATTGCAAGCCGTTATCATACATCCAAGCAGTAAACAGAGCATCAGAGCAGTTTACAAAAAGCGAGAACAAAGAACAAACTGAACCACATAACAAGGCTTTGTTATGACAACTGCCTCACACTAGCTTATCCGCATTAGAGAGAGATAGAGATAGAGAGAGAGAGAGAGAGAGAGAGAGAGAGAGAGAGAGAGAGAGAGAGAGAGAGAGAGAAACTGTCTTGTGCTTTTCTTTTATATAGCTAAACCAACCCAGTTAAAACATTATTCACCCACCATATCTGACTACCTTTAGGCCTATAACGAACGGGTGTTACCATAACTTGGTTTATTACCAGGGCAGTGTTTCCTGTATAGTTTAAGACTAAACCCATGAAAATATGTCAGGGTCTAAATCGATGTGATTGGATGCACCAATACAGCAGCGCTGAAGGTTTCATTTTTTTGACCGTACAATTTATTGGTGAGCTAATTGACAGCTGCTGCTGCGTGCAACGTGCACGCGAATCCCCCGGCACTTGCCCATCACAAAGACAACTCAACTCACGCAGAGGAAGACCAGCAGCCTTAGCGCGGATGGTAAGTGGCTCTGCAGCTTTTGGCCGCAATATTTGGGGCAATGGGGGTACGTTTTTAGTGAAAGATTTTGGCTTAATGCATGTTTATGTTTTACACATTATACTATTTAGCGGTGTCTTTAATTATGACAGCTAGCTAGATTGTTTGAACAGCTAGCTAGCTTTATCTGTAGCTTCTAATTATGTATACTAGATTTAGCTGAATATTTGAGTATGCCATGACTGGACACTACTGGGGTACTAAATCCCCCAAATCACTGCTCCCGGACCGGCCGGTGCGAAATGCATTCTGGGAGGCAGTATGCCTACTGCAGTGCAGTGTAAACGGTCGGCTGGTATTGGCATACTTATTATGAATTTAGTAGGCAGTATGCAGTATGTTCTCATTGAGTGTGCTAGTATGCAATATGCTAGTATGCCATTTCGAACACAGCCCATGTGATTATTCGAACAAAGCTTGTTCATCACGCAAGCTCCTCTAACTCCTCTAAAGAACTAAACACCTCTTTCCCTGTTCCACCAGCATGTCCCAACACTGTGGCCCCTGTTATGACATGTTCATTGTCACACAGACATGTCCCACACATGCCTACATTTTGTTCAGATTTTTATCCTTACATATCAGAAATGTACACAACATTTGCATTTATTTGTCGTCATTCATGCCAATCAAGAATTACGTCATATTGACTACAGACACATTTATGACATTTATTTCTTCTAGGCTATAGTCTACTAGACACACCAACATTTAAGACCGCATAGAGTTGTTGTTGAATTGATTCGAATGGGGTTGTTATGCCACCACTTGTGTGCAACCTAAGGGGCCCTACAATGCACACATGTAGGAGGCATCTTGACAGGACCACTCAGGTATTTGACATGAATATACTGTACCTAATTATACGTTTGCTATTCTAAATTCAGGTATCTCTGTCTCTAACTTGATTAATGTGTCTGTTCATTTGCAGATTGCGTCTTCAGTCGTTGGTACGGTAAGTTAACACTTCAAATCACACAAGTCTGTCTGACATTCACCCACTCACCCACCCACTCTGTCTCTCTCTTGATAAAGGTTACATTTGTTTTGTTTGCAGGTCAAAGCAGAGTGAGATATGTGAAGCAAGAGAAGACTGAACTTTCAATTAACTTTCAAAATGCTACATCGTCAGGTATTACAAGGGTACAAGTAAAGAGTAAAGTAAAAAGAGTACAGGCTTGCATCACTACAGGATATAATAAACAACTTTTTAAAACTTTGAGATCAATAATTGGACCCCATATTATTTTCAAATATCTATTGGGAACTTTAGAGTTGTAGAAGCATATTCTCTCCATCTGCATGATAATGATTAATTCGTTGAGCCATTTCTGGAAGTCCATTTCTGTGTAGGTGATTTCCAATCCAATAAAATCATTTTCTTCAGGCATATAGTTGGAAGCAGTCTCTGAACATCCAAAGAGTGCCAGTTCAGGATCCGGGGGAATGTCCCTTCCATAGACCCTGGACCCTGTTTGGCATACAGTATATTTCACAAGGAGCGAAGCTATACAAATTACCCACCAATCTTGTCTCCAATATAGCAAAAAAGGGAGCAAGACTGGTGAAACTCAGTTGAGATAGTTGAGATCTCAGTTGAGATCTCCAGCTGCACAGCCGCAGAGAGGAATGCGCTACAGAGAGTCGTGAGATCGGCCCAGAAGATCACCGGCGCCCCCCTCCCCTCTCTGGAAGAGCTGTACAACACACGATGCCTCAGGAAGGCTTCCAAGACCCATCCCACCCTGGGTACGAACACTTTGCTCGGCTGCCCTCGAACAGGCGGTTCAGGACCATGTTCGCAAGGACAAACAGACTGAAGCTCAGCTTCTACCCCAGGGCCATTCAGGCCCTGAACACAGCAAAGACCTAGGTTCTGGGCCCTGGACAGTCTGGACGGATTGATGGCAGCTGCTGGATTGAAATCAGGTGTAGTGCTGAGGCACAAATGTGTACATTTCAAGCCTGCAAACTGTGACACTTTAAATGAATGTGCAATATGACAACCCTAGGGTACATAAGGTTGCAGAGAATAGGAAATGTTAGAATAGGAAATGTTAGAATAGGTATAGCATAGCATAGAGTACAGCACAGTGTTTTATTTGTATAGTATAGTATAGTGGATAGTGTACATAGCCTTTATTTATGTAAACCAGCTCCTTTTCCCTTCTTGTTTTTTAGTTTTTTTCTTTCCTAGCACCAGGGGAGCCCCCCCTCCCAAATTTCGTTGTTTGGTACCTGTACTATATCAATGACAATAAAGACCATTCATTCAGATGTATACTAGAAGGCATTTGAGTATAGTGGTAGTGAAAATCATATTTGGCCATTGATTTTCTTTTGTGTATAATCCATAGTGTTCCCTATGCAATTAAAAGATGGCACTTTTAACTGATGGTCAATCTCCTTGTGTTCAATATTCAATATCAATGAGAAGAAACCAAATGAAACACTCGCAATAAACAATATTTTTTGCACAGATTTGAGTGTGTGGATGCTGCTTTTTTGCACACTATTTGATACTCTTCAGCTAAGTCTGATCACGGATGAGCAGTGGTATTTTCACTATTTTGGGAATTTACATGGTGAAATGCATTCCTAGACATGTCTACGTTGTCATGATTACAAAGATGCCACTTGAAATACATAAAATCCAAGTTTATTTGTGTCTTACACAGACACACACACACACACACACACACACACACACACACACGTTCGCCTAGTATTTGACTGCCTGTAGCCCAGTCACTCACGAATGGTCCCTTCAGATTCATTATTTTAATCCTGTTCTTTTACCAACTGCTAAGACAACAATATAAGCTAGTTACTTTAGAAGATATTAGCCCCCAAATAATTGTACAACTTGTTTAGCTGTGATGTTCCGACATTACTGTCGAACCCCGCAGTAAAAGTATCTAACTAACATAATGTAGCTAGCTAACGTTAGCCTACAGAATTGGAAAACAAACATCAGATCAGATATATAAACAGGTTATTTTGATAAACTGGCCACATTTTGGGAATATAGATTTTAATAAGAAAACTTATTAAAACTTAATAAAATGACATTAACACTTAACTTAAGCAAAAATTACAGCTTTTAGCCCATGGAGGTTTAACCTGATTTAAAATCCCTGCTGCCGAAATGCATTCTGGGATACTGAGCTGCATACTTCAGTGTGAACAGTCTGCTGGTAATGGCATACTTATTGGCATACTTATAATGAATTCAGTAGGCAGTATATACTCATTGAGTATGTAGTATGCAGTATGCTAGTATGCCAGCCAGTGTCCCCTCCCCCAGCTAAAGCAACAAGCTGGGAGATATGCAAATGAACCCAGAACAAGTGAATACAATTTGCCACAATATATAGCCTATATACTGTGTTGTGTTGTCAAGTACAGCAGTAGTGAAAATAATGTTTATTTTGTGTACAGTCCATTATGTATCCGCTATACAGTGCAGCAGGTTCATTTGGACTATTACTAATATTATACTATTAAGAAATTGTAATTGACATACATTTGCATCGACCAAAAGTAGGTTGGTGGAGTTCCACTACTGGAGCTGAGAGAACAGAGAAACACATGACGGAGACCATTCCTACTGATTAGTGCTACATTCAGAACTGTCGGCTGAAATTATACAAATGATCCCGTAGCACCACTTTAAATATGGTGCAGACTACCGGCAGCACTGTACACGGCTTGGCATGAAGCCCTTGTTCCACTACAAACAGGGAACACAAGCTCAACAATCTATCAGTTGAAATGGCAGAATATTAGCTCCAGTGAGCACAAAATAACGATTTCTTTGCAGCTCAATTGATAGACCGTCGCAGGCCCTACAGCAGTGGTTCCCAAATCTCTTCAGTCAGGCCCCTCTTTGGTAATTGAAAAATAATTCAGCTGCCCCCGACAAGACACCGTCCCCATCTTTCTTGGTAAAATGTATGTATGAATTTGTTGCATACCACATTTGTACAAACCACATTTTATTTTATATAACAATACAAAGACGCAGTTATAGTTAAAACTTTGTTATAGTTAAAAAATAGTATTGTGGAGATAACAAATAACACCATATTCATATCTTACACATTCCTATCATTCTTGTTGAAATCATGGATTGAAAAAAAGCCATTTTCATATGTTACACATAACTATTCTCCTTGTGGAAATCATGAATCTTCTCTGCACCGTATTACTATTCTACACATTCAGTGGCTTAGTTGTGCTTAGTATCCCTGGCAAATCTTCTCAAAGCGGGGTTGTTGTTTTGAGATTGCCACTCTCAGTTCATTCTCACAGTTTTTATCATTTTGGGATTTGATGGAGGCAACAGCAGAAAAGCTTTTCTCACAGAGCTATGATGTGGCAAAAGACAGTAGTACTGAGGGGGAATTCTTGCTCCACTCCAATCCAGAATCCAGCTGATCCAGATCACAACCACATCCTGGATGTTTACTGCATACTCATTGTTGAGTCAGATGTCAGCAGTATGTACTGCTCCTCTTCCTCCATGCTGAATGTGGCAGGTGGTGGTGGTAAGAATGGGTCCCTGATCCAGTCGTATTTAGTCGTGTCATCCAGAGTGAAGTATTTGTTGAAATGCGATTTCAAGGCTGTGATGTGACCTTGCACGCTTCTCTCACGTAGCTGTCAATGATGAACAACAATGTGAAGTTTGACAGAGAAGGTGACAGAAACAGCATGACATTCGACGGTGGATATGGACAGGTGTGACAGGGGAAAGCAATAGTAAACATTTACATTGACATTTTTGGCATTTAGCAGAAGCCTTATTCCAAAGCGACTTACAATCGATACATTTGACTAAGCAAGTGAATAATCAATTCACCAGTCATAGCAGGAAGAGTAATCTAGCTCAGGCCAGGGCCATTGGCAGTCGTCGTGATAAAAGAAGAAAGAATGTTTTAGTTTTTTTAGTTTTTTTTACACTGGAGAAACAGTACAAGGTGGGAAGTAGAAATCTTAGGAGACACAGTGCTGGGGGGGGTAGTAGATGTCTCAGGAGGAGCAGTTAAGATTAAGTTCATCTTAACTGTTATCGGGAGCCAGTGCAGGGGGCGAAAGAGGGGGGTGGCGTGAGAAAATTTGGGGAGGTTGAACACTAGACGGGCAGCAGCATTCTGGATGAGCTGCAGAGGTCTGATGGTGGAGGCGGGGAGCCCAGCCAGGAGTGCGTTACAGTAGTCAAGGCGGGAGATGACCAGTAACTGGGTCAAGACTTGCGTTGCTTCTCTGGTGAGGAATGGACGTATCCTTATGATGTAAAGGAAGAATCTGCAGGAGCATGCTGTCGCTGCGATGTTCTCCGCACAGGATAGGCGGTTCTCCAGGATCACTCCAAGGTTCTTGGCTGTCTGGGAGGGGGTTCCAGTAGAGTTCTCCACTGTTTGCACATTGCAAAAAAGAGCTATAAGGATTGTTCATCATGCTGGTTATAGAGATCATACCAATTATTTATTTTTCAAAAGTCAAACAAATTTAAAGATTTGGTTAAATTCAAAACTGTTTAAAGTAACACAAAATAAGGTCCCTGGCAACTTACAAAAAATGTTCATGAGCAGAGATGGGGGTTATAATCTAAGAGGGAAATTTAATCTAAAACAACCTATGTACAACGCTCAAAAGCAAGTGCATCTCAGTTTGTGGGGTATCCATTTGGAATGGCCTTGATGTAACAATAAAAACAAGTAATACTATTAAAATGTTTAAAAGCAAATATAAACAGGAATTATTTGATAAATATAAGTTAGAGGAGCTTAAAAATAACGTGAACTAGTATTTTTGTGGATAGGTATATTATTTTTTGATATTGATAGATAATTTGATATTGTAAGGAAGGGGCAGGACCAGATAAGCTTTGCTTCTTTCTGTCCCTTCTCGAACAAAACCATTGTTGACTATTACTTCCATGTCTAGGAAGATATATTTTATTTTAATTTATATCTTATTTTATTTGTATTTGTATTTTTTTTTTTAAATGTTGTTTTTGTTATTTTTTGTTATTACACATTTGTGTGTTTTTATGGTTGAAATGTTCGAGATAAATAAAGATCAAATCAAATCGAAGTCTTGGATAGGGCAGGCTTTCCCAGGGGTGAAGTGTAGCTCAGTCTTGTTAAGGTTGAGCTTGGAGCTTGAGATGGTGGGCTGACATCCATGTAGAGATATCAGCGAGACATGCATAGACACGTGTTGCCACATGTAGGTCAGAGGACAGGAAGAGTTGAGTGTCATCAGCGTAGTAAAGATGCAGGAAAGCAAAAGCAATAGTGAAGATGCAGCATCTGAACAATAAACAAGCCTCCACGGGCAACAGTGCAGCTGACTATGCAACAGTGTAGTTCATTTTGTATGGTTGCAGAAATGCGGATGTACCCTTAAATACGGCCTCCTCATTCTAATGTCTTTGAGAATCTCTAGAATCTCCCTCACACATTGTCTCAAAGATGCACCTGAATATGCCAGGGTTCAGAGAGTCGGCTGATTAATTGTCCACATAGGGCTGATTCGGTTTAACTACACAATTTAATGCAAGCAATTATTCTACCCAGTCATACCCATGCATATTCTCCTCGGTTTCTTGGTTATTGCGGTAAATGCATCGGTATGCGCTGTCAAGGTGAGCAACAATGTTGCTGTTCTCCATTAAACTCAGTTTAATTGGGCCGCTTAGGTGGCGTAGCGGGTTAAGCGTTGACCATGTAACCGCAGGGTCCCCGGTTCGATTCCGGCCGGGGATATATCCTGCATGTCATCCCTCCTCTCTCTCTCTCACCCATCCTTCCTGTCTAAAATCTCTACTGTATCTGTCAATAAAAATGAAAAATATGATAATATGAGTGGGACTGCCCCACTCAGAAAAACTAACTTAAAACTAACATGAAAATCACAACCCTCATGTTTGGACCTTTCAGACGCTTTCAGCCCTTGATTCCTGAGTTGGACCAAATGCTCTCTTCCCCAAAAAGAAGGCACAGATAAATGAAGGGTTCTTGGATACACTTAACTGTTAGCTGTTTTTCCTCTGAAACCACTCAGGGTTGAAACTGCGACTGTATTTTTTTCCAGCCTGAGTTCTAATTAAATCCATAGGCTTGTGTGCCCCTAGACATGTAATATCAACTTGCTCCTCCAAAGTCAAAGTGCTGAAGCGAATGGTGAGTAAATAGTCCAACTCAATCATAATGGCCGGTGATATTTCTGATTGTGATGTTGTCAGATTTGCTTTACAAGGTCAAAAGAACTGATGTAGAGGACAGGTTGATATCCGTTTTTGTCGGCTATCCAGCTAGCTAGCTGAACCATTGGTGATACTATGTAAATGGTAAATGGACTGACTTATATAGCGCCTTATTCCAAAGCGCTTTACAATGGCCTCTCATTCACCCATTCACACACACATTCACACACCAATGGCAGCAAGTTGCCATGCAAGGCGCCGGCCTGCTCATTGGGAGCAATTTTGGGGTTCAGTGTCTTGCCCAAGGACACTTCGACATGTGACCAGCCGGGGCTCGAACCGCCGATCTGCCAACCTTGCCATCATTAGACGGCGGCTCTACCTCCTGCGCCACAGCCGCCCCCGTCAATTCATGCACTATGTCAATTCATTTAAAAACATTTTGTCTTTCTCTGGCTGCAGCACCTTTTTGACCGTGGAGCTTGGTCCCTTGAGCTTTGCCGTGGCCCCATAGAACAAGACTGGCCTCTGTCACTCTAGTTTGTGGGGAAAGTGGGTGTGAGCATGCTCGAACGGCAGTGGGTTATACTTGTTACTGAAACTTCTATTCTGAGTAAGTTCAACTGCAATTCAGCCCTCCTATGTTCATCTTGTTTCTCGTTTTCAGAAGTCGCGTTACCAGACGTACCAGCGCATGTGGAACTTCATGCACTCCAAGCAGCCCGGCGTCTTTGTAAAAAGCACGGAGGAGGGAATCGCCCGTGTGGTCAACTCTAACTATGCCTACCTTTTAGAGAGCACCATGAACGAGTACTACCGCCAACGCAACTGTAACCTCACCCAGATAGGAGGCCTGCTGGACACCAAAGGCTACGGCATCGGCATGCCTGTGGGTGAGTACGTTATGTGATAACACGAAACATAGAAAATCTACAAAAGAGAAAAAAAGAGACAATTAATGTCTCCTTTATTGATGAGGACGAGGACCAACTGATATGATAATAGTAAGTAAGTAAGTAAGTAAGTAAGTAAAGCTTTATTTATATAGCGCCTTTGTACATGAAATGCAACTCAAAGCGCTTTGTGCTGTAGGCTACTGTGAGATGTCTATGGCTGTGATTGACTGTTACTGTTCTGGCTCTCTCTTTCCTCTCAGGTTCAGTGTACCGTGATGAGTTTGACCTGGCCATCCTCAAAATGCAGGAGGACAACCGTCTGGAGATCCTGAAGAGGAAATGGTGGGATGGCGGGAAATGTCCAAAAGAGGAGGATCACCGTGCCAAGGGTGTGTTACCCCTCCATCCTTCTCCCTCTTCTCCTAGTCCTGTTACCCCTCCATCCTTCTGCCTCTTCTCCTAGTCCTGTTACCCCTCCATCCTTCCCCCTCTTCTCCTATCCCAGTCCTACCTACTCTGCTGCCTCTAAACTGTTTGCATGTACCCACTTTGATTCTTACTGTGAAATGATATTGTGTGTGTGTGTGTGTGTGTGTGTCTCTGTCTCTGTCTCTGTCTCTCTTTCTCAGGGCTGGGTATGGAGAACATCGGGGGGATCTTCGTGGTGCTGGTGTGTGGGCTGCTGGTGGCCATCCTCATGGCCGTGCTGGAGTTTGTGTGGATGCTGAGACACACTCCAGGAACTGAGGTGAGAGAGGCTTACCTAACCTGCATCTGCTTCGTCTCTCTCTCCTCACCCTGACCCGCGAACACCCACCCCCACCCCCTCCCCTCACCACCCCAGGAGCAGCTATCCAACAATGCAACACTCGAGAGGAGGTTCCACCGCTTTCCACTTCCTGTCGGCCAGTGTACCACCATTTCTCTTTCCTCCACTTGCAGCTGAAACATGATCACACAAAGCCAAAGATAATCCATCATATAGTGGCTTCAGAAAGTATTCAGACTTCTTCACTTTTTTTCCACATTGTGTTGTGTTGCATAGGAATCAATTACACACACTGTGGATTTGGCTATCACTATTAATTCAGCAAATGCCATAATGTTGTCTTGATCCTGACATACCCGTAACATGATCCAGCTACCACTATTCTTCTGACGAGGGATATAGGAAACTGCATTGCATGTGCTGGATTTGCACTAAACTTGCAGCTGTGTAGTAAAACCAAATAAACACATTTCCAGCCACTTTCTTTGCCATGTCACTTGAATTCATTGTTGTAAACACAATTATGGATATTAGATTATTATCCATTAAAGGACTCTTTTTTGGCCACTTGGTTACAGACCAATTTTAATAAATGTGCGGACATTTTTAAAACGTGTTTTCGCTTTGTCATTATGGGGTATAGTGTGTGTGGATTGATGTGATTTTTTTTTTTATCCATTTTAAATTCTGTCTATAACAACAAAATGTGGAAAAAAGTGAAGTGGTCTGAATACTGTCCGAAGCCGAACTGTATACAGTTTCTACATGCCTTTATGTTATGTAGAGCTCAGTATCTAGCTACTGCAGAGTATCTACAATATGTACTATAGAGACGTTCTCGGCTGGGAAAGAGAATATTCTCTGTCAATTTACGTTGTTAAAGTTGAACCCCTTGCCACTTGACTTGTTTTTCTGGGAGAAAATTCTATTATTATGTGTGTATGTGCGTGTGTGCATGTCCACATTGTAATACAAGACAATACCACAGATTAGAACAGGCAGGCATACCAACATCCATTTACCATAGCTAACATTATTCTTACATGACTTGACAACTCACTCCCACGTCACATTCACTGAACACAATGTAGAGGATGTAAGCATGTATGTAAGCCAAAGAAAGGATAGGAGCAAATATCTAGAAGAAAACATACTAGGCATAATACTATGCCTACATTTATGTAGTATAATCATAATAATAATGTAGTATAATCATTATCATGTATGTATTATGCCTAGTATGTTTTTTCTAGATATTTGCTCGTATCCTTTCTTTGGGAAATGATTTCTTCTCTGTGTCGATGCTGTCCATTAGTCCGTCAATCCTGTAGTGATCTAGCAACGTGTCTATCAAGGCAAGGCAAGTTTATTTGTATAGCACATTTCATACAACAGGGGCAATTCAAAGTGCTTTACATACAGCAAAAAAAGGAGGAGAGGAGAGAGGGGAATAGTAAACAGAAAAATAAATAAAAATCAAATGATGAGTGAGTCATTGTGCCACTTCCCCCCCGTGTGTTCCCATTCCCAGCTGGGCATGTGTGAGGAGATGCTGCGGGAGCTCCAGGGGATCGTCCTGTGTCGGGACAGCCTGCAGCTGAGGCGTCGCCGCGGGGCCTCCGTGCTCCGGCCGCGGCCCTTCCCCCTGGAGGAGCGCCGGGCGCGAGCGGCCGCCGTCAGCCTGAGCAACGGGAAGCTCTGCGGAGGGGCCGGGCTGGGCGGGGCCGGGCTCCCCGAGCCGCTCTCCCACAGACTGGCACAGGAGGCGGCGCTGGTGGCCAGGGGGTGTAGCCACATCCGTATCTGCCCTGAGTGCCGACGTTTCCAGGGACTCCGTGTTCGCCCGACGGCGGTGGGCCCCGTGGGGGCGTCGCCCGCCCACAGCGAGGAGAGCATAGATTGGGAGAAGACCACCAATAGCAGTGAACCTGAGTAACATAGCCCCGCCCCCCTGTCTCACAAAACCTCTCCACTCACATGCCGACCTCCCTACCCAGCAGCCACCTCTCTATCGGGGGGGGTAATAGGTCATGTGATATTGGAACATGAGCTTCAGTCTCGTGTCTGACCCGGGTGGGCGGGACTCGCTGTGGACATCGTCACTATGGAGATCGTCACTATGGAGACGTGGGGTAATAGTGGAGCTGTAAAGGGAATGACCAGGTGATGATAGGATCCCTGTCATGTCCGTGTTCCATAGTCTCTCTCAGAGGAAGCCTGTGAGAGGGAACGTGGTCTTTGTACTGACTGTCTCTAAAGCCCTTTAAGACTAAGGACATGGTTCTAAAGTCATGGGTTTCCCTAGCTGTCCCTATGTCCCTCTACTATAGATAGGACAGAACGGACACAGCTAAACTAGACTGTCTCTATAGCGTTCTCGACGGACATTTAAGGGACATTTGTACTATGCAGTATTTTACGTCATTCATTGTGATTGTTGATTTATTTCTAAATTATTTTTCCCCCTTAGTTGTGTTTGATTGATATTGAAATATTGTTCTCGTATTGTTCTTTAAACAATCAAACGATTCTTTTCTGGAGGGTTATGGATGTTATCGACCTCCTCTGAGCTGCAAAGAACAGATGAAAAAATAACTTTTTGGGATGCAACATCGCTCTTCAAAATACTTTTTCTTTTTCCTTTTTTTTTTTCTTTAAGTGCCAAAAAGGATTGCTGTGAGCGATGATCTCTTGCTGCAGCAGCGCGGTGGCCTCAAGGTGACGACAAAAGGAAACTGAACATAAAAACACACAAGGACTTCTTTTCTAATAGTGATATTCTATACAAAAACATGTTTTAACCGTGTTTTCGGAGAGACGGCGAAGCATGTCAGAGGGTTTATGTGTCGCTGATTGAGGAGGATAACAATGTTTCCTGTTAGACATTTTTGCCCAGAGATGGAGAAATATTCCTCATTATATTTTATTTTCTCCAAGGTAACATCTGTGTCTTTGTGTAGCTCAGTCCATGGTTGTGTTATAATAGCCACACTAGCATACCACTTAGAATGAAGCGATGTGCCATTGTATATGGTATGCTAGTCTGTCCTAGACACTGAGAGAGATTGGCTTTTTCCTATTGACTATCGCCTTTCTATATGTGCTCTTTGTTCCATCTGTTCTTATACCGCTTCATCATCTCGCTCTGCTCCCATACCCACTCTCTGATTATACACACACACACACACACACACACACACACCCACACAGTGTTCTATACACGGCTTACATACACTCGTTTACATACATAACATTACACATTCTGTTCTCGCATGTCACTCACAATTTCCATACTGATCATCATACGATACGGAACGCTGTCACATGCTTTTGTTAAAGGGACTGATCAGATGTTTTCATTCCTCCAAAACATTTCGGTGATCTACCCCCTGAAAGTTTGATCTTATTCCTGTGTTCCAGCATCATCTGTTTTGTACATTCAGCTCCATTTTTACATTCCATTACAAGTGTTTGGAAAGACCTTCACTATCTAATTGCATCTTCTTTTCGGATTTGTGCTTGCATTTTTGCCATACAGACTGGCACAGATTTTGAGTGAGCTATCCTTGTAACCATCAAGGCCGTCTTAAACTCGATTTGATTTGTAGAACTTGAACTGAACTGGAAGCTGTAAACATTTGTATTTGATTTGATTTACCATATTGCAGATTCATCGACGCAGCTAATTCTATGAATTTCCCCTCTATCAAGTTTGGATGTAGTGCACATTGACAGTATCCTTGATGAATAGTGTTTATGTTGGCTGTGCTTTCCCAGTAAATAGACTGATATGAAGCCTTTGAGTCTTTGTCAGTGAAAGTCAGAAGTTTGTCCTCAGCAGGCTCAGATGTGTCTGTCACTCTGACTATCCCCAGAGGTTGTGCCACTCGTATCTGTCTAAAACCAGGACCTTCCTCACACAGCGTTTGATTGAAGGCTCCAAGTACAGGATGTCAGATCGCACACACACACACAGATCACAGATCACACTAATCTATACGGGCCACATACAACCTACAAACACTGACCTTAACCTGAAAGAAAACCAGTCCTGCAACACTGATAGGCACTGCTCTGAATTAATTTGAAGGTCAATGGCACTACCGGTACATACAACTGACATGTTTCTGTTTGCCCAACTGAAAGCCCCAAAGTAGTAGATGAGGGGTCGTACCGTATTTCAAGCATCTCTTTCCTTATAGTACCGGTATGTATCGCCATGCTGGTCAATCCTTTGATTTGATTATTGCTATAATTTTCCGTGTTTCCCTTCCTCACTCATTTCCATACATGCTTACCCCCAGAAGAGCAGTCCCAACATGTTTTTTGTGCAATGTGAATACTCGTTAATAAATGATGTTGTGTCATAGCTCTACAAAGAGGTTTTCCCTGTGAATGGGCTTGTTGTGAATTGGCTGTTTGACTGTGTTCTCAGAGTTGAGCTCGCTGTGTTTCAGTGTGTCCGACATCTGTATGGTATGAAGGTAGTTGGAGGAAGCTGTGCATATCTTATGTGTTACGCTCAGAGGTGAGGTTGCCCCTAATCCACAGACCTAGGATCTCCTTATCTTCCCCAAATGATAACATTCACCATTAAAGATAAAAATACGACCCACGACCCAGCGTCTAGGGGGCAACTTCACCCTACTCCAGTTGGCATCTCTAACAGAGGCTGTAGGATGCACCTGATCCCCTATGAAAGTGTTGTAGTCCTACTGTGGTGTACATTGAGGATGCTTAACCAGGGTTTCCCAGTGAAGATTCCAAGGGCCCGTTTGCGTTTACAACACAGACAAGACACACACAAACACACACAACTGTACAGACACACATACAACAATCCACCGGTTCACTTATTTACCAGCAGACTCATCATCTTTTTCCACAAATTCCCATAAGCAGTGATCAATTTGCACATTTAATTCGCAAAGTTATAGCTAGTCGCTATAGGTCACTGAGACAACATTGGGGGCAGTTGAGCAGTTCCTGAGCTTGGAGGAAACGGGTGAAGGCTTTCACTGCACCAGATAACCAACGTCTTTAAGCAGTGAAAACACTTACACAGACGCTAAACCAAGCGTAGTTGGAAGAAGGTTGCCAATTACCTAGGAGGCTAAGGGGAGTTGGCTTGGAATTAAAAACAAATCTTTCCAAAAACACACCAAGAGACCTTGGCTGGGGAGCCCTGGGTAGGACAGCAAGGTCTGGCTGCTATATTTTATAATGCTTTTATTTTCTTATGTTAGCATTTTTATTCCACTATAAACACATTTCTAAAAACCTAATGCCCCTTTTTTGTCTGTCCTTTTGTCTTTAGGCACTTAGTGTCAACACTAGCATTGGAATACCATATTCGAACTATCCAGCTGATCCGATATACATTAAGGCCACAATTACAAACGATTTTACAGGAATAAGTGTTGCACCCAGAGGGGTAAAATGTGTCTTCTTCATTATTCTTTAAGTCTTATACAGACATGTGTAGTTAATCAGTTCAACAGCGAAAGGCTTGTCAGTAGAACTCCTAACAAAGGCTAACGAGGGGGAAATTCACAAATCGATCAGTCAATCAGTCCTCAGTGGGTTTTCCTCTCCTCTCTCATATGCAGCTCTACACCTCACACCCCTCACCACCCCCACCTCTCCCTCTCCACCATACTGTCTCTCCTCTCTCCATGACTATGGATCATACGCAGCTCTCCACCTCACACCCCTCACCTCCCCCACCTCTCCCTCTCTCCACCATACTGTCTCTCCTCTCTCCATGACTATGGATCATACGCAGCTCTCCACCTCACACCCCTCACCACCCCCACCTCTCCCTCTCCACCGTACTGTCTCTCCTCTCTCCATGACTATGGATCATACGCAGCTCTACACCTCACACCCCTCACCACCCCCACCTCTCCCTCTCCACCATACTGTCTCTCCTCTCTCCATGACTATGGATCATATGCAGCTCTACACCTCACACCCCTCACCACCCCCACCTCTCCCTCTCCACCGTACTGTCTCTCCTCTCTCCGTGACTATGGATCATACGCAGCTCTACACCTCACACCCCTCACCACCCCCACCTCTCCCTCTCCACCATACTGTCTCTCTTGTCTCCATCCCCTATCTATATTAGAGTTGGCATTACCTACTGTGTACCTGTCAATATGTGTGTGTGTGTGTGTGTGTGTGTGTGTTGTGTGTGAGTGTGCATGCATGCATGCCTGTGCTGAGCTGAGCTCCACCTGCCAAGAAATAGTCCTCCCCTTCAGCCTCTCTGTTTGCGCTCGGTGAATTAAGCACACACACACACATACACACACACACACACACACACACACACACTTACAGCCTCCCAGACGCAGAAGCCGATCATCAACACTGCAGGTGGATGTGTGTGAGACTACTCTGCCTTCCTGGAGCTCAGCCAAAGATGGTATAATATATGGGGGGGAAAAAATGCTCTGTGTAGTGGTGTCATCATGGTGGTGGTCATGACAACAATGGGGGGATTTTTTAACCACCTCGAGGACTATTCTAAACTTGGAACATACATTAGAACATACATACATTTTGTTGTTTCAGTCGTTTGACCACATATTTTATGGGCCCATTCGGCCTACCATCAAGCTACACCATCCCAATTATATAAGGAAGATTTCTTTCAATATCCAGAGACTGTATATCGTGTCCCTGGATCCATTCCTGATGATCTGTTTTCATGGATACATTTTCAGATTCAATCAACAACATAAAAGACCATTGATAACTGGTTAGCGACAACAAATATATAGGACACAAATTGTAAGGGGCAATCGTTTTTATTGATTTGCTGGCAATGCTGTGCAATTACCCATTGTTGTATGCCAAGAGGGTTTGTGTTCAGTGCGCAAACAGTGGTGTTGGGAATGTTTCCCAGGTGAAATGATGTCATGGGCTGTAGGGGGGCTTTTGTTCCAGACGACAATTTTTCTTTCAGAGAAATAAATGGGCCTCGGACGGGGTAACATTGATTGCCTTGAAGCCAGAGTGTGTGAGAGGCATCAGACTGTACATACATGTTGCTACATGAACACACACATATGAGAACACACACACACACACACAGACAAACACATCCCATCTTGGATTTCTCCTACAGTCCTATAAGCCAATGAACCTACAGAGACTTTGTGTTTGTTGGTATACAAACTCTATATACACGTTTCACTTGTATGTGATTCTATTCATGTTCCAATCAGTTTCCATTTTAATTTATCTCTAGGGATCAACACAGTTCAATTACATCAATCAAATCCACTATACAACAATGCAATTGGGACACACACAAAGACAAGAACATTAACTGCCTTCATACCATCCCTCTTTGTGTAATGTAGGTAAAATAGGTTGTTTGATCAGTTAGTTCTGTGAGGCACTGGACTGCAGAACCAGAGGAATCAGACAATCATAGGGTAAAGCAACAGGCTCCGGGAGGGGGGGTGAGAGAGGGGGGGTGAGAGAGAGAGAGAGAGAGAGAGAGAGAGAGAAAGAGAGAGAGAGAGACACACAGTGAGAGAGAGAGAGAGAGAGAAAACCAAGTGCTCTGGTTAAAGCAGGAAATATTGGCTCTCAGATAAAGGTTTTGACTTCATGTATTTAATTGTTCGTTAGAAGAGAATTACCCTAATCCCTAAGTAAACGACTCATTAAGCCAGATATGTGACTAAAGAAACCACCGCAGGCCGCCAGGAGACTGGCAGATGAGAGTGTTTGAAAGTGAACTGTTTATCCCTTCTCCCTCGGGACATGAGGTTTAATCTGTAGCAGGGTGTTGAATGTAATTTCCAGGGCCATTTGTGTTTCGCTTTATCGGTTATTTGTCTTCCTCCTTTTGAAACACAGTTTAAAAAACCATGTTGTTTCCTCCTTTTGACCCATTTACTTGGCCTGTCCTGTCACTTTTAGGATGAGATGTTTACCTTAGCAATCCCACTCTGGTTTCAGGTTGTGCTCTATTATAAAGCCTACACAGTCATGTATTACACATAATGTTGCCAACAGTACAGTATCTGTCATGGTGAAATCTGCAGCCCTCTCTCTATCAGCCAAGTACCTACAGTACCAGCCTGCAATTGATAACTGTGCAGTGATAACATGCCATCTAGTGGACGTTAGAGGTACAGCACTTGATTTCAATAACAAGACCTGGAGAACTCTGAATCAGATAGAGTGTGCACTTTGCTTGACGTTTATGATGATGAAAAAAGCCCAATGTCAAGCCAAACTCAGTAGTAGCTAATTGGTAAAATGACGAGCTCTCAAACAGACTATGTGTAAAGTGTAATGTAAAAGTGTATTTATTTGTCCTCCTGGCATTGTTGCTGTGAAAACCCATCAGTCTGGTACTGTCAACTGGTAGCCATGTGGAAATGATGAGATCTCTCACAGACTTCAAAAAAAAGTTGTTGTTATGTTCTGTACACAAGATATATACTGTGCATGTCGCATATTTGAGCAATGAGTGATGAGATATGCATATGTTACGGTACATGTGGGAATACGGTACATGTGGGAAAACTAGGGTTAGGGTTAGGTGCTAGGGTGACTTGGTACATGCTGGCATGTCTAACCCTAACCCTAACCTTAACCCTAACCCTACCCCTACCTCTAACCCTAACCCTAACCGTAGCACCCTAGCACCTAACCCTAACCCTAGTATTCCCACATGTACCGTAACATATACATACACAACAGATAGGATACAGTACAGGAGTGATTCAGTAGAGAAAACTCCATTCAGTGGGACCGTTGTTAAAAGTCCTTCAGATGTCCAGCGGGTTCAGGCCAAACTCAGACAGCAGGTCTTTACATTCCTGGTGTACAGCTGTGCTCTCCTCCTTCCAGCTAAGCCCAGCTTCACCCAGGTGGGACAGCAGACTGTCCAAGGTGTCCTGGAAATACAGCAGGACAACATAAAAATAGAATACATTTAAATGTTTGGCATTTAGCAGACGCCTTATTCCAAAGCGACTTACAAACAATACATTTTGAATACTAAGCAAGTGAATCATCAATCCACCAGTCATAGCAGGAAGAGTAATCCAGCTCAGGCCCGGGGCCATTGATAGAAGGAAAAACCTTCTTCTATTTTCTATCTTCTTCTAATAGAATAACTTTTTTTCCAATGGTCACTTCAGGTGGGGCATTGTTTACTAGTAAAATAGGCATTGCATCAGAGGTGTGTTGTAAACATTTGACAACATACCTCTGATGCAATGCCTATTTTACTCATTTAATGATGAAAATATGGTGATATTGTTTTTTCTCATCCATAGATCTTGAGATCGTTTACTCAATTCACCTACATGTAGGATCTTCTCGTAGTCCGTCTCCATGTCGTCCAGTTTGCTTTGTAAGTTAGCGATGGTTGCGTCTTTCTCCTGCTGATTCTGCTTATGCTCTGCACACTCTGACTTCAGCTCTGTGCGGCACTGAGCTGGACAAACACAAACATATGTTACGGTACATGTGGGAAAACTAGGGTTAGGGTTAGGTGCTAGGGTGACTTGGTACATGCTGGCATGTCTAACCCTAACCTTAACCTTAACCCTAACCCTAACCCTACCCCTAACCTTAACCCTAGCACCCTAGCACCTAACCCTAACCCTAACCCTAGTTTTTCCACATGTACCGTATTCCCACATGTACCGTATCACATACACAAACACATTGGCACAGGCAAAACTTTTTCATTATAGTACTGGAGTTTTCTAAGAGCAGATGTTCTATTTTGAACTAGACATATTTGAGGAACAGCACATTACTGTATCTTACCAAGCTGCTCTCTCAGCAAGCAGACCTCATCCTCCAGCCTCCTCACTTTGACTGTCATGTCTGTCTGCATGGTCTTATACTGACGGGTCAGATCTGGGAGGAATGAAAGTGTTCATCACATTGCCACCCTAATCCTGTGTTTGAGTAGAAGATATAGATGATGATCCCAATAGTTTATTTGTCTAGGCCGGGGACATAATAAACAAAGCTAATAATGAGGAATATTGTATAGGGTAACCACACCATGTCCAGTAAGCTACCTGAATCCCAAATCAACGTGCGTGTGTGTGTGTGTGTGTGTGTGTGTGTGTGTGTGTGTGTGCATGTGCGTGTGTGTGTGTGCGCATGCGCGTGTGCGTGTCAGAGGACAATGCTTGAGGAGCCAAAGAGCATCATTGCCTGCAAATAAAACGTCTCTTCAGCAAGGCAGGAAGGTTATAGGAGTTGATTTGGGATTCAGGGGGTATTATGTCTTGATATGTTTGTGATGAAGTACCTGCACTGACGTCCCTCCTGTCCTGCCTCTCCTGCTGCAGCTCCTGCTCCGTGTCTCTCACATGACGTCTCAGCTCACAGCTGAGGGACCGCGCCTGCGTGGCTACGTCACCCCTCAGAGCTGATACACACACACACAGACACACAGACACACAGACACACACAGACACACACACACAGACAGACACACACACACACACACACACACACACACACACACACACAGACACACACACACACAAGGCAGGCAGGTTGAAATACTGTAACGTCATTTCATAGTTCTGGTTTGTTCAAATGCACATAATCAGTTAGTAGTTATTTATAGGAATCACGTGGGACCCATGGGTGGTAGCTATACTCTCACCGAGATGATCCTTCAGAACTGTGACATCCAGCACACTGCGCCTGTACTTCGCCTCAAATTCATTTGCACCTACATAAACATAAACACATGATTTAAAAAAAAAAGATAATCAGAATCAGAAGACTTTATTGCCATGACATGTAAACATGTTAGGAATTTGGTTTGGGACAGTGGAGCACGGTTTACAGCAGGACAGGTGCAAGACAGGACAAGACAGTGCAACCCAACATCATAGTGCAAGAGTCATACATAATATAAATATAAGAAGTGCAAAGATCAAGTGTTCATGTAAATTTGGGTCCTAACAGTAATTGGATCATGATATAAGAATGAATAATCTTAACAAACAACAGCACAGAGAGAAAAGAAAACGCAGGAAAAGTACCCTCCTCTGATTTCTTCTTTTTGGTATTTTTGATCTTTCCTTTCCCCTTCTTTTTCTTAGGAGGCATAATGATTCTTCCAGAGATAATATTAATAATCTGCAACAGGCTACAATGAACTCAGACAGGACGTGTTGGACCTTTCCATGGCGGTCTGCTTTGGCGTCCCGTTGCGATGACAACGAGACGCCCTCGGGGACTCAGGGGGTGTGTTTAACCACTTTTACTTCCCATGTTTATTTCTCCATGTACTTGAAGTAGGTACATGTACACTTTCCATATGGATTTTGAATATATTGGTAAAAGTGATCAGGTTTGGACGAATGCTGAAATGACACAGATCTGCTTTTGTTATCCTACTGTCACCTCAGATAGGATAGTTCCTGGGTGGGCGAAATGGCGTGACTGCAGGGAGTAGCCTACGGTTGCTGCTACAATAAGCACCACCTCTCTCCCCAATAATAATATTATAATATAATAAATAATATATTATTAATAATAATGAGATTAGTACATAATCTCGTCCAATTGGGGCAGAAGTGTCTGAAGGAGAGCTGTGTTCTCTGAACGATAAAAAAAAACAAAAAACGGCATGTTTCGTCAAAGAGTTCCGGATTCGTTTTTGCGACTTCAAAATAAAAGCGCGAGGTCACGAAGTTCACTGTACGTCACGTTCTACCTTTTGAGTCAGGAGGAGAGCACCTATATTTTCTTACCACATTCATCACAAGTTGGGTTGTGTTTACATGAATGTCCTACTTTACTTGGGGTGATTTAACAGATGATAAAAAGACATCAAGTAGACTACAAACAGAGAGCATCCTAATCACACCGTTTTGTTGGCCTCCGTCAACGCAAAGTTGCTATGAGAGCCGCTGATGCCTTGGTAGCAGGTCTCAGTCTTATTCAACAGTTGCATTGGCATCCGTCAAAAGGAATGTTCCTGTGGGCGAGGAGGGAGGTATTAGAGAATGAATGTAAGGATGGAGGGTTGGGGTTGATGAATCTGGAGGTGAAAAAGAAGGCTATGAGAATGAAAAGGATGGTGAAGTATGTGTATGGGGGTGGAGAGTATGCATGGGAAATATTCCTGAAATATACCAAAGGATAAGGTATGAGGGGAAAGGAATTGTATGACAGGGTAATGATGAGGGCTAGGTTGGGAAAGGTGAGGGATTTGGTGTATGAATCTGTACCCGGTTGTATGCCTGCAATGGTGGTGGTGGAGGATGCAGTAAGGGAAATGGGAGATGAGATGTGCAAGGGGGCAGCGAAGGAATATGTTAAAAATGATTAAAGAGGGGTTGTCAGTGGAGCGGAGGCCAATGGTGGATAGGGAAGTGGAAGAGGGAGGAGGGAGAAGGGAGGTGGAGTTCTTTATAGGTGAGGGGGATCCAAATTAAAATGGGAAGGTCTGAAGACAAGGATGATATATAGGATACTGAGGAATGGGAGGGTGAGGAGGCCCGGCTTCAGAGAAAGTCTGGGCAAGAGTATTTCCAGAGATGAGGGTGGGAAGGGTGTGGGAGGAACTTGAAGGTGAAGTGGAATTCCATAGAATGTGAGGAGATATTTTAACAACGTAATTATAAGTACATTTTAACGCAAATGTTGATAGGATGTGTGATGTATGTGGGGGAAGCAGCGGAGACATTTATGCACCAATATGTGGTGTGTGTGAGACTGGGGTTATACAGTGCCTTGCAAAAGTATTCACCCCCCTTGGCTTTTTACCTATTTTATTACATTACAACCTGTCATTTAAACATGTTTTTAATCAGAATTTTATTTGATGAATCTGCACAAAATAGTGTTAGTTTTTAAATGAAATGAGAAATATATAAAAAAAGAATTAAAAAAAAATAAAGAACTGAAAATTGGCATGTGCATATGTATTCACCCCCTTTGTTATGAAGCCCCTAAAAACTTCTGGTGCAACCAATTACCTTCAGAAGTCACATAATTAGTGACATGAAGTCCACTTGTATGCAATCTACTGTAAGTGTCACATGATCTGTCAGTATATACACACCTTTTCTGAAAGGCCCCAGAGGCTGCAACACCTAAGCAAGAGGCACCACCAACCAAACACTGCCATGAAGACCAAGGAACTCTCCAAACAAGTCCGAGACAAAGTTGTTGAGATGTACAAGTCAGGGTTGGGTTATGAAAAATTTGCTTTAGCAGTATGCTTGGGGTCGTTGTCCTGCTGGAAGGTGAACCTCCATCCTAGTCTCAAATCACTTACTGTCTGGTACAGGTTTTGCTCAAGAATATCCCTGTATTAAGCACCATCCATCTTTCCCTCGACTCGGACCAGTTTCCCAGTCATATTATTAGTACACTGACATACAGTGTGTTACTTTAATGTACATGTTAATGTAACATGTGTGTGTGTGTGCTCCACTGGCTTGGCCTGTGCGGCGTGGGCCCAAGGTGGTCATGTTGTTGACAGGTCACGCCGAGGTCAGACACAAGACAGAGTACACCCAGATAATGATGTCACATCCTCCTCTGTTACTATGGCAAGCGGCCACCGACAGTAGTCTTGGCAACATCCACCTAACATCACATTGGGATTTGTGGTTTTCAATATTCTGTCTTAGCAGTGGTGTGCCGTCAGGGCCAGCAAGGCCTTCTCTGCTGGCCTAAACATCATCAGAATATACATTTTATTTTAATATATATTTTCCACAAATATGTATTAATGATTCCCCATAGTCTATTCTCTTCATTTCATAGCTTTCCTCTTGGTTGCGCTGCTTCCAGTCTACGATTGAGATTTGGAGGGCTGGCCTTTATGTTAGAGCTTTTATCCAATCAAAATGTGTTGCTAGGGGGCTCCAAAATCTGCCTGCCTGCACAAAAAACGGTGCCGCGAATTCGACCTGTAACTTAACGTTGGAACGAGAAAACCTGTGGCGTACCTAGTAAACCTACGTAGATGCGAGCAAAAGCAACAACGGCGCCTGCTGTAAGGCTCAATGATGTCAGCACCCAGCACGTCTTTTGATTGGATACGCACTATTGATACGCACTATTGATACGCACTATTGATATTCACTATTGAGATGCAATATGCCGGTAGATGTGAAACTTTTGAAAGTGCGCAGGGAAACGGAGCGCCACAACGAAAGCTTTCGTTGACTGATCGATAATACTGATCGATTGTGTCCTGTTTTTGGGTAAACAATAACTTTCATTTAGGGGACACGATGAAAGCACCGAGTCCACAAACAGAGGAAACTACGTTGAGCTTCTTTCTTTTCTGGCTGAAAACAACCCAGATTTACATTACCACCTGTCCACAAACAAAGTGTTTACTGGGACGTCAGGCAAAATACAAAACGACCTGATTTTTGATGGGAGAAGAGATCAAAATGGAGATTAAAAAGGCACCCTTTGTCGCTATTATGGTGGACGAGACGACAGACGTGGGTAATGTAGCGATCTTAACCCTTGTGTGGTGTTCACTTTTTAGACCCTTTCGTACTCTTCGGGTCAAGTTGACCCGGGACATCATTGGGGTTTTGAAAGCACTTTTCCTGACACGGTGCTCCTAGTCCCAATGGTGACCCGTACAAGGGAGTATGCTCAGGGTGCAAGATAGCCCCAAAATAGCCCATAATATTAAAGAGCGCCTCCTGTGGGCACAAACAGGTACTGTACCCATTAATGCACAATAGGTACTGTGTTCACATTCAAAAGTGTATATTTTGTTCTGGTGGACCTAGGGGGCTGCCCTTTGGAGGGGCTGGAGCAGAGGGTGCCTAATTATAACCCTCAAAGTGTCAGACCCCTGGGAATAGGTGGGGCCGAACGGCAGCATGATGAGTAGAGGCGTTTTTACGCACATGATGCTCCTAACTTCCACTAAACAAAATCCACTATAATAAAGACTTGGTTGTCATAAATCATACTTATCTAGGAAAAATGTAAATGAAACAATGTTTTTATTGATGTTTATTATTTTGAACTTATATTCTCAATTGATTTTCAAAGCATTATAATCAAAGCTGTAAAAAATACAGGTGATGAACAAGAATAATGCTACAAATGCTGAAACACAAAACATGTGGAATGTACACTGTTTTAGTCACTGAAATAACACTGGTTACAATTGTGTGTGCATGGGCATGTCTGTCTACACAACACATGAAGTACAGCATTTGACAGTATGTGTACCACAAATGTACTTTTTGCAGTTGCTGCATGTGGTCCCTGTCTTTGTGTCCTTTGAGGGTCCACACACCTCGCAGCGCTTCCTCTTTTTGCCATGGGCTGCAGTCTAGAATAATGAAAATACTTTTTTTTTAGATAATGAAAAGGATTTTTTTTTCCACCACGTCTCCTAATACTCTAAATCACTCACACACACACACACACACACACACACACACACACACACGCACACACGCGCACACACACACACACACACACACACACACACACACACATATTTACATTTACATTAAAAATGTTGGCATTTAGCAGACGCCTTATTTCAAAGCGACTTACATTTACCAAAGCGATCAATACATTTGACTAAGCAAGTGAATCAACACAGACACACACACACACAAACAACCGCAACAGGACACTTACCTCAGGCACTGGAGATTGTGGTTGTGTGGGTTGTGCAGGTGGAGCATCTGTAATCCTCCTCACTATGGCTAGAGAAGTTGGGGTCCTGGGCATATGCTGTCTCCTTTGGATATGCGGTGTCACCAGTGCCATACCTAGCTCCTCAAGGAAAAGATGTCGTCTTTGGAGCTTCCTTTGGTTCCAGTCTGGGTTGACTGCCATCCAGATTGAAAATGCATTGTAGGCTGAAACATCCAGGATGTTGAAGAAGATCACGAGAGGCCACCGTAGAGTTCTTCTTTGGCAGCTGTAGCAGGCCAGCAGCTTGTCCAGGTTGTCTACTCCACCTTTGGTGGCGTTGTAGTCAAGTATGACCTCTGGCTTACGGTCCTCCCGGCCACTGATTCTTCCATCCCTATGTAGAGTGCTCATGAGCATCACATTCTTGCCCTTTTTTGGTATGTAAGACACCAGGGTAGTGTTGGCTGTAAACACAAAGTTGGAGGAATGGACTGGCCTGTTCTTCACATTTAGAAACTGGGGTGGGAGCTCCGTCTTGTTTTTTCGGACTGTTCCAACCATTGTCACCTTTCGTTTGAGAAGTTCCTGTCCCAGGCTGTAGGATGTAAAGAAATTATCACAGGTGATGTTATGGCCACTGAGGCCCTGTGACATATCCAACACCACCCGTGTCCCCTGGTTTCTCTCAGGGGCTCCTCCCTCTGGCTTCCCTGTATACATTTGCATGTTCCATGCATACGATGAAACGGCATCACAGGCAACCCAGATTTGTATTCCGTACCTTGCTGGTTTGGAGGGCATATACTGCCTGAAGGGGCAACGACCTCTAAACCCCACAAGCCGTTCATCCACAGTTAGATTGGGCCCAGGGTTGTAAAGAAGTGGAAGCCGGTCCACCCACTTGTCCCACACCGTGCGGATTGCAGCCAACTTGTCCCTACGCCGTCTAACAGGTCTTGATTCCCGGTCATCAAACCTGATGACCCTCGAGTAGATATTGAAGCTCTTCAGAGACATTGTGGCTCTAAAAATTGCTCTCCCTGTCTCCACATCCCACAGACTTTCAGTCGACTCCCCTCTTGACCTATAGACACCTGCTAGGATGAGGATCCCAAAATAGGCCTGTAAGTGTGTGTTGTCCATTTCTTTCCACTCCTCCCCGAAAACACGTCTCCCCTCAAGGTTGGTCATATCAAGAATTATTTTCTGAATTGAATCAGTAATCAGCAGCTCAAAGGATGACTTGATATCATCAACATGAGTCACTGCCAATCGTGTGGGCCCTGGTACCATCCTTATAATGTTAGCAGCTGAGCGGGGGGGCTCTCTCATTGGGGATGAAGACCATTCAATTTGGCCATTCTTGGACAAATATGTGTGGGCTCCTGCAGTGGCTGGCTGTGGGGCTCCTGCAGTGGCTGGCTGTGGGGCTCCTGCAGTGGCTGGCTGCGGGGCTCTTCCAGTGGCTGGCTGCGGGGCTCTTCCAGTGGCTGGCTGTGGGGCTCTTCCAGTGGCTGGCAGTGGGGCTCTTCCAGTGGCTGGCTGTGGGGCTCTTCCAGTGGCTGGCTGTGGGGCTCTTCCAGTGGCTGGCTGCGGGGCTCTTCCAGTGGCTGGCTGTGGGGCTCTTCCAGTGGCTGGCTGTGGGGCTCTTCCAGTGGCTGGCTGTGGGGCTCTTCCAGTGGCTGTCTGCGGGGCTCTTCCAGTGGCTGGCTGCGGGGCTCTTCCAGTGGCTGGCTGTGGAGCTCCTGCAGTGGCTGGCTGTGGGGCTCCTGCAGTGGCTGGCTGTGGGGCTCTTCCAGTGGCTGGCTGTGGGGCTCTTCCAGTGGCTGGCTGTGGGGATCCTTCTGCTGCATGCTCAGAGTGAAACTCATCTCCAAATTCACTTTCAGAATCAGAATACTCTGAATTAATTTCTACATTATCCTCATCTGAAACATCCTCCCCCCTTCAACTTCACTATGTTGCTCACTCTCTTCTAATATTATCTCCACGGCCCTCTGAACACTGTATCTTTTCTTCATGTTGCTGGTGGAGGATTGTAGTTGAAATGACCTATACACTGGGATGGAGAGCTATTTCTCTCTTTTATCCCTCCCATGATGTGCAGGTGCAGTACAATATTATTATACATTTTTTTTTACAACATTGCACTTCAAAGGGTAAAAAGTGCGAGAGCAGACAGCTTCTCGGCGCGGGAAAGCCAGAGCAGACGGTTTCTTGTGCAGGTGTGAGGAGTCCAGTACAATATTATTCTTTATTATTATTATACAATGTTGCATTTCAAAGGGTAAAGAGTGCGAGAGCAGACGGCTTCTCGGCACGGGAAAGACAGAGCAGAGGTGTGTGAGTGAGTGAGTGAGTGTCAGTGTGAGTGTGTGTATGTTTCTGTGTCTCTGTGTATCCGGGTCAAAATGACCCGAACACCTTATGAAGGACATAAATGTGTTGGGGTATTGTAGGATGTGTAAAAAAAATAAAATAAAATGTTTTTTGTTTTTCATATAAAATGAGCCAAGGACATGGAGTTTCAGATTGATAAATTTATTCTTGTACCATTTCTCTTTAAGTAAAAATTGAAAACGGGTCAGGTTGACCCGAACACCACACAAGATGTTAGTTTAACACTCTTCATTGTAAATGCGGATTTATTGATTAAAAATGCTTCGGAAATATTAATATAACTCTGTTGTACTTGTCTGACTATGTTAAGGTGATGCAACGCCCGGTTATACTGTGTTTCTGTCTAGTTTCTAGAGCCTTGGCGTCATAACGATGGTATTAAGAGGTAGAATAATTCAGGTAGGAATGTGTCGGACATCACTGAAGGCCTAGGTGTGAAATGCACCGCCCGCCACTGTGTCTTAGGCATTATGGGATTCAAAGTTTGTCATTGCAGAGTACAACGAAATGCATCTATGGCGTCTAGGCAACGGGTCGCAGCCATTATAGGCGACCCCGGAGCAATTAGGGGGTTTAGTGCCTTGCTCAGGGACACTTCGACACGCGGCCCACCGGGGATTCGAACCGCTGCAAGCTGCCGACTTTTGCGATCATTAGACACCGGCTCTACCGATTGAGCCACCGATCACCCCCGCTACATAAATGTGTGCTTTGTATGTGTTTGGATCAGGAACATGAAGGCGCCGTCTTGTCGCCGTGCCGACCCGAATGCATTCTGGCCGGGTCAGGATAATCACGTCAGAGTGTACTTGCCCCGCGTGGCGATCACCCCCGAGGGAGTCCACTTCCAGCACATCGTCCGCTCCCTGGCCCCGAGTCCAGGAAGCTGGCCCGTCAACGACATGGGTTACTCCACCTCAGGGGACATCGATGGGCGCAAGGCCTACATCCTGAAGAGCTCTTTACTCCATGTTGAAGTTCAGTCGCATTCAAGTGTCTTGACTCTATGCAGTTGAGTTTATTTTGCCTGTAAAGGTCATAATAAAGACTAACCCTGATAAACAGGCATTTCTGTCCCGTGACTATGGGTGTGTATATACGTTTCTCTGACACATTTACATTGATGCTAAAACGTACATGTTTTTTTATGTGCACTGACCCACTGTCAACTTAAGGGCTAAACAAATACATTAATCCAGCTGCTTAGAGCTAGCATAACATGTTAAAGGTACATTTGATTAATTTATGCGTGTGATTATTATGTGTTGATGTGATCTGTTGATTTGTGTCCTGATGTAATGTTCCATTACAGTGCACTATATACTGTCTATGTCAAATATCAACAAATAAAGTATCTGAGACTCTGAAGAGGATCATTGTTTTTTAATCTAAAGTCATAGATCTAAACTCATATAGCATGTCATTTGTCTTTTACTCTAGTAGTTTAGGAGTAAACAAATCCTAAAAAAAAAGAGTGTGTATGTGGGTTATTTGTCTCAGTTGAACCTAGCCAGATATTATCCTATGCAAGTCTGATGGACTGCATAGAGTCCAAGACTTTGTCATGTAGGCTATCAAAATAAAAAGACAGTTTCAAATAAAATCCTTCTTTCACTCACTCTATACAGTTTGATAGTGTGATAGATAAATAAAAAGGTGTAAAAGGGGCGCAGGGGTTAAGGCAGCCAGCTAGAGGTCTGAAGGTTGCCGGTTTGATACTTAATTTAATTTAATGTTGTTGTTTTTTTACATTTAACTGAAGCCTTCATGCAAATCGATTTACAATATCTGTCTAAGTAAGTGAATCATCTATCCTTCAGTAATCATAAGAAAAAATAAATGGAGAATTTCCAATTCGGGCTTGTGTGAACATTGATGACACAAGCCTGATTCTCATTCGAGGAATCACTGTTCTATTTATATCTATATCTTGCCCTTATATCACTATTTGCACTTCTGGTTGGATGCTAAACTGCATTTTGTTGTATTGTACTTGTTGTATGACAATAAAGTTGAATCTAATCTAATCAACAGATCATTTTCATGCGCTGTGTGGCTGCTCTAACCCGTTAAAATGAAACGCACAAGCGCCACTGACACTGACGTCCGTGGTGTGGTCCTGGCGTAACATGTCCTATTCTTCACACAGGGCACTTTCAGCTGTCAGAACATCAAGACTATGCCTGAAGTGACCTGATCAACTATCATGCTTTCACCATCCCTGCATCTGCCTACGTTTCCCAGGTCGGTCCAATTGGTTGGCATACATAGGTTCCATTACTGACAGCCCACCCAGCCAATGCCTAAAGCAACATTTAATTTAAATCTCTTGAAGTAGAAGTGGAATTCCATCAGTAAATTCCTCCGCTCTTGTCGTTCTAGAACTCCGACGGCTGCTACTCTGGCCTGGGCAGCGTTTTAGAACTCTGGCCTGGGCAGCGGTGTCAGCAGCAGGCTGTGGACCTGGGGAGATTCTTCATCAGGGAGTTCTACACCGTCTTTGACAGACAGAACAACATGGTGGGTCTGGCCCAGGCAGTGTAAGCAGAACCAGACACACCTCCACAGAGCTCAAATATCCCCTAACAATAAGTCCTCTAATAGAGAGTAGTATGTTTTATTTGATGCTAGAAATTATGGAGAAGATCAAAGATGGAAAGATGTGCATAACTGCCTATGAATTAAATATATTTGAACATTGCAAAAACATTGTCTGTGTAATTGATTTTTGGGGTGTATGGGTGATCTATGTATCTGAGAGCTCATGTAGTGGGGTCACAGTACAGTCAAGCGACCATCTTTGCTTGCTGCCGTTAAGGCCAGAGGTAATATAAATCACTTGTAGTCTTTTCTAACAGACCAGTTCTTTTGTATCTGAACAGGCACCAACATTAGGCTGTATCTTTTGACTTTTCAAGCTCTTTTGTTGAGATAGAACGACCGTCCTCTTAGAGGTGGAACCTTTCTGTAATCTAAGAAAAAGCTGGGAAAAGCAGGGAAGTTGGACGGATGCCGGTGGTATTCCGCGCTGCAGCTGTGCTGCAACTGCTTACAGTTATTGCTGTAGAACTTGTTACCTTTCAGAAGGACGCAACAAGGTGACCTCACTGACAACTTAAATAAATCAAGTAAATTGAGTACGCCTACAGGTGAATGATTGTAGATAATCATGATGAGACTCGTCATGCCGAGGGCTCTTGTGTGCAGCGCTGGTTCAGCCCGTGGATCAGTATAAGGTGTTTATCTTGCTAGTTTAGACACTGTGTAACCTGGGTATCTTAATATAAGGTGTTTATCTTGCTAGTTTAGACACCGTGTAACCTGGGTATCTTAATATAAGGTGTTTATCTTGCTAGTTTAGACACTGTGTAACCTGGGTATCTTAATATAAGGTGTTTATCTTGCTAGTTTAGACACTGTGTAACCTGTGTATCTTAATATCCCAAATCACTATCATTCTCGTATCTCCTGTAAGAGCTAATAGTTCCTCTGCTGTTTATGGTTCTTTCAAAGCAAACAAGCTTTTAGAGAAACAAGTTTAGTTGATGTCCGTAGACCCATGTCTACAGAACAAGCAAAGTCATAATTTGCCATCAATCCACACATAATACCCCAGAATGACAAAGTGAAAAAACATTTTTAGACATTTCAGGACATTTATTGATTTGCTCTGACAGTTCAGTTGTGCATCTAAAATGCAGAAATTATCGGAAAAAAACATGCAACATTTTTAGGGTTAGTGTTAAGCCTAAGCCTAGTGTTAACCCTAAGCCTGCCAGCTTTGCTGTCCTTACTCTTTCTTCTGCCACTCGGGCCTTCTCTGCCATGTACCTGGCCTGGACTTCCTCCATCTCCCTCTTCCAGACCCCTTGTTCTTCCTTTCTTTCTTCTGCCACTCGGGCCTTCTCTGCCATGTAGAGCTCTTGTTCCGCCTTTCTTTGGTTCGCCTCCAACAGCAGGGCAGCCTGGGCCTCTTTACACTCCTGTGGACATACAGTGAACACACTTAAGGTGCAATCTCAAATGTATTTGGCAAGAGGGGTCCCTTGTCTTTTCTGAGAATAAAACCAGTCAGTTGTCTCCCCTCATCTTTGTGTATTGTCTATTTTTAGCAATCCTAAATAGGGTGAGTGGGCAGTTATCAAATACAGTACCATAGTCCTTTGAAACTCCCCGATGGAGATAACAGAGCTATCACTCTGATAAACAATCCACCCCTCCACATACCCCACTGAACTATTGCCCCCCCTCGCACACACACACACACTTGACTATGACTCTCAGTACCCCCCCCCCCACCTTAGGATACTATAGACAATGGAAAATACCTACACTATGATGACAATGACAATACTTAATAATGGCTGCTCATCCCTGGTTAATGTGATCACTCTATAACCTTTGCACTACTGATGTACATTACTACCTTTGTACTACTGTATATTGCACATTGCACATGTCTCCTGACATGGGGTGGGTCTTACCTTCTCCACAGAAGCATATGAAGCCTGGGCTGCCATGTACCTGGCCTGGACTTCCTCCATCTCCCTCTTCCAGACCCCTTGTTTTTCCTTTGTTTCTTCTGCCACTCGGGCCTTCTCTGCCATGTACCTGGCCTGGGCTTCCTCCATCTCCCTCTTCCAGACCCCTTGTTCTTCCTTTCTTTCTTCTGCCACTCGGGCCTTCTCTGCCATGTAGAGCTCTTGCTCCGCCTTTCTTTGGTTCGCCTCCAACAGCAGGGCAACCTGGGCTTCTTTACACTCCTGTGGACATACAGTGAACACACTTAAGGTGCAATCTCAAATGTATTTGGCAAGAGGGGTCCCTTGTCTTTTCTGAGAATAAAACCAGTCAGTTGTCTCCCCTCATCTTTGTGTATTGTCTATTTTTAGCAATCCTAAATAGGGTGAGTGGGCAGTTATCAAATACAGTACCATAGTCCTTTGAAACTCCCCGATGGAGATAACAGAGCTATCACTCTGATAAACAATCCACCCCTCCACATACCCCACTGAACTATTGCCCCCCCTCGCACACACACACACACACTTGACTATGACTCTCAGTACCCCCCCCCCCACCTTAGGATACTATAGTATAGACAATGGAAAATGCCTACACTATGATGACAATGACAATACTTAATAATGGCTGCTCATCCCTGGTTAATGTGATCACTCTATAACCTTTGCACTACTGATGTACATTACTACCTTTGTACTACTGTATATTGCACATTGCACATGTCTCCTGACATGGGGTGGGTCTTACCTTCTCCACAGAAGCATATGAAGCCTGGGCTGCCATGTACCTGGCCTGGACTTCCTCCATCTCCCTCTTCCAGACCCCTTGTTCTTCCTTTGTTTCTTCTGCCACTCGGGCCTTCTCTGCCATGTAGAGCTCTTGATCCGCCTTTCTTTGGTTTACCTCCAACAGCAGGGCAACCTGGGCCTCTTTACACTCCTGTGGACATACAGTGAACACACTTAAGGTGCAATCTCAAATGTATTTGGCAAGAGGGGTCCCTTGTCTTTTCTGAGAATAAAACCAGTCAGTTGTCTCCCCTCATCTTTGTGTATTGTCTATTTTTAGCAATCCTAAGTAGGGTGAGTGGGCAGTTATCAAATACAGTACCATAGTCCTTTGAAACTCCCCGATGGAGATAACAGAGATATCACTCTGATAAACAATCCCCCCCTCCACATACCCCACTGAACTATTGCCCCCCCTCGCACACACACACACACACACACACACACACACACACACACTTGACTATGACTCTCAGTACCCCCCCCCCCCCCACCTTGGGATACTATAGATATGACAATGGAAAATGCCTACACTATGATGACAATGACAATACTTAATAATGGATGCTCATCCCTGGTTAAAGTGATCACTCTATAACCTTTGCACTACTGATGTACATTACTACCTTTGTACTACTGTATATTGCACATTGCACATGTCTCCTGGTGGGTCTTACCTTCTCCACAGAAGCATATGAAGCCTGGGCTGCGCTTTGGGCTGCTCCCTGGGGGGCTGCTCTCTGGACCTGTAGGGTTGCTCCCTGTGGGGCTGCTGTCTGAGCCTGGGTCAGTCTCTCGACTGCTTTCTGGGCCCATCGGGCTGCTCTCAGGTCCTGGGCTGTTTTCTCGGCCCATCGGGCTGCTTTCCTGGCTTCCCTCTGGGCCCATGGGTCTGCTTTGGGACTCTGGGCTTCTCTCCAGGTACGGGCTGCTCTCTCGTCTGCTGTCTGGGCTGCTCTCAGGGCCTGGACTACTATCTGGTCCTGGGCTTCTCTCAGGTCCTGGGCTGCTCTCTGGTCCTGTGGGGCTGCTGTCAGGGCCTGGGCTGCTGTCTGGGCCTGGGACAGTATCATTTCTGCTCTCTGGGCCTGTCGGGCTGCTCTCTCGGCTTCACCCTGGGCCCAGTTGACTGCTGTGGGACTCTGGGCCTCTCTCTGGGTACGGGCTGCTTTCTGGGCTGCTGTGTGGGCAGCTCTCTGGGCCTGGGCTACTACTGCTCTCTTGGCCTGGCTGGCTTCTCTCTGGAGTGCCTCTACCTGCGGGATGCCTACCTGGGCCACATTGGCATATGAAGCCTTGGGCTGGTTGTCCGCGGGGGCAGCCATGGCCATAGAGGCAGAGGTGGCCTCGGGTTCAGCCTTGACCTCTAGGAGGGGGGCTGCTCCCTGGACCTGGTTGTCCTCGGGGGCGGCCATGATGGGGGCAACCATGGCCACAGAGGCATTGGTGGCCTCGTCACCCGAGCAGACCTGCTGCAGGAGCAGAACAGAGGAGGTGTGGCATCATTCATGGCTACATGGTTACACAAAACTGATATAACTGCAGGTACGTGTGCTAATGGTGATGGTTACACTTACAGTTACAGGTCTGTCCCCTCTATCCTCCTGCTTCCTCCCAGTCCTCCTGCTCATGGCTACAATATGAAAAACAAGGAAGAGAATGTGAAATTACGTATTTTAGATATATATTATTATTATATAATATAATATTGCCCGTAATATTGCTCGTTGCCCATCTGAGTGGAATACAAGTTCCAATAGCCACATCAGTTACAGAGATGCATATGCTTCATACACATGTTTGAGGGCTTGAACTTAAGGCTTGAAGATTTATCAATTGGATTCTACAAAGGCAAAGTGAGGTCATCCCACTTCCTTTCTATGTTCCACATTAATATCACAGTGAGTACAGGGCAGGCTAGCTAGCTAGACATTAATAATATGACTAATATCACAAGCCCATAGACTTTGACAAGTAGCTAACACAGGCTTACCTTGCTTGTGTCACGATAATACTAAAAATAATAATACTACACAAGAGATGCTGCTACAAGGACAACAACACCATGTTGCACCACGAAATACATGTTCATTCTCCTTCTCATACCGCGAAGTTCAACTGGCCTGATACACTGGCGCCTGGCTTCTGTGGCAGACATTTGATTGTGACGGCATCTCGACTGTTGACTATGACGTCATATTGCATGTTTTCTGAACATTCTGATCTCAGGAGCTCCATTTTTAACCAAAGAAAATTATTAAAAACAATGATAATAATACAAATAATAATATTAAAAAGCCCCATATGTATTCATCTCTCATTCTGATGATTAGAGCATTAAAGCCCTCGAAAATAATATGATATCATCAAAATATCAAAATGCAGGGTTCCCACGGGTCCTTGAAAGTTTGTGAATTATTTTTTATTTTTTTTGAAAAATAGACATGGGTCCTTGAAAGTGCTTGAATTTCCCTCTCTCTCAATTGTTGTTTTGTTTTAGAGAGGGAGAGACTCTCTAACTCAATTCTTGTTAACGTAATGTTAGTAAATAATTATTATGCTCCGTTACGCTGTCTGCATGTCTCTCCCGCTATCTGAGTCGCGGGGTGTGTTTAAGCACTTTTACGTTTTGTTATTTGAAGTAGGTACATGTGCATGCACTTTCCATATGGATTTTGAATATATTGGTAAAATCAGTGATCAGGTTTGGACGAATGCTGAAATGATCTGCTTTTGTTATCCTACTGTCACCTCAGATAGGATAGTTCGTGGGTGGGCAAAATGCCTTTACCGGGCGAAATGGCGTGACTGCAGGGAGTAGCCATTACTAGATAAAAACGGCATGTTTCGTCAAAGAGTTCCGGATTCGTTTTTGCGACTTCAAAATAAAAGCGCGAGGTCACGAAGCTCACTGTACGTCACGTTCTACCTTTTGAGTCAGGAGGAGAGCACCTATATTTTCTTACGACATTCATCACAAGTTGGGTTGTATTTACATGAATGTCGTACTTTACTTGTGGTGATTTAACAGATGATAAAAAAAAACATAAAGTAGATTACAAACAGAGCAAAACAAGAAAACAACACCAGAAAACAACCGATATACAATTATAACCAACTACCAATATACAATTGTAAATATACCATTTATCTAATTATTTTTAATGCACTGCCACTATATGTGAGTGGACGCATGCGTTCGCCATCAAAAATCTAACTATGCCGAATTGTTACTTTGGATGCAGCCATGGGACGCAACGCAACGTGGACGCAACGCAACGTGGACGCAACGCAACGTGGACGCAACGCTCGATGGCCATAGTGGAGCCTGGGCGTTACGCAGCCCAGCCAGACGATGGTGGACTGGAGGTACAATGGTCACATGTTTCCCATCCAAAGCTCCAACTCCTGGAACCAAATTGCTACTTTTCCCCACTCAACTCCTCTCTCAATGAATCCACTCTTCTGTTTGTTTCTGAAGGGTTACCCATAGGCTACACTACCACAACAGTGATATCTGTTACTGGCATTTAGGTGACTGAGATTTCAACCTCGTGAGATGAGATGGAATCTGAGTTCTAGCTCAGGTTCACAGGGCTCTCAAGTCTCACGCATTGGGTGTGAGACACACGCATTTCAACCCGTTCACACACTCACACGCCACACCTTGTCTCACGTCCCATGCGTGAGACTTGAGAGCCCTGGGTTCAGTATGGGACTATGAGTCTGTGTGACATTCTGTTTCTGTCTGGGCTGTTTTAGCTCCTGAGCGGCCAGGTGTGGCAGGTTCAGTTGCATCTGTGTCAAAAGACATCGGTCAGTGTACCGTTCCTTACCGCATTACTGGGTAATTATTACATGTACTGTGTACAGTATGTTTCATTCTAGATACCCAAGTGGGTTTCAAGGTTACTAGTATATTTTACTATCATATATTCTGTAAGGTGGTTTATGTCACTCATTGTAAGTCAAAGACCTTCTCATAGACGTATCTGGTCTTCAACATTGTCACGTGTATGGTGTAGCTGACGTAGCATCACCAGTGGGATACGACCCAGTCTGAGAGGAGTGGGTGTTTATGTTTTTTTAACAGCAGACAGATGTGTCAATAGCCATGGCCACGCTAGATATGGGACATGATGGGAAGCTCTGTGGCGCAGGAGGTAGAGCTGCCGTCTAATGATCGCAAGGTTGGCAGATCGGCGGTTTGGGCAAGACACACTGAACCCCAAAACCCCCAGTGAGCGGGCCGGCGCCTTGCATGGTAGCTTGCCGCCATTGGTGTGTGAATGTGTGTGTGTGAATGGGTGAATGTGAGGCCATTGTAAAGCGCTTTGGATAAAGGCGCTATAGTAGTGCAGTCCAAGCACTCCTCCACAGCCCAGACCTTCCGTGAGTCTCCGTCCAGTCCCACGGACACCCAGGCTCAGAGACCAGCTGATCCACGGCCTTGCATCCAAGAAGAGGCTGACTCAGGGGGCATCACAGCGAGTCATACACTGACTCTGAGTCATTACATTGACCATTTCATCATGTTTGATTGTATATGGTGTGTACCTCTGAGTTGCATAATCTTCCAAAACAATCATCTATAAGTTCTCGTAACTCCTTTCAGATCCTGCATGTCAATTTCATTGACGTCCTATTTGACTTGGTCCTTTTGGGAATGCTGGGGGAGGACAAGAGGGAGCCAGCTCTCAGTGTAAGTCACATTTTCAACATACTGTACAGTACAGGTGCTAGGATCACACCATGGCATAACTGGATATAGTATACGTACCACAGCTGGATGACTACGAGAAAACGAGATGGCTCATCTCAAGGGGTTTTATCCTAATAATAAAATAAATTTACAACCAACTACAGGACTCTGATCTTGTTTTACCAGGTGTCTGATGGGGTGTTTGAGGAGCTCCACTCCCTCCCCCAGGTCCAGGCCCAGCGCTCCCTGGATAAGCCCAAGGTGAAGGTCCCTGTATTTGTGTCCACTAGAGGAGAGATTCACTTGATGAAGACACACCCCAGACACACGTAGGCACGCACACACTTACTGGTCAGATTTGATCAAACTCAACATAAAGAGCCAAAGGGTTCATTCAATATTTGTTTATTTATAGTGAGATGATTCCTTACATTGAAAGTAGTCTTTGTGCCGGTAGAAAATCACTTCACTTAAGCAATATCACACAAGAGGGAGTGCTGTTATACTGAATATCAGCACGGCTGTGATTCGGTCGTAGGTACGAGGCCACAGGCCGTGTATAACAGCACGACCTTGAGTGTGATATTGCTTTTATACAACAGTTCTACAGCGCAATCTATAAGTTAACAGTAATAAGTGACAACAGATTATGATTTGTTTGTTTATTTAATCATTTATTTTGGCTCCGTCAACAAAAAATTGTTCCGCAACTGGACTGTTGCCTAGTAACCTGAACACAAACATCTGCAGGCTAGCTACTTTGTATTAACAGTCATTTCGGAGTGATACATATAGTTAAAAGTCCCAGTGCTGTTATACTGTATATCAGCACTCATGGAATGCCTCTTGTCCAATCAAATTACTTGGTCGGAACTAATTGTTGTATAAAGTTGTTTAAATAGCCACTACTAACTTCAGCCACCACTACAAAAAAACCGATGAGAGTGAAAATGAAGTCACTGACTTGGCCACACACGTTTAACTTTGTTTTTCTTTCTGTCTTCAGACGATGCTGCTGGCATTTCTTGATGCCATTTTTACTCTGCCCCTGGATCGCTATTCTACCCAGGAGACACTGCAGCCAGTGATGCTGCAGCAGTTACAACAATACATGCAGGGCCTGGTCAGCAGCCTACGGACAGCCTGAAAGAACTCCTCCTTTCCACCCCACTCCCCAATTTACATTAGCAATCAAATGAGACATTCAATTTGAGACTGTTCACTCATTGTAAGCTAATATACAATCTATTGTTGAGCACAACTGTTTAGTGTGGAGGGAACAGAGAAAGTGTTAAGCAGATAAATAAACTTTTGGCACACATGGCAATAACATCTTATTGAATCTTGAATTATTATTATTATTTAGCAATTTAAACATGTCAGCCCTGCAAGTTTGTTTCCTGCGGGTTAGCTGACAACCCCACTGACAGTGACAGGTAGATAATGACAGGTAGATAATGACAGGTAGTGTAATGGGAGAGTTGTCCTGGGAGCGTCGTTAGGGAGGAGTTAACCAGCTATTGTTCCCACCCATTACCAGCCTGTGAAAAGTCTGAAAACTGTGTGGGTGATTTTCTATGAGTTGACTTGAGGTGTACCAATATTCAAATCTGCATATCTTCTTCAGCTTCTTTCAGATGTCATTGTTCACACATCATTTTCAAGCTTACAGTCTATCCTTTCATAATCCCAAAAATAAAATTAAAAAGACATTGGCCTACTTGAGGCCTTTTTTTTTTTTTTACCAGACCCTGTCACATATTCTTTCTGCAACAATAATTAATTCAGATATGGCCATTCAAAATGAGTGTGGTCTTGGCCCCAATCAGCCATTTTTTTGGGGGGGTGCTTTTATCCAAAAAGTCATGTTTCTTTTTCAAATGTGGCCTCTACTAATATACACAATACATGTTTAGGCCTATTATAAATTAGATACACATCTGAATTGATTTTAAGATGTTGCATCACCATTGTAGTCTATTAGTAATAGATTACTAATAGACTTTGTAGTCTACTAGTAATACTAGTAATAGACATTATTAGTAATAATGATAGTAAGAATAGATAGTAATAGTATTAGTATAGTAATAATAATAAGTAATAATAAGTAATAGTAATAGTATTACACCACATTACACCACATTCAATGGTTGAGATTCTCCAAATCAAAAGATCCGGACTTTTATTTTGAAAAGACTCTCGTCCGTCTCGCAGCTGCTGTTATTCTCTCCTACTCAGACAGAGCGCAACCTACGGTAAGACGGATCATTTGGCATGATTACCTTTCTCATCATTTACTAACACCGATTTTAAATTGCGATGATTGTGCAGATATCTCACGATCATATGTTATCATTTGATTCGTGTCAAGGTCCAATGCAAATACCGTAACATCACATGGATGCAAAAACAGCATCCAGTTGTGTGTAACGATGGTCAAACAGCCAAACTTCTTTCAATCAATTCTTTTATTTGACCTGCAGAGAAGACATATAGAACACAATTCTTCTCTGGTCTGCTTGTGAATCCATTAAGATGGCGGCCATGTTCTGCCACCACCGTCTATGTACATTTCACATCAGGACAATTTGTTCACAGAAAGAACACAAACTTCCCTCAAACATTACAAATAACAATTACAAACAACATGTGAAGCAACATACCTGCAGAGAAGACATATAGAACACAATTCTTCTCTGGTCTGCTTGTGAATCTGCACGTTCAAAACAACATACAATAAATGTTCTGTTTCACATCATCACAATACATCACATCATCACAATACATGTAAAAACAAACAGCACAGTACTTCACCAACACCTTCACCCTACATTACAAGATTCTCCATACAAACAACAAAACACGAGGAGCATTTCACATAGCACACATACCCATTAAGATGGCGGCCATGTTCTGGCACCACCGCAAGTACGGCAACAAGAGAAGGACAAAAGAACGTGCAGACCTGCAGTACACCCAAACTCCAAAGGGGGGCTCCAACAACAACCAGGGCTGCTCAAAGCGAAACTCATCTACATTCACCACAACTAAACATACATTCCCAACTCTGTTACACCCACCTCCCCTGAATTTCGCCAACCTTGAGCAGCAACTATACATTTAAATACTACTTTTTACTTTTTACACTATTACATAGGGCCGCCAAAGGACAGGACAGCCAACTTGAAAAGTATCCTATAAGGATGAAGTGGAAAGAGAGGTAAACTATCTCTCCAACCAACTACTGGCGGTAGGATGCGTTCTACACCCCACAAGACCCTTTTTTTCACTGTGTATTACTAGCCTTCAAGAGGCCACAACCTCTTATGAAACAATCAGAATAACGAACAAACCTATATGTCATAGGATGTCAGTGTGCACAGTGTATACATGCACTGAACTGAGCTTCGGCTTATCTAACTGTGGAAAGCCTGGAACACTGACCTACAAACAGCTCGAATGTTTGACTTAGTGTCTTGGATAATGTCTTGTCCTGACATAGTATAAATCAATCTGTCAACTGGTTTGATAAGGCGACCAAACTTGGACTTGACCTGTGTGACTGTACTAGGATGTTCACACTGTGTGACAGAAGCTAAAGTGTCAGTACGCTGTGTGTCACTAGCATCATCTGTCTGATTTGTGTTACCAGAAACATCAGTACAATCATCAGCGCTAACCACAAATCTAGAATCAGAGTTAATGGACTGATCTACCATTTGCTCCTCAGCCATCTGCTCGGGGACCCTCTGAGGGGCAAACGAGACTGAAGACACTACAGTGTTAGTAGCCTCTGTCCGTGAGTGGTCAGGGAATGGTAACTGGGTGACCCACTCCAGGGTTCTTCCCTTGGGATCCTTGGGCTCTGGAACAGTCAAGGGAACATCCCTCTCCCGAACAGCTCTTCCCCCATACTCCATGTCTTCAACCTCCCCTCCCTCACTCCCAGGACAGGAATCCACTCTCTCCGACTCGAACGCGGTTCCTCTACTCACTTCCCCAGGCAAGGAATCCTGTTCCACTTCCGACACGGACATGTCACTTGGCTCATTTGATGTATGAACAGCAGACAGGGATGAAACTGGGTCAGAGATCACACTCGTATCATACACCGGCAGAAAGTTCACCAACAACAATAGATTACGGTGGACTACCTTCTCTCGTCCAGTGACAGTGTCTTGTATCCTATATGTGTGAGTCTCAGAGTTCCTATCCACCACAGTGTATACAGTAGACTCCCAACGATCAGCCACCTTTCTCTTTCCTCTCTCTCTCTTGTTCGCCAACAGCACACGGTCTCCGACGTCAATGGTGGGCCCTTTTACTCGTCTGTTGTAGAGCTCTGTGTGACGGTGCTGTTCTTTTATGACATGTTCCTGGGCTATGACCATAGCTTCTCTCAGATCCTTCGTGAGAGACATCACATACTTGTCGTAGCTGACCACAGCTGGATCATTCAGGACTGTCCGGAAGAGTATATCGACAGGGAGACGAGGAGTACGCCCGAACATCAGATAGAAAGGTGCATAGCCAGTTGACTCATGCGCTGTGCTATTGTACATGAACGTCAGAGTTTGCAAACGCCCCGGCCAGTTGATTTTTGCCTCTGGTTCAAGCGCTCGGATCATGTTACCGAGAGTTCTATTGAAACGTTCCACACTACCGTTACCCATCGGGTGATACGGGGTTGTGTGCGACTTTCTGACACCGGAGACTCTAAGCAGCTCACTCACTAGTTGACTCTCGAAGCTAGCTCCCTGGTCGCTATGGATACGTTCTGGGAACCCAAAGACGCAGAAGAACTTGTCCCATAGAACTCTCGCCACCTGTTTGGCTGACTGATCTTTGCAGGGGAATGCCTGGGCCATTCTTGTAAAATGGTCAGTAACAACTAACACATCAACTGACTTGTTCCTTGAGTCCTCCGCTGACCAGAAATCAATGCAAACCAGCTGAAGTGGCCTGGTTGATGTGATACTCTGCAAAGGCGCCCTCGCAGCAGGTTCAACAGTCTTACTGACAATACACCGCTGGCAGTTACGGACGTAGTCTCTTACGTCTCTGTCGAGGTTGAGCCAGAAGAACCTCTGTCTGGCCAAGCCAAGACTCCTGAACTGACCTTGATGGCCGGCATGGTCATGAACACCTCTCAGAACTTCAACTTTCTTAGACTCAGGGACCACATACTGGCGGCGTTTTGACTTCACGACTTGGTCCCTCGAGACTCTGTAGAGTACCCCATTGCTCACAACAAGTTTCTCCCAGTGCTTCAGGTACCTCATGACTGTGACTGATTCCTTATCTCTCTCTCTCCTGGAGGGTCTCCGATGTCTCTCCACATAGTACAAGACTCGAGAGAGAGTCCTGTCTCTGAGCTGTTCATCCCGAAGTTCCTTCTCACTGTAAGCAGGAAGTGAGTCCTGACCACCTGGGACTAACTGAGGCAAATGGTGCAAGACTGCTACAGCGCGCGTTCTTGCTCCGACCTCCCACAGATCGTCATATGACTGTAGAACAACAGACACTTCATCCATCTCCATAGACTGAGCGTGGACATGCAGAGGTGATGGGACACTTTGAGCGTAACTCTCTGCCTGGCGTGGAGTGTCACCACTATCATTGGACGACCGGAAGGCGTCCTGTACAGAAGCACTCGACACAACCTGGACTTCGGAGAGGAGATTCTTGTAGGGCTCTTCAAGTAATCTGTGACTGACTCTCTGCTTAACGAAAGGCACACGACTCAAGGCATCAGCGACAACATTCTGTGGGCCTGGCACGTACTTGATGTCGAAGTTATAGCTCGCTAACTTAGCCACCCATCGTTGCTCGCAGCAGTCCAGCTTGGGCTTCGTCATGATATGAGTCAATGGATTATTGTCCGTCCAAACAGTGAAATCATGCCCCTTCAACCAATGGCTGAACTTGTCACAGACACTCCACTTCAAGGCTAGGAATTCCAACCGATGGGCTGGGTAGTTTCTCTGAGACTGAGAGAGGGACTTGCTGGCGAATGCGATTGGCCTCGCTCGGTCTTCACCCTCTTGGATCTGCGACAGGACAGCACCGATGCCATCAAGGGACGCGTCCGTTGACAGCATGAAGGGACGGCTAAAGTCAGGGTGAGCCAGGACAGCCGTCTCAACCAGCGCCGTTTTCAGCTTCTGGAAAGCCTGCTCCGTTTCGGGGGTCCAGTCAGTAACATTCAACTTCCTGCTTTGTGACCTTTGTTTGGACTGTTTCACCTTCCCTTTTCTCTTCTGGCCCGTCAACAGAGAGAAGAGAGGCTTTGCAATAGCGGAGAAGCTAGGCACAAAGTGCTGGTAATAATTGATCATCCCCAAGAAAGATCTGATTCGTTTCTGTGAGGGGGTTACACCGTCCGCTTCCATCAGGTCAGCACTTGTCATCTTTGCGATGCTCTCAACTTTGCTGGGATCAGTCAACACACCGTTGTCATTAATTATGTGGCCGAGGAATTTGACGGATTTCCGGAGAAAAAAACACTTCTTGGGGGCCAATTTGAGGTTATGACCACGCAGTCTACTGAACACCATCTCCAAGCGTTCCAGAGCTGTCCTCTCATCAGGGGCATACACCAATAAATCATCCAGATAAACCAGTAAGCTCAGATAGTTCTGGTCTCCGAAAATGCTAGTCATCATACGCATGAAGCTCCCAGGACTATTACAGAGGCCCTGCGGGAGGCGATTATACTCATACAAGCCCATAGGTGTTGTAAAGGCAGAGTACTTTCTGTCATCCTCGTGTAGTGGCATGTTATAAAACCCTGAGGTTAGATCCATAGTACTAAACAAGGAGTTACCTCCAAGTGCAGCTAAGCAGTCGGCCTGGTGAGGGAGAGGGTGAGCATCCTTCAGGGTCCTCTTGTTCAGCCAGCGAAAGTCTGTACAGATACGGAGATCTCCGTTCTTTTTCCATACAAGAACCAACGGAGATGCATATTCACTGGTTGACTTCCTGATTATATCTTTCTCCTCCATCTCACTCAGTACTTGGCGCAACTTCTGATACTGACTGGGGGGCACTCGTCTGAATGGGAGCCGGAATGGCCTGTGATCTGAGAGGTGAATGCGATGTATGAAGCCCTTTGCCTCTCCACAATCCAGGTGATGGCGTGAGAAGATGTCCTTGTAGCGCACAACCAGGTCAGCCATCTTGCTTCTACACTGTTCAGACACATCACAGGAGTGTATGTCGAGCCCACTCAATCCCATGTACTTCAGTTCCTCATCAACAGTGCGGGCCGCATTTTCACTGGACGGGGTTACTTGACAGCAACTGAGTAGTGGGACCTCAGCAGGTCCGGTCTCATCCATGTCCTCGAGCGCAATGCAGGAGAAGACGTCGGCCAATTTAGCATTGCGTCTTACCAAGACGGGCCTGTCGGACGAGTTGATCAGCTTCAATGGAACCCATCCGTCTCCCCACAAAGGAGTAACAACTCTGGCCACCAGAACCCCTCTTGGAGCTGAGCGACACGATGTGGGCTCTGTCATCACAGCGCTACCAGGAGACACAATAGTGGACTTGGGTAGCTTGCCCCACATCAGGTACTCCCGACCAGGCTCAAGACACACGGCTGAGTTGCACCTGACTGTGCCTATCTTGTCAGGTATGACGTCACCTCGCCAACGGTTCAGACCAGCGAGCATCGAGAGAAACTGTTCAGATTCTGGATCGCCAGCAGGACAGGGCGTAGACACAGCCTTCCAGTAGCCATCACATTGCTTATACTGCCGGAGGATATATTTAATAACATTGGTGCCTAGTATCAACTCATCATGCTGGCCTTCAACTACCAGAGTGGGAACCATAATCCTACAGCCATACACCTCCATTTCCACGTTGAAAGCTGACTCAGGCTTGACACGGCGACCACCACAGCCAACAAGCACCACATTTGAACTGAACTGGTTATGCTCTGTAGCAACTCCAACCTCTCTAAGCTTTCCCTCTGCCGTCTTACTCATTGTACAAGCCATAGACCCACTGTCTAGCATAGCATTTAGAGTCACTGTATTACCAACTGTCACAGGTGTGTAGAAAAGGCTGTCACTACCACTAATTGTATGCGTATTCTGATAAACAATATCTTCAGAGTTATCACTTGAGCTTTTGAGAGCTATATACACTGTCTCAGCACTAGATTCGTCCTCACAATGGGAGTTTACTTGGCGACCTATACTTTCTCCCTCTGAATACAGGCCACCTAGTTTCCCTGAGGCTGAGGTGCTCGGGACGACCTGGTGGGACACTCAACTTTTGTGTGACCTGGGGCTAAACAGACAAAGCACAGCTTCTCTGACATGCAGTGTGAGATGGTAGTGTGTCTACTGTCATCACAGACTCGGCAGGCCTTCTCACGGGCGCCACCCTGGTATCTTCCGCCACGAGGAGCACTGTCACGCTGCTGCGCTTTCCCCATCATCTGCTCCAGCCTCTCCATAATGCGAGCAAGAATCCTGTCTTCAGATTGCTGAGTGTTCTGGGCCACAGCAGTCGCTGAGGAGTGGCACGGAAGCTGGCCTAAAGCATGGTCCTGGGAAGGAATGAGGGTAGAAGGCGGACACTGTGTGTGGTACACTGGACTATGGGCAGGAGCAGGGGGGTACTGGGTGGAACACTGCTCAGACACAGACTGAATCGAAGGCTCTGGATGAGACTGCACAGTGTGGAGGGCGGTGGCATGGCTCTTCAATGGCACAGAACTACCGGTCCTGCCAGAGGCTCTCAGCTCTCTCTGATAATTATCAATCTTCAACTGTATGTCTCGTGAGCTCCACTCCTCAATAGCCTTGCATTCCAGAATACGGGATAGTCCAGAGTCCGGGCAATGCCTGACAAACATCCGTGCTACCTCTTCACCTATGTTCTCCATCCTCCTACCTTGTCTGCGAAGGCCCTCACCAGCTACATCAGCTGCTTTGTTGATCCTCAACCAGTAGTCTACAGGGTTCTCATTGGGTCTGGGTAGAGTGGCATAGAAATCTGACAACGGGAGGCATGATGACACATCACTGAAGTACTTGAGAAGGATATCATAGATGAGATCAGGGTTCTGCTTCACATCAAGTGTCTGATCGCTACGCAAACCAACCCTCACGACATCCTTTGCCTTACCCATCAGCCTTGCCAGTATCTCCTCAGCCTGTTCATGCATTGGACATTTCTGCTTTCTCAGATAAGCTTTAGACATGTCAATCCAGTCCTGGACTGAACACTTATCAGAACTATCACCTCGGAACATTGGTGGTTCCCTGTCTGATTTTACATTCACAGTAACGCGCGGAACCTCCTGTCTAACAACATTAGGATCAGTTACAGGATCTGGAGGCGATGTGCAGTTGAGGTGTGCACTGCTCATACTACTTGAGTGAACTACACCAGCTGAAATTAACTTGGTTACAATGGACTCGCCAATCTGAGCACCTAGCTGACCCATCATGTCTGAAAGGTGATGAAGAGCTTCAGTGTCATTAACACTGGGTGTGGATGTGGGAGGAGCCTCCCCTGTAAACTGTCCGACAGCAGCACAACCTGGGTCCTGACCTGACCCTGTGCCTCTACCACTGTCAGTAAACAACTGGGAACACCCCACCTCCCTACTATTGACAGCACTGTCAATGTCAATGTCACTGTCACTGTCAATGTCTATGACAGCACTGTCTGCTCTGCTCTGACATGCCCCCCATGCACCCCTCCCCATAGGCAACACTGGACTGGCAAAAATCTCATCATTAAAACCTGGCCTCTGAGCCATAGTGGTACAGACTTGCGTTGTGTAATATTACTGAATGAAAAAAAAAATAATAATAATAATGTTTAAAAAAAAATATAAAGTTACAGCAGGACATAAAAACCAAAACAATCAAAGCACTTTTTAAACTGATATAATCACAGACCTCAGACTGAATGACCATTTACTATAATACTCTGACCACACTTGATCTATCACACTAAGACCTGGCATCCACGCAGCATCCACGGAGATCGGCGTTCAGCTGATCTTGAGATCGACGTGTCACGGCACCAGTGTAACGATGGTCAAACAGCCAAACTTCTTTCAATCAATTCTTTTATTTGACCTGCAGAGAAGACATATAGAACACAATTCTTCTCTGGTCTGCTTGTGAATCCATTAAGATGGCGGCCATGTTCTGCCACCACCGTCTATGTACATTTCACATCAGGACAATTTGTTCACAGAAAGAACACAAACTTCCCTCAAACATTACAAATAACAATTACAAACAACATGTGAAGCAACATACCTGCAGAGAAGACATATAGAACACAATTCTTCTCTGGTCTGCTTGTGAATCTGCACGTTCAAAACAACATACAATAAATGTTCTGTTTCACATCATCACAATACATCACATCATCACAATACATGTAAAAACAAACAGCACAGTACTACACCAACACCTTCACCCTACATTACAAGATTCTCCATACAAACAACAAAACACGAGGAGCATTTCACATAGCACACATACCCATTAAGATGGCGGCCATGTTCTGGCACCACCGCAAGTACGGCAACAAGAGAAGGACAAAAGAACGTGCAGACCTGCAGTACACCCAAACTCCAAAGGGGGGCTCCAACAACAACCAGGGCTGCTCAAAGCACGGCGAAACTCATCTACATTCACCACAACTAAACATACATTCCCAACTCTGTTACATGTGCAGTGATAAACATCTGCAGGCTATCCTTATCATTGCATGGTCCGAATACCCAACGCTATTTCTAGCAAACGCTACAGTATTTTAATGTGGCCTATGTATTATTGTGCCAGATCCTGTGGTTCTATTCCGTCAGTAGCAGGTTATTAAATATGGGTTAGTGGAGCAAACCCCCGCGCGCCCCTTACTGTACTGTACTGTACTGTACTGTACTGTACTGTACGCCCACCAAGAATCCTTTAATAAACCACTCCAGTATTCATTCATAACAGTCTGTGACTGTGAATGTCTTAGATAGATAGATAAGATAGATAAATACTTTATTTATCCCCGTGGGGAAATTCATTTTGCCACGCCACTCCACTAAAAACCACACATAACAACACAACACAACATAAAGGACAGACAACAACACTGGGCCAGCCATGTACAGTATATAAAAAACAGTGAGATCTGATATAAAAGTGGATTAAAAGGATGGCTATAGTTATTTATATTAAAATACTAAAAAAGTGATGATGGTGATTAAAATAAATAATAAATACAGATTCAGGAGCCTTGACCCCGACTGCTACTTTAGTTTCCATTGAACAGTCTTAGTGCAGCCGGGATAAATGATTTTTTATATCGCTCCGTCCGGGAGCGGATCGTAATGAACCGCCCTCTGCGGCGGCTGCTGGTTTGCCCAGCGAGGACATGATGGAGGGGGTGGTTGGGGTTGTCCCTGATGGACAGCAGCTTACTCCTAGTCCTTCTCTCCACCACCGTCCCCAGAGAGTCCAGGCTCCTTCCCACCACTGAACCCGCCTTTTTTACGAGCTTGTCCAGCCGTCCGGTATCCCTCTTGGTGATGTTTCCCCCCCAGCAGACTGCAGCGTAGAAGAGAATGCTGGCCATGACAGACTGGTAAAACATGGCCAGCATCTCTCCACACACTTCAAAAGACCTAAGTCTTCTTAAGAAGTACAGCCTGCTCTGGCCCTTCTTATAAAGTGCCTCTGTGTTGGTGGACCAGTCCAGTTTGTCGTCCAGATGCACCCCCAGGTACTTGTAGGTCTTCACCACCTCGATATCCTCGCCCCGGATGTTAATGGGCAACCGAGGTGGCTTAGACCTACGGAAGTCTATAACTAGCTCCTTGGTCTTAGTTTGGTTGAGGAGCAGACCATTCCTCTCGCTCCAGACGCTGAAGGCTCCTATCAGATCCCTGTACTCCCCCTCCCGTCCATCCCTCACGCACGCCACTATGGCTGTATCGTCAGAGTACTTCTGTACGTGGCAGGACTCAGAGTTGTGTTTGAAGTCTGATGTGTACAGGGTGAACAGGAAGGGAGCCAGCACAGTTCCCTGCGGAGCCCCGGTGTTGCTCACTACTGTGTCCGAGACACAGTTCCCCAGCCTGACTGACTGTGGCCGTCCAGTGAGGTAGTCCATGATCCAGGATGTAGTGGAGGGATCAACCCCCATACCTGAGAGCTTCTCTCGGAGTAGAAGAGGCTGGATGGTGTTAAAGGCACTTGAAAAGTCAAAGAACATTATCCTCACCTGACTTCCCGGCTCATCCAGGTAGGAGTAGGCACGATGGAGGAGGTAGAGGACAGCGTCATCCACACCAACTTTTTCCTGATACCCGAACTGCAGGGGATCACGTGCATGTTCAGTCTGTGGTCTCAGATGTCTCAGAAACAGCCGCTCCAGTGTCTTCATACTATGTGAAGTGAGGGCAACCGGTCTGTAGTCGTTGAGCTCGGCCGGGCGCCCAGTTTTGGGTACTGGCACGAGACATGATGTTTTCCACAGAACCGGCACCGTCCCTGACTGTAAACTCAGGTTGAAGAGCTTCTGGAGGGGCTCAGCCAGTTGGTCTGCACAGACCTTCAGCAGCCGCGAGCACACCCCATCAGGACCCGCCGCCTTTCCAGGGTGCAGCCTCTTCAGCTCCGCCCTTACCTCCTCCACTGTGAGGGACAAGGGGGGGGGGCTTGGTGGGAGAGGGGGGGAGAGGAGGGGAAGGGGAGGGGAGGGGAGGGGGGGGGGGGAGGGAGGGGGGAGGGGAGGGGAAGGGGGCCCAGCCGTGCTGCCGAGCCTGTAGCTGTGGGATGTGGGGGAGGCTGGTGAAGCGGGAGAGGTAGTGGGAGGGGCAGCAGGGACAGAGTAGGCACCGGCCGCTGAGTCAAACCTGTTAAAAAAGTGGTTGAGCTCATTGGCCTTAGCCAAGTCTGGGACCGCTGCCTGACTGTTCTTCCGTTTGTAGCCGGTGATGGTCTTCATCCCCTTCCACACCTCTCTGGTGTTGCTGTGTTGCAGCTTCCTCTCCACCTTGTTCTTATAGTCCACCTTGGCCTGTTTCATACTCCTCTTCAGCTCTTGTTGTATCAGCCTGCGCTTGTCTCTGTCCCCCTCTCTATAGGCAGCCTTTTTTTGATTCAGTAGTAGCTTGATGTTAGAGGTAATCCATGGTTTATTGTTTGGAAAGCAACTTCTTCACAGTTGTGCATACAAACATTGCAATTAGAGCGAATAAATAACACTAAGCCCTCGGCAGGCTAATATGGATTGTCAGCGGTAAACTAGAACCACACAGAGCAACACAGGAGGCGAGGCAGAGTCTGCAGGCAGGGGCGAGGCAGAGCATGGTGAAGCAGCCTGCTGCAGGTATATGGCGTTATTTATGTGCCTGTGTCACAAGTTTATCGGGCTTGACCGTCGGCTTAAAACATAATTTCGGGTGAGTATTTTTACTTGATTTTAACACAACGAACCCATGCATACAGTATCTCGAAGCAGTTTTCCATTCGGTTGTTAAGTCGTGACGTGTTTCCGGGTCCAAAGTTGGCTGAGGCGCTGTCTTCGAAATGCCAAAATAATAATAATAATAATTCATTATATTTATATAGCGCTTTTCCGAGGCTCAAATACCCTGACAATATGGAGAAAACGGGAAAGTGCTGTGTCCCTTGTTGAATGAATGAATGAATGAATGGTCTTTATTGTCATTGATATATGACGCACCAGTGCGCACCAGACGTCTGTGGACGTCTTTTTTACAGCGAAATAAGGTCCGTCCGTCTGGCCCTTATTTCCACTGAATATAGACGTTCTATTGATTAGACCGGTACGTCCCCCACATATGAGCGAACGTGTAGTTGTGAAAATGTAAATGAAACATGCATGTAATATCAGTACTGCACTTCTGGTTGAATACTAAACTGCATTTTGTTGTATATAGTTGAATAAAAGTGAATCTAATCTAGTTCGTCAGAGATCTTTCCACGTTTGTTTGCGCTATTATTCCAATACAGCAGGTGGCGCTGTTGCAATTCTTCTACCGTCATATATACAAAGATCGACCATGTTTCGCAATGCATGCCGGAAGGGAGTCTCATGGCTCCGAATCGAACGAGGGTCAATATTTTCTCAGTTTGGAGCCATGGAAAACCCTATTTTCGTTTATTATCAACACACCTGAGAAATCATGGAAGAGCAAGACGTCTTCGACGCGCCAGAATACTGATGGGACAGTTTTTGGTATGTACGATAGACTGCAAAAAAGTTTTTAACCAAGCAACACATGCTAGTATAGTGGTTATTCATGTAAATGTTGTCTCAACGAGTAACCGACCTTTTACTTTTTGTATTATTGATTTGTGTGATGATCTGTGTGCAGTACAATGCGTACATGGCGTAATTACGTGGTAATTAATGCTATCGTGCTATTAACGTGTTTGTTCCATATGTGTTTGGTTTGGGGGGATTGGGGGGAAATGGCTTGGGGGATGGGAACATTGATTGGGGGATGGGGACATTGCTTGGGGGATGGGGAATGGAGAAATGTCCTGCAGTAAAATCTTTCCTATTCAGACTAAGGAATGTGAACGTATTTCCTTTTACAGACTGGTCATCCTATGAGATACTGCAAGCTGAGTCAGGACCTGCCCATCCTGCGTTTATGGTTTAATGTAGAGGCTGAGCTGAGACAGGACTACCGCCTCAGCAGAAGAGCCATGCATGGTCTGCAGAGGCTCCTACAGAGGGAACAGGATCATGGCTGGGGAAATCAGATGGAAGTCCTCATTTATGTGTACTGGCTGGCTCATGGACTGTCCTATCAGGTTGTATGCCGTGTCTTCAATGTGCCAAAAGCCACAGTCCACCGCATCATCCACAGAGTTGCACAGCACATTTGGAACAACCTCAAGCGAGCCATCTCTCTCCCACCGGCAGGAGAGCTTCATGCTGTTGGGCAAGGATTTGCCCTGCTATCAGGAAGCCCTGCCTTCAACAACGTTGTGGGTGCAATAGATGGCTGCCATATCAGGATCAAACCCCCTCTACTACACCGAATTGACTATTTAAATTACAAAGGATTCTTTTCTATAAACATGCAGGCAATTTGTGATTCGAAGGGTAGATTCCTTGACATCTTTGTAGGCTACCCGGGGTCGGTTGGGAGTCTGCTTGGGAGTTGTAAAACGGATGTTGGTGTACTTGACTCGGGGGCCAAAAGACAAAGAAATTCCATCTAAGAGGAAGAAGATCAAAAGAACATATTGAAGGTTTTGTTCCTGGTAAGTTAACTACTGAACTGAAAACATTTAAATTGGTAGGTTAATTCATACTAGCACAGTGCCTGTGGACCTGGGGGACCTGGGACCTGGGGGACCTGGGCCTGTGGACCTGGGGTGATTGTTCAGCTCTCTCTCTCTCTCTCTCTCTCTCTCTCTCTCTCTCTCTCTCTCTAGAAGCAGATCTGTCAGATTACCTGGAAGAGGAGGATGAGACATCAAAAAGCACATCTGGAGGTTAGAAGTAGAAAGAGCATTTACCTCGAAATTACTATGGTTTTCTTACCTCCAAAAGTGATATCACATTGTCTCATTGAGACATATTATCCTACCTCAAATCAATGACTCATCCCTACCACCTGGCTGCTGTTATTCCAGCATTTCTGACTGTGCTACGCCTCTGTGCCTTCAATGTATATCATACGTTTCAGCCTTTTGTCTCTTAGTCGCTTACTGCCATCTAGCAGTAAACAATTACTGAACGCAGCTTTAAGTACTACCAACTTAAGAGTTAAATGTAATGACTTATGTACTTATGATTTTCTTTTTATATTGATGTTTAGGCATACAAGACATGTTACCTTTCCCCACGCCACCCAGTAAGGTGAGGCCCACACAGAAAGGTGAGTTGTTGCTGTTGTTCAAGTAATGCTCGACAAGCTCCTATCTGAGGTTTCACACCGTTATCATGGTCTTGTTTTTCAGTGTCTTTCTAACATGACATTTGTTGTATTTCAGGCTGTGAACTCAGATTTCACAGCTAAGCAAGATTGGAGGAAAGGATGTGAAGGACTGCGCAAATAAGATCATGGACAGGTATGCTACATTGTGAATATATTGTGGTACCCCGAATGGGAAACAAGGTGGAGCACAGCAATCGAATGTGTTACTTGTTTGGGATAGGTGTTGGTGAAAGTTTGGGTTTTGATAGTACTGTACACAGGAGTACTGTACACAGGAGTACTGTACAAGTATTGCCCAAAACAATGGAAACACCACTCCATAAAACAAAGCCGCTGCCACATTTTCCACTTGTCTCTTCCTAGACTGTCTTTTCAATAACTTTTCTGTACTTCTTGGCTTTTCACCAACAACCTCATGTCCAAGTTCAACATGAAGGGTCATCGCTCGAAGACCGCTTTTCAACCAACCTCTACACCGTTCTGAATGGTATGGCTAATTTGGAGATTGTGAAAGCAAAATCGCATCCTGTTGTGTGCTGTTCTTGTTAAATTGTTATTGCGTCAATTTCTGCGATAAATGTCCTTACGGATGCTTTTAGTCTACTAACTTAAACTTTTAAATGTGAGCTCGCAAGATCAGTATGGTCTCAAGGCTAAACTGATCCTAGATCAACACTCAGTCTCTGAGATGATTAATAAATAGGGGCCCTAAGTTCAAGAAACATACTTTATGACACACCATATGCTCTGCCTATAAAATGTGCGCTGAAGTTGCAGAAAGCATGTTTTGTGTAATATAACTATATATATATATATATATAGTTATATTACACATGTCTTTTGGTGTTACAGCTGCAGTCAAGAAGTGGGATTCTAAGGCCACGGACCACATGATTAGGCTCGCTGTTGGGGACCACCTCAAGCACGCGCCTGGAAGATCGGGAGGTGGTGGTTACAGCACTGTAGTGCAGCCCAGAGCAGAGGTGCCACAAGCATAGAGAAGGCAACCTGCCTACCTGCAAGCGATGGTCACCCCTCAAACTCCATCCCGCCCCCTCCGCCCCTCCACATCTGCCGGCCGACTGGCCCCACCATCATTACGCCAACGCGGCTGCCATGGTGCCCGGTCACGTCTCTTCTCGATACTGGCTCCCCGCTGGTGGAACGAACTTCCCACGGCTGTCAGAACTGCAGAGTCACTACCCATCTTCCGTCGGAGACTGAAGACCCATCTCTTCACCCTACACCTTAACGTCTAAGGCCCAAAGGACAATGACTACCAGGGGAAAAACTCCTCCAGGACGACGACTACCAAGGCCAATGACTGATCTAGTTGCTTTCTTGCTACAACTGTCGGATTGATGATTCACTTGCTCTATTCAAATGTATTAATTGTAAGTCGCTTGGGAAAAAAGCGTATGCTAAATGACTAAACTGTAAACTGTAAACCTCACTGTGTGCAGCTCCAGCCCGTGGGGAAATTGTGTAAAATAAGGAAAGCTTCCTGAATGTGCGTGTCATCCTTGCACGCGCAGGGGCCATGCTGGTCTCTGTATCACTCCAATGTTAGTAAGTATTGTTCTGCCTTGGGAGCAGTTCTTTCTGAACGTATTCCTCAATGCATTTTTTTTATTTTATGCTTAATAAAGTACATGTGTATTTAATAAATGGTACTTGTTTTTCTTATGCAAATGTAAAATAATGTACATGTATGGCAGATTTGATTCAAGAGTTAGATTTTTTTAACAGAAATGTTCTAGGTATGGGAGGGAGCATTGTTTTTTTTTCCTACATCGTACATAATCAGGTTGGCCAAAAGCAGGACGTCCATCATTTGACCTGAAAACGTCTTTTCAACGAACTGAAAACAACGTATTTTCAACGAACTGAAAACCACGTCTTTTCAACGACCTGAAAACTACGTCTTTTCACCTTGCAACGTCAACCAAATCCGGTTGTAGAATAGACGTAGGGGAAAGTCGTCTTTTAGACGTCTTTTCAACGCAATTTTGCTCACTGTCTGTATTATCTTGTAGATAGTACTAGTTTGTTTTGTCGGTCTTACATGTAACGATGAATTGAGAATCAAGGACCCCAATTGAAATAAGCCAGTGGCTTTCTTGGGTTTTTATCCTGTTAGTTGACCTTGTATGTAATATGTACTGTCATGTACCTACTTCTGCAAATCTTCTAATAAAGTTTTCAATCAATTCAATCAATCAAAAACACGCAAATCCTTGGCCGTTCCTAGTGGGTATACGCAAATCCTTGGCCTTTCCTAGTGGGTATACGGCGTAGTCCTGCGTATCACGTAGACTACACCACTGAGTCCATTATGTATCCGCTATACAGTGCAGCAGGTTCATTTGGACTATTACTAATATTATACTATTAAGGAATTGTAATTGACATACATTTGCATCGACCAAAAGTAGGTTGGTGGAGTTCCACTACTGGAGCTGAGAGAACAGAGAAACACATGACGGAGACCATTTCTACTGATTAGTGCTACATTCAGAACTGTCGCCTGAAATTATACAAATGATCCCGTAGCACCACTTTAAATATGGTGCAAACTACCGGCAGCACTGTACACGGCTTGGCATGAAGCCCTTGTTCCACTACAAACGGGGAACACAAGCTCAACAATCTATCAGTTGAAATGGCAGAACATTAGCTCCAGTCAGCACAAAATAATGATTTCTTTGCAGCTCAATTGATAGACCGTCGCAGGCCCTACAGCAGTGGTTCCCAAATCTATTCAGTCAGGCCCCTCTTTGGTAATTGAAAATAATTCAGCCGCCCCCTACAAGACACCGTCCCCATCTTTCTTGGTAAAATGGATGTATGAATTTGTTGCATACCACATTTGTACAAACCGCATTTTCTTTTATATAACAATACAAAGATGCTGTTTTAGTTAAAACTTTGTTATAGTTAAAAATAGTATTGTGGAGAGAACGTAACAAATAACACCCATATTCATATCTTACACATTCCTACCATTCTTGTTGAAATCATGGATTGAAAAAAAGCCATTTTCATATCTTACACATAACTATTCTCCTTGTGGAAATCATGAATCTTCTCTGCACCGTATTACTATTCTACACATTCAGTGGCTTAGATGTGCTTAGTATCCCTGGCAAATCTTCTCAAAGCGGGGTTGTTGTTTTGAGATTGCCACTCTCAGTTCATTCTCACAGTTTTTATCATTTTGGGATTTGATGGAGGCAACAGCAGAAAAGCTTTTCTCACAGAGCTATGATGTGGCAAAAGGCAGTAGTACTGAGGGGGAATTCTTGCTCCACTCCAATCCAGAATCCAGCCAATCCAAATCACAACCACATCCTGGATGTTTACTGCATACTCATTGTTGAGTCAGATGTGAGCAGTATGTACTGCTCCTCTTCCTCCATGCTGAATGTGGCAGGTGGTGGTGATAAGAATGGGTCCCTGATCTAGTCATATTTAGTCGTGTCATCCAGTAGTAGTATTTGTAAAGTATTTGTTGAAATGCGATTTTCAAGGCTGTGATGTGATCTTGCACACAGCATGCACTCTGCAGCTTGTGGGTCAATGGGTCAATGTTTCCCTGCTGAAATCTCCTGCCCCACATATCCAGTATCCATGTAAAGGAGTGTATCCTGTCTTTCAGCTGTGGCAGGTGTGAGTTGGTGCCAACCCTAACCCTGACATGTCACTCAGATAGGCCAGTTTCATGAGGAACTCGGAAGGACTTTATCTAGAAACTTGCTTGCAACAGTGTAGTTCATTTTGTATGGTTGCGGAAATGCGGATGTACCCTTAAATATGGGCTATTCGGTATAATGTCTTTGAGAATCTCTAGAGTCTCCCAGAGAGTCGGCCGATTCATTGTCCACATAGGGCTGATTCGGTTTTACTACACAATTTAATGCAAGCAATTATTCTACCCAGTCCTACCCAACACTTAAGCATATTCTCCTCGGTTTCTTGGTTATGGCGCTAAATGCATCGGTATGCGCTGTCAAGGTGAGCAACAATGTTGCTGTTCTCCATTATTTGATTTGATTTGATTTTATTTGATTTATTGTGGAATTAAAAAGACAGTTTCCAAGGGATAAAAACACATGATAAAGCGCAAGCGCTTATTTCCATCATGGTCCCTGATTGAGGACAGGACAGACAGTTACCATAAAACAAATTTACAGAACATGATAAAAACCATAAAAAACAAACATAGATAGTTACACAAATTCCCTGCACTCCCTACCTATGGGTAATTTCACTGGCTAGCCAGTTCTTTGTTGCACGTTTAAAGCTTACCTCTCCCTCTAAGCTTTTTAGGGCCACTGGAAGCTTGTTCCATTCTGAAGCTGCTGTAAATAAAAATGTATTAATACCCATTGCTGTTCGGAATTTAGGTAAAATAAAGTCTGTATTCCCTCTTCTGGTTGCATAGTTGTGCCTGTCACTGAACCGGCTAAAGTAGTCGGCCAAATAGGTTGGGCCATTATTTTGTATGTGTCAGGCCTAACCTGATGTTTAATTGCACGGTTCACATGAACATCACAACCCTCATGTTTGGACCTTTCAGACGCTTTCAGCCCTTGAATCCTGAGTTGGACCAAATGCTCTCTTCCCCAAAAAGAAGGCACAGATAAATAAAGGGTTCTTGGATACACTAACTGTTAGCTGTTTTCCTCTGAAACGACTCAGGGTTGAAACTGCGACTGTATTTTTACAGCCTGAGTTATAATTAAATCCATAGGCTTGTGTGCCCTTAGACATTTAATATCAACTTGCTCCTCCAAAGTCAAAGAAAGTGCTGAAGCGAATGGTGAGTAAATAGTCCAACTCGTTCATAATGGCCGGTGATAATTTCGGATTGTGATGTTGTCAGATTTGCTTTACAAGGTCAAAGAACGGATGTAGAGGACAGGTTGATATCTGTTTTTGTCGGCTATCCAGCTAGCTAGCTGAACCATTGGTGATACTATGTCAATTCATTTAAAACATTTTGTCTCTCTCTGGCTGCAGCACCTTTTTGACTGAGCTTGCCGTGGCCCCATAGAACAAGACTGGCCTCTGTCAATGAAACTCTAGTTTGTGGGGAAAGTGGGTGTGAGCATGCTCAAACGGCAGTGGGTTATACTTGTTACTGAAACGTCTATTCTGAGTAAGTTCAACTTGCAATTCAGCCCTCCTATGTTCGTCTTGTTTCTCGTTTGCAGAAGTCGCGTTACCAGACGTACCAGCGCATGTGGAACTTCATGCACTCCAAGCAGCCCGGCGTCTTTGTAAAAAGCACGGAGGAAGGAATCGCCCGTGTGGTCAACTCTAACTATGCCTACCTTTTAGAGAGCACCATGAACGAGTACTACCGCCAACGCAACTGTAACCTCACCCAGATAGGAGGCCTGCTGGACACCAAAGGCTACGGCATCGGCATGCCTGTGGGTGAGTACGTACATGTAATAACATGAAACAAAGAAAATCAATAAAAAATGTCTCCTTTATTGACGAGGACGAGAACCAACTGAGATGATAATAGTAAGTAAGTAAGTAAGTAAAGCTTTATTTATATAGCGCCTTTCGTACATGAAATGCAACTCAAAGCGCGTTGTGCTGTAGGCTACTGGGAGATGTCTATGGCTGTGATTGACTGTTACTGTTCTGGCTCTCTCTTTGCCCTCAGGCTCAGTGTACCGGGATGAGTTTGACCTGGCCATCCTCAAAATGCAGGAGGACAACCGTCTGGAGATCCTTAAGAGAAAATGGTGGGATGGTGGGAAATGTCCAAAAGAGGAGGATCACCGTGCCAAGGGTGTGTTACCCCTCCATCCTTCTCCCTCCATCCTCCATCCCTCCATCCTCCATCCCTCCATCCTTCTCCCTCTTCTCCTATCCCAGTCCTATCTACTCTGCTGCCTCTAAACTGTTTGCATGTACCCACTTTGATTCTTACTGTGAAATGATATTGTGTGTGTCTGTGTGTGTGTGTGTGTGTGTGTGTGTGTGTTTCTCTCTTTCTCAGGGCTAGGTATGGAGAACATCGGGGGGATCTTCGTGGTGCTGGTGTGTGGGCTGCTGGTGGCCATCCTCATGGCTGTGCTGGAGTTTGTGTGGATGCTGAGACACACTCCAGGAACTGAGGTGAGAGAGGCTTACCTAACCTGCATCTGTTTCGTCTCTCTCTCCTCACCCTGACCGTGAACACCCACCCCCTCCCCTCACCACCCCAGGAGCAGCTATCCAACAATGCAACACTTGAGAGGAGGTTCCACCGCTTCCACTTCCTGTCGGCCAGTGTACCACCATTTCTCTTTCCTCCACTTGCAGCTGAAACATGATCACACAAAGCCAAAGATAATCCGTCATACAGTGGCTTCAGAAAGTATTCAGACTTCTTCACTTTTTCCACATTGTGTTGTGTTGCATAGGAATCAATTACACACTGTGGATTTGGCTATCACTATTAATTCAGCAAATGCCATAATTTTCTCTTGATCCTGACATACCCGTAACATGATCCAGCTACCACTATTCTTCTGACGAGGGATATAGGAAACTGCATTGCATGTGCTGGATTTGCACTAAACTTAATGCTGTGTAGTAAAACCAAATAAACTTTCTTTGCCATGTCACTTGAATTCATTGTTGTAAACACAATTATGGATATTAGATTATTATCCATTAAAGGACTCTTTTTGGCCACTTGGTTACAGACCAATTTGAATAAATGTACGGACATTTTTAAAACTTGTTTTTTCGCTTTGTCATTATGGGGTATAGTGTGTGGATTGATGGGAATTTTTTTTATTATCCATTTTAAATTCTGTCTATAACAACAAAATGTGGGGAAAAAAGTGAAGGGGTCTGAATACTGTCCGAAGCCGAACTGTATACAGTTTCTACATGCCTTTATGTTATGTAGAGCTCAGTATCTAGCTACAGCAGAGTATCTACAATATGTACTATAGAGACGTTCTCGGCTGGGAAAGAGAATCTTCTCTGTCAATTTACGTTGTTAAAGTTGAACCCCTTGCCACTTGACTTGTTTTCTCGGGGAGAAGATTCTATTATTATGTGTGTATGTGCGTGTGTGCATGTCCACACTGTAATACAAGACAATACCACAGATTAGAACAGGCAGACATACCAACATCCATTTACCATAGCTAACATTATTCTTACATGACTTGACAACTCACTCCCACGTCACATTCACTGAACACAATGTAGAGGATGTAAGCATGTATGTAAGCCAAAGAAAGGATAGGAGCAAATATCTAGAAAAAAACATACTAGGCATAATACTATGCCTACATTTATGTAGTATAATCATAATAATAATGTAGTATAATCATAATCATGTATGTATTATGCCTAGTATGTTTTTTCTACATATTTGCTCGTATCCTTTCTTTGGGAAATTATTGCTTCTCTGTGTCGATGCTGTCCATTAGTCCATCAATCCTGTAGTGATCTAGCAATGTGTCTATCAAGGCCCTTGCCTTAGGTTATTTGTATAGCACATTTCATACAACAGGGGCAATTCAAAGTGCTTTACATACAGCATAAAGAAAGAAAAAAGAAACAAGAGGAGAGGAGAGGAGAGAGGGGAATAGTAAACAGAAAAATAAATAAAAGTCAAATGATGAGTGAGACATTGTGCCTCTTTCCTCCCCCCCGTGTGTTCCTCCCAGCTGGGGATGTGTGAGGAGATGCTGTGGGAGCTCCAGGGGATCGTCCTGTGTCGGGACAGCCTGCAGCTGAGGCGCCGCCGCGGGGCCTCCGTGCTCCGGCCGCGGCCTTTCCCCCTGGAGGAGCGCCGGGCGCGAGCGGCCGCCGTCAGCCTGAGCAACGGGAAGCTCTGCGGGGGGGCGGGGCTGGGCGGGGCCGGGCTCCCCGAGCCGCTCTCCCACAGAATGGCACAGGAGGCGGCGCTGGTGGCGAGGGGCTGCAGCCACATCCGTATATGCCCCGAGTGCCGACGTTTCCAGGGACTCCGTGTTCGCCCGACGGCGGTGGGCCCCGTGGGGGCGTCGACCGCCCACAGCGAGGAGAGCATAGATTGGGAGAAGACCACCAATAGCAGTGAACCTGAGTAACATAGCCCCGCCCCCCTGTCTCACAAACCTCTCCACTCACATGCCGACCTCCCTACTCCAGCAGCCACCTCTCTATCGGGGGGGGGGGGGTAATAGGTCATGTGATATTGGAACATGAGCTTCGGTCTCGTGTTTGACCGAGATGGGTCCAGCTGCAGCTGGAATGTGGGGCCGAATGGAATGTGGGGCCGAATGGAATGTGGGGCCGAATGGAATGTGCCTGTGTGCGCATGCGCATAGCACGAGCGAGCCTGTGTGTTGATTGCTGTCAGGGAAGTTGTCTTGGTGAACGTTTGAAGACATCAGTCAGTTATTATCTACCGAGAGATTCAGATTTAGATTACTGCCATGGCTACCTACAGAGTAAGTAGAAACTAACCCTAACGTGCTATGTATATGTTTAACAGTCGTGTGTTACAGTTTATTACGACAGAAAGCACATACGGAGGTAGCAAGATGGCCTCGCGGTGTAAATATAGCAACATTGAACAGCCTATGAAAGGTATAAATGACTTTAATATCGTGTATAACGTTCATAATATCGTGTATAATGTTCATAATATAGTGCTTAATGTCCACATTGTCGAGTGTAACGACTATTTATCGTATAAGGCCATGACAAAGATAGCTTGGTGAAAAACGGAAGTAGGTAGGATGCTACAAACAATGCAACATTGAACAGCCTCTAAAAGGTAATAAACGACTTTAATATCGTGTACAACGTTCATAATAGGATTTGTAAGCCCAGGAAGGACATAATTCACGTTAAAACTTTTTCTGAAAGGTTAAGGAATTCTTGTATTATCGAGTGTAAAGTCCGCTAGCTAGCGCGTTGCTAGCGGAGATTAGCAACATGGCGTCGCGAGAGAAAAATGAAACTTTGAACAGCCTCTAAAAGGTAATAAATGACTTTAACATCGTGTATAACGTTCATAATAGCGTGTATAACGTTGATAATATAGTGCTTAATGTCCACATTGTCGAGTGTAATGGCTATTTTGTCATATATGAGGCCATGACTGAGCTAGCGCAGCGCTAACGGAAGTAGCAAAATGGTGTCGCGGCTGCAAACATTGCAACATAAAACAGCCTCTGGAAGGAATAAATGACTTTAATATCGTTTATAACGTCCATAATATCGTGTATAAGGTCCATAACATCATGTTTAATGTCCACATTGTCGAGTGTAATGGCTATTCTATCGTGTATAATGTCTGAGAGACAGTGCTAGTCATGAGCTATTATTTATCATCTATCATATATGTTAATACCTATCATCTATCATCTAACATTACCATCTATCATCTACTATTTATCATCTAACATTTTCATCTATACTATATCATCTAACAGTATCATCTATCATCTACTATTTATCATCTAACATTATCATCTATACTATCTATCATCTAACAGTATCATCTATCATCTACTATTTATCATCTAACATTATCATCTACACTATCTATCATCTAACAGTATCATCTGTCATCTACTATTTATCATCTAACATTATCATCTATACTATCTATCATCTAACAGTATCATATATCATCTACTATTTATCATCCAACATTATCATCTATACTATCTATCATCTATCATCTACTATTTATCATCTAACATTATCATCTATACTATCTATCATCTAACAGTATCATCTATCATCTACTATTTATCATCTAACATTATCAGCATACATATCAGTTCATCTCTCTGTCTACATACAGTTCATCCATAGCCTTTTGCTATCCAATACTTAAAATTAATTTTGTTGTTTGAAAGGTATGGCCAGGTGTTTGCCTTTTGGACCAATGAGGCCAGAGGGTTGCTTAACGGTAACCATAACCCGGTCTACAGAATCCCAAGCGGGAGGGCCAGTACGACAAAACTTCCAGCCCATGTCCGGTGAAGATATTGAAAGGTATTTTTTGGGTTGATTTTTGGTGCCGGCTTTGCTGTGGTAAAAATGGTAGCGGGTGCGTGGGTCAAGGAGAAATCTGAAAAGAGTGAGGTCCTGCCAGACCTGCAGTTCATCGCCAGATCGTAGCCTTATGTTCACGGTACTATCTTGCTCCTTGTGTTTTTCTAGTAACCTGCCTTCTTTCCAAACCCTGCCTTACCCCGTTTGTGTTCTCTCCCAAGATTCCCACGGACCCTCCCTCGCGTCTCCCCGGCCCCGGCTCTCGCATTCCCAAAGGCTCTGTACCCTGATGGATGTATACTGACGGAGCTGCCATTGTACACTCAACCAACCAAGTGTCCACATTTGTCGAACATAGCAGCAGTGTATTCATGCCTTAGCTAGAGCACAAGTTGAAAGAGCTGTCAGAGAGCCCCTTGACAGCACAAACTGGTCTATTGTGATATACGTCTCCTTCCTGACTTTATAGTTTTTGTTTTACATCTTGTGTGCTTGTTAGTGCTCTAGCCACACAGAAAGACACTGCTGCCATATTAACCAAAGGTGGAAACTGTTGTGTCCTACTGACTCACCTGCCAGTGAGGACGCAGAGACTTTACCACTGTGCCACCAGAGCGCCCATTTTTATTCTTATATTTTGTTCTGTTATTAGTCTCTGTGGAGCATTGTGGGAATATGTTTTTATTTTAAGTGTACAATTTGTATGTATATACTGTATGTACACCTGTACATTTGATGTGTGCCTTTTCCTGCACCTTTACACTGCTGCATTGTTATTTTCATTGTATTTTTATTATCTTGTTGTAATATTGTTTTTAATAAATTTGTCAAAATATATATTGTCTATTTTCATCCTGGTAAAACTTAAGACGTGTAAAATGTTATACCCAATTTTAATTGTAGGTGTGTTTACAAGAATTAACACAGTATCCCTCTATCTATTCAACCCTACCTCCTTCCTAGCTGCCACGGATTGTCAATAAAAGAAATAAACAAATAAACCTGTTCCGTCCTCTGACCTTTTAAAAGTAGACAATCTGGTTTAGGCAACTTAGATTACAAGTCAGTTTTGGGAAAAGTAAGTGAACACAGAAGAGCACAGCTTGTGATAACGGCTGCAGTGACTACTTATGAGTTTTATATTGTTAATATATTGTGTGAGCAAAAAGAAAAGAAAAATACATTTTATGAAGTATAGTTAATTTACTCATATACAGTATGTATATCCTCTGGCTTGTTTGTAGAACTGCCCTGTATTGTTGACAAAGCTAAACCCTATTGATATGAAGTCTACTGGGAACACGAGAGGATGCCATCAGTATTGCATTACTGAGTTAAGATTTGGTACTGAGGAAAGGTCAGCGTTTAGGGGTAACTGGATAGCACTTGGAACACCATCCGTGTTCCATTTCTTGGTTTGACTGTGCCATCTAACCCTAGGTTATGAGGGAATCAAGTACATGTGGTTGGTGTCACAATTATGTATAACTAATACACAATCTATGCTGAGTCTTTCAGGCTTCATGTTAAGTATTGCATAAATCACAGATGTAACATTCATAAATGCTAGAGATCATCATTTGACTCACTTCATCAGTCAGTTCTACAAATCGGAATGTTAAACTCAATGGTTCAATGATAAACTCAATAGAATCCAACTGGATTCCCTCTTGTAAACAGTAGGTATTGGCGATTTTTTGGGAGGAGTAAGCATTATGTCACACGTGAAATAGACTTAGCATTTCATGTCTTGGTGGTTTACAAAAACGTTCACTGATTGTGTGTATTGAATGTTCAGCCATGAGAGAGCATCAATCGTTCATGAAGGACATAGTATATAAAGGAGAATGCCAGTTGTTGGGTGTTTTCCGTCTAGGTGTTTCCCACGCATGATTGGCCATGAGGAAATGCATAAGATCTTAGGTGAGTTCCATAAAATGCTCTGGGTTCTTTCGTCTGCTAGGGGTTTACTGTGTAACCACGGGAATGGTCTAACATGTGGCTTGTGTTTCTAGAAAGACTGAAAACTAGATCCTCTTTTAAGAGAGGGTAAAAACTAGACCACTGAAAAGCATCATAATGCTAGTGTTAGGAGTTCCCCTGCCACTTATTTATTTTGTTGTTTCTTAAGTGAGCTGCTGTAACGCATTAATTTCTAGCATCTGCTATTGTAACCATGTACTTTAGTAACTTTGTCTCAATGATAATATAATAATAATAATAATAAATGGTTAAAGTGTATAGCACACTTTAATAATATAATAATAATAATAGTAATACATTGTATTTGTATAGCACACTACTGGAAACTGTTCTCCGCTGCAATACTCCAATTTATCACTACTGGAAACTGTTCTCCGCTGGGTGGCGCTTTCCGTCCTGAAAGGCACATTCCATTCGGCCCCACATTCCATTCCATCCTCACATTCCATTCGGCCCGCTGCAGCTAGATACTACTGGTTTGACCCGGGTGGGCGGGACTCTCGCTGTGGACATCGTCACTATGGAGACGCTGTGGACATCATCACTATGGAGACGCTGTGGACATCGTCGCTATGGAGACGGTGGGGTAATAGTGGAGCTGTAAAGGGAATGACCAGGTGATGATAGGATCCCTGTCATGTCCGTGTCCATAGTCTCTCTCAGAGGAAGCCTGGGAGAGGGAACATGGTCTTTGTGCTGACTGTCTCTAAAGCCCTTTAAGACAGGGGACGTGGTTCTAAAGTCATGGGTTTCCCTAGCTGTCCCTATGTCCCTCTACTATAGATAGGACAGAACGGACACAGCTACAACAGACTGTTTCTATAGCGTTCTTGACGGACATTTAAGGGACATTTGTACTATGCAGTATTTTACGTCATTCATTGTGATTGTTGATTTATTTCTAAATTATTTTTCCCCCTTAGTTGTGTTTGATTGATATTGAAATATTGTTCTCGTATTGTTCTTTAAACAATCAAACGATTCTTTTCTGGAGGGTTATGGATGTTATCGACCTCCTCTGAGCTGCAAAGAACAGATGAAAAAATAACTTCTTGGGATGCAACATCGCTCTTCGAAATACTTTTTTTTTCCCTTTTTTTTTTTTTTTTAAGTGCCAAAAAGGATTGCTGTGAGCGATGATCTCTGGCTCTCAGCAGCGCGGCGGCCTCGAGGTGACGACAAAAGGAAACTGAACCTAAAAACACACAAGGACTTCTTTTCTAATAGTGATATTCTATACAAAAATATGTTTTAACCGTGTTTTCGGAGAGACGGCGAAGCATGTCAGAGGGTTTATGTGTCGCTGATTGAGGAGGATAACAATGTTTCCTGTTAGACATTTTTGGCCAGAGATGGAGAAATATTCCTCATTATATTTTCTCCAAGGTAACATCTGTGTCTTTGTGTAGCTCAGTCCATGGTTGTGTTATAATAGCCACACTAGCATACCACTTAGAATGAAGCGATGTGCCATTGTATATGGTATGCTAGTCTGTCCTAGACACTGAGAGAGATTGGCTTTTACTATTGACTATCGCCTTTCTATATGTGCTCTTTGTCCTATCTGTTCTTATACCGCTTCATCATCTCGCTCTGCTCCCATACCCACTCTCTGCTTATACACACACACACACACACACACACACACACACACACACACAGTGTTCTATACACGGCTTACATACAGTAATTTACATACATAACATTACACATTCTGTTCTCGCATGTCACTCACCATTTCCATACTGATCCGATACGGAACGCTGTCACATGCTTTTGTTAAAGGGACTGATCAGATGTTTTCATTCCTCCAAAACATTTTCAGTGTCTACCCCTGAAAGTTTGATCTTATTCCTGGTTCCAGCATCATCTGTTTTGTACATTCAGCTACATTTTTACATTCCATTACAAGTGTTTGGAAAGACCTTCACTATCTAATTGCATCTTCTTTTCGGATTTGTGCTTGCATTTTTGCCATACAGACTGGCACAGATTTTGAGTGAGCTATCCTTGTAACCATCAAGGCCATCTTAAACTCGATTTGATTTGTAGAACTTGAACTGAACTGGAAGCTGTAAACATTTTTATTTGATTTGATTTACCATATTGCAGATTCATCGACGCAGCTAATTCTATGAATTTCCCCTCGATCAAGTTTGGATGTAGTGCACATTGACAGTATCCTTGATGAATAGTGTTTATGTTGGCTGTGCTTTCCCAGTAAATAGACTGATATAAAGCCTTTGAGTCTTTGTCGGTGAAAGTCAGAAGTTTGTCCTCAGCAGGCTCAGATGTGTCTGTCACTCTGACTATCCCCAGAGGTTGTGCCACTCGTATCTGTCTAAAACCAGGACCTTCCTCACACAGCGTTTGATTGAAGGCTCCAAGTACAGGATGTCAGATCACACACACACACACACACACACAGATCACAGATCACAGATCACACACACACAGATCACACTAATCTATACGGGCCACATACAACCTACAAACACTGACCTTAACCTGAAAGAAAACCAGTCCTGCAACACTGATAGGCACTGCTCTGAATTAATTTGAAGGTCAATGGCACTACATACAACTGACCAGAAACTGATGTTTCTGTTTGCCCAACTGAAAGCCCCAAAGTAGTAGATGAGGGGTTGTACCGTACTTCAAGCATCTCTTTCCTTATAGTACCGGTATGTATCGCCATGCTGGTCAATCCTTTGATTTGATTATTGCTATAATTTTCAGTTTTTCCCTTCCTCACTCATTTCCATACATGCTTACCCCCAGAAGAGCAGTCCCAACATGTTTTTTGTGCAATGTGAATACTCGTTAATAAATGATGTTGTGTCATAGCTCTACAAAGAGGTTTCCCTGTGAATGGGCTTGTTGTGAATTGGCTGTTTGACTGTGTTCTCAGAGTTGAGCTCGCTGTGTTTCAGTGTGTCCAACATCTGTATGGTATGAAGGTAGTTGGAGGAAGCTGTGCATATCTATGTGTTAACGCTCAGAGGTGAGGTTGCCCCTATCCACAGACGTAGGATCTCCTTATCTTCCCCAAATCATAACATTCACCATTAAAAATAAAAACACGACCCACGACCCAGCGTCTAGGGGGCAACTTCACCCTACTCCAGTTGGCATCTCTAACAGAGGCTGTAGGATGCACCTGATCCCCTATGAAAGTGTTGTAAGTCCTACTGTGGTGTAAATTGAGGATGCTTAACCAGGGTTTCCCAGTGAAGATTCCAAGGGCCCGTTTGCGTTTACAACACAGACAAGACACACACAAACACACACAACTGTACAGACACACATACAACAATCCACCGGTTCACTTATTTACCAGCAGACTCATCATCTTTTTCCACAAATTCCCATAAGCAGTGATCAATTTGCACATTTAATTCGCAAAGTTATAGCTAGTCGCTATAGGTCACTGAGACAACATTGGGGGCAGTTGAGCAGTTCCTGAGCTTGGAGGAAACGGGTGAAGGCTTTCACTGCACCAGATAACCAACTTCTTTAAGCAGTGAAAACACTTACACAGACGCTAAACCAAGCGTAGTTGGAATAAGATTGCCAATTACCTAGGAGGCTAAGGGGAGTTGGCTTGGAATTAAAAACAAATCTTTCCAAAACACACCAAGAGACCTTGGCTGGGGAGCCCTGGGTAGGACAGCAGGGTCTGGCTGCTATATTTTATAATGCTTTTATTTTCTTATGTTAGCATTTTTATTCCACTATAAACACATTTCTAAAAACCGAACGCCCCTTTTTTTGTCTGTCCTTTTGTCTTTAGGCCTTTAGTGTCAACACTAGCATTGGAATACCATATTCGAACTATCCAGCTGATCCGATATACATTAAGGCCACAATTACGAAAGATTTTACAGGAATAAGTGTTGCACCCAGAGGGGTAAAATGTGTCTTCTTCATTATTCTTCCAGTCTTATATAGACATATGTAGTTAATCAGTTCAACAGCGAAGGCTTGTCAGTAGAACTCCTAACAAAGGCTAACGAGTGGAAATTCACAAATCGATCAGTCAATCAGTCCTCAGTGGGTTTTCCTCTCCTCTCTCATATGCAGCTCTACACCTCACACCCCTCACCACCCCCACCTCTCCCTCTCCACCATACTGTCTCTCCTCTCTCCATGACTATGGATCATACGCAGCTCTCCACCTCACACCCCTCACCTCCCCCACCTCTCCCTCTCCACCATACTGTCTCTCTTGTCTCCATCCCCTATCTATATTAGAGTTGGCATTACCTACTGTGCACCTGTCAATACGTGTGTGTGTGTGTGTGTGTGTGTGTGTGTGTGTGTGTGTGTGTTGTGTGTGAGTGTGCATGCATGCATGCCTGTGCTGAGCTGAGCTCCACCTGCCAAGAAATAGTCCTCCCCTTCAGCCTCTCTGTTTGCGCTCGGTGAATTAAGCACACACACACATACACACACACACACACACACACTTACAGCCTCCCAGACGCAGAAGCCGATCATCAACACTGCAGGTGGATGTGTGTGAGACTACTCTGCCTTCCTGGAGCTCAGCCAAAGATGGTATAATATATGGGGGGGGGAAAATGCTCTGTGTAGTGGTGTCATCATGGTGGTGGTCATGACAACAATGGGTGGATTTTTTAATCACCTCGAGGACTATTCTAAACTTGGAACATACATTAGAACATACATACATTTTGTTGTTTCAGTCGTTTGACCACATATTATATGGGCCCATTCGGCCTACCATCAAGCTACACCATCCCAATTATATAAGGAAGATTTCTTTCAATATCCAGAGACTGTATATCGTGTCCCTGGATCCATTCCTGATGATCTGTTTTCATGGATACATTTTCAGATTCAATCAACAACATAAAAGACCATTGATAACTGGTTAGCGACAACAAATATATAGGACACAAATTGTAAGGGGCAATCGTTTTTATTGATTTGCTGGCAATGCTGTGCAATTACCCATTGTTGTATGCCAAGAGGGTTTGTGTTCAGTGCGCAAACAGTGGTGTTGGGAATGTTTCCCAGGTGAAATGATGTCATGGGCTGTAGGGGGGCTTTTGTTCCAGACGACAATTTTTCTTTCAGAGAAATAAATGGGCCTCGGACGGGGTAACATTGATTGCCTTGAAGCCAGAGTGTGTGAGAGGCATCAGACTGTACATACATGTTGCTACATGAACACACACATATGAGAACACACACACACACACACACACACACACACACACACACACACAGACAAACACATCCCATCTTGGATTTCTCCTACAGTCCTATAAGCCAATGAACCTACAGAGACTTTGTGTTTGTTGGTATACAAACTCTATATACACGTTTCACTTGTATGTGATTCTATTCATGTTCCAATCAGTTTCCATTTTAATTTCTCTCTAGGGATCAACACAGTTCAATTACATCAATCAAATCCACTATACAACAATGCAATTGGGACACACACAAAGACAAGAACATTAACTGTCTGCATTCATACCATCCCTCTTTGTGTAATGTAGGTAAAATAGGTTGTTTGATCAGTTAGTTCTGTGAGGCACTGGACTGCAGAACCAGAGGAATCAGACAATCATAGGGTAAAGCAACAGGCTCCGGGAGGGGGGGTGAGAGAGGGGGGGTGAGAGAGAGAGAAAGAGAGAGAGAGAGACACACAGTGAGAGAGAGAGAGAGAGAGAGAGAGAGAGAGAGAGAGAGAGAGAGAGAGAGAGAGAGAGAGAGAGAGTGAGTGCTCTTCAAGTGCTCTGGTTAAAACAGGAAATATTGGCTCTCAGATAAAGGTTTTGACTTCATGTATTAATTGTTCGTAAGAAGAGAATTATCCTAATCCCTAAGTAAACGACTCATTAAGCCAGATATGTGACTAAAGAAACCACCGCAGGCCGCCAGGAGACTGGCAGATGAGAGTGTTTGAAAGTGAACTGTTTATCCCTTCTCCCTCGGGACATGAGGTTTAATCTGTAGCAGGGTGTTTGAATGTAATTTCCGGGGCCATTTGTGTTTCGCTTTATCAGTTATTTGTCTTCCTCCTTTTGAAACACAGTTTAAAAAACCATGTTGTTTCCTCCTATTTATTATTCAATTAAGAAATAATGAATTTACTTTGACCCATTTACGTGGCCTGTCCTGTCACTTTTTAGGATGAGATGTTACCTTAGCAAATCCCACTCTGGTTTCAGGTTGTGCTCTATTATAAGCCAACACAGTCATGTATTACACATAATGTTGCCAACAGTACAGTATCTGTCATGGTGAAATCTGCAGCCCTCTCTCTATCAGCCAAGTACCTACAGTACCAGCCTGCAATTGA
>NC_137692.1:12508333-12593333 GCF_963989245.1 Nansenia antarctica | reverse complement strand
CTCCTGCTCCGTGTCTCTCACATGACGTCTCAGCTCACAGCTGAGGGACCGCGCCTGCGTGGCTACGTCACCCCTCAGAGCTGACACACACACAAGGCAGGCAGGTTGAAATACTGTAACATCATTTCATAGTTCTGGTTTGTTCAAATGCACATAATCAGTTAGTAGTTATTCATAGGAGTCACGTGGGACCCATGGGTGGTAGCTATACTCTCACCGAGATGATCCTTCAGAACTGTCACATCCAGCACACTGCGCCTGTACTTCGCCTCCAATTCATTTGCACCTACATAAACATAAACACATGATTTAAAAAAAAAGATAATCAGAATCAGAAGACTTTATTGCCATGACATGTAAAGATGTTAGGAATTTGGTTTGGGACAGTGGAGCACGGTTAACAGCAGGACAGGTGCAAGACAGGACAAGACAGTGCAAACCAACATCATGCAAGAGTCATAAATAATATAAATATAAGAAGTGCAAAGATCAAGTGTTAAAGTGTTCCTGTAAATTTGGGTCCTAACAGTAATTGGATCATGATATAAGAAATCTAACAAATTCCAACAATAGCACATAGAGAAAAAGAAAACGCAGGAGTACCCTCCTCTGATTTCTTCTTTTTGGTATTTTTGATCTTTCCTTTCCCCTTCTTTTTCTTAGGAGGCATAATGATTCTTCCAGAGATAATATTAATAATCTGCAACAGGCTACAATGAACTCAGACAGGACGTGTTGGACCTTTCCATGGCGGTCTGCTTTGGCGTCCCGTTGCGATGACAACGAGACGCCCTCGGGGACTCAGGGGTGTGTTTAACCACTTTTACTTCCCATGTTTATTTCTCCATGTACTTGAAGTAGGTACATGTACACTTTCCATATGAATTTTGAATATATTGGTAAAAGTGATCAGGTTTGGACGAATGCTGAAATGACACAGATCTGCTTTTGTTATCCTACTGTCACCTCAGATAGGATAGTTCCTGGGTGGGCGAAATGGCGTGACTGCAGGGAGTAGCCTACTGTTGCTGCTACAATAAGCACCACCTCTCTCCCCAATAATAATATTATAATATAATAAATAATATATTATTAATAATAATGAGATTAGTACATAATCTCGTCCAATTGGGGCAGAAGTGTCTGAAGGAGAGCTGTGTTCTCTGAACGATAAAAAAAAACAAAAAACGGCATGTTTCGTCAAAGAGTTCCGGATTCGTTTTTGCGACTTCAAAATAAAAGCGCGAGGTCACGAAGTTCACTGTACGTCACGTTCTACCTTTTGAGTCAGGAGGAGAGCACCTATATTTTCTTACCACATTCATCACAAGTTGGGTTGTGTTTACATGAATGTCGTACTTTACTTGTGGTGATTTAACAGATGATAAAAAAGACATCAAGTAGACTACAAACAGCCTGAGTCCGCCACTGCATCCTAATCACACCGTTTTGTTGGCCTCCGTCAACGCAAAGTTGCTATGAGAGCCGCTGATGCCTTGGTAGCAGGTCTCAGTCTTATTCAACAGTCGCATTGGCATCCGTCAAAAGGAATGTTCCTGTGGGTGAGGAGGGAGGTATTAGAGAATGAATGTAAGGATGGAGGGTTGGGGTTGATGAATCTGGAGGTGAAAAAGAAGACTATGAGAATGAAAAGGATGGTGAAGTATGTGTATGGGGGTGGAGAGTATGCATGGGAAATATTCCTGAAATATACCAAAGGATAAGGTATGAGGGGAAAGGAATTGTATGACAGGGTAATGATGAGGGCTAGGTTGGGAAAGGTGAGGGATTTGGTGTATGAATTTGAACCCGGTTGTATGCCTGCAATGGTGGTGGTGGTGGATGCAGTAAGGGAAATGGGAGATGAGATGTGCGAGCGGGCAGCGAAGGAATATGTTAAAAATGATTAAAGAGGGGTTGTCAGTGGAGCGGAGGCCAATGGTGGATAGGGAAGTGGAGGAGGAAGCGGAGCGAAGGGAGGTGGAGTTCTTTATAGGTGAGGGGGATAAAAAATGGGAAGGTCTGAAGACAAGGATGATATATAGGATACTGAGGAATGGGAGGGTGAGGAGGCCCGGCTTCAGAGAAAGTCTGGGCAAGAGTATTTCCAGAGATGAGGGTAGGAAGGGTGTGGGAGGAACTTGAAGGTGAAGTGGAATTCCATAGAATGTGAGGAGATATTTTAACAACGTAATTCTAAGTACGTTTAACGCAAATGTTGATAGGATGTGTGATGTATGTGGGGGAAGCAGCGGAGACATTTATGCACCAATATGTGGTGTGTGGGAGACTGGGGTTATACAGTGCCTTGCAAAAGTATTCACCCCCCTTGGCTTTTTACCTATTTTATTACATTACAACCTGTCATTTAAACATGTTTTTAATCAGGATTTTATTTGATGAATCTGCACAAAATAGTGTTAGTTTTTAAATGAAATGAGAAATATATTAAAAAAAGAATTTAAAAAAATAAAGAACTGAAAATTGGCATGTGCATATGTATTCACCCCCTTTGTTATGAAGCCCCTAAAAACTTCTGGTGCAACCAATTACCTTCAGAAGTCACATAATTAGTGAAATGAAGTCCACTTGTATGCAATCTACTGTAAGTGTCACATGATCTGTCAGTATATACACACCTTTTCTGAAAGGCCCCAGAGGCTGCAACACCTAAGCAAGAGGCACCACCAACCAAACACTGCCATGAAGACCAAGGAACTCTCCAAACAAGTCCGAGACAAAGTTGTTGAGAAGTACAAGTCAGGGTTGGGTCATAAAAAATTCGCTTTAGCAGTATGCTTGGGGTCGTTGTCTTGCTGGAAGGTGAACCTCCATCCTAGTCTCAAATCACTTACTGTCTGGTACAGGTTTTGCTCAAGAATATCCCTGTATTAAGCACCATCCATCTTTCCCTCGACTCGGACCAGTTTCCCAGTCATATTATTAGTACACTGACATACAGTGTGTTACTTTAATGTACATGTTAATGTAACATGTGTGTGTGTGTGCTCCACTGGCTTGGCCTGTGCGGCGTGGGCCCAAGGTGGTCATGTTGTTGACAGGTCACGCCGAGGTCAGACACAAGACAGAGTACACCCAGATAATGATGTCACATCCTCCTCTGTTACTATGGCAAGCGGCCACCGACAGTAGTCTTGGCAACATCCACCTAACATCACATTGGGATTTGTGGTTTTCAATATTCTGTCTTAGGCATTATGGGATTCAAAGTTTGTCATTGCAGAGTACAACGAAATGCATCTATGGCATCTAGGCAACGGGTCGCAGCCATTATAGGCGACCCCGGAGCAATTAGGGGGTTTAGTGCCTTGCTCAGGGACACTTCGACACGTGGCCCACCGGGGATTCGAACCGCTGCAAGCTGCCGACTTTTGCGATCATTAGACACCGGCTCTACCGATTGAGCCACCGATCACCCCCGCTACATAAATGTGTGCTTTGTATGTGTTTGGATCAGGAACATAAAGGCGCCGTCTTGTCGCCGTGCCGACCCGAATGCATTCTGGCCGGGTCAGGATAATCACGTCAGAGTGTACTTGCCCCGCGTGGCGATCACCCCCGAGGGAGTCCACTTCCAGCACATCGTCCGCTCCCTGGCCCCGAGTCCAGGAAGCTGGCCCGTCAACGACATGGGTTACTCCACCTCAGGGGACATCGATGGGCGCAAGGCCTACATCCTGAAGAGCTCTTTACTCCATGTTGAAGTTCAGTCACATTCAAGTGTCTTGACTCTATGCAGTTGAGTTTATTTTGCCTGTAAAGGTCATAATAAAGACTAACCCTGATAAACAGGCATTTCTGTCCCGTGACTATGGGTGTGTATATACGTTTCTCTGACACATTTACATTGATGCTAAAACGTACATGTTTTTTTATGTGCACTGACCCACTGTCAACTTAAGGGCTAAACAAATACATTAATCCAGCTGCTTAGAGCTAGCATAACATGTTAAAGGTACATTTGATTAATTTATGCGTGTGATTATGATGTGTTGATGTGATCTGTTGATTTGTGTCCTGATGTAATGTTCCATTACAGTGCACTATACTGAGATGTCAAATATCAACAAATAAAGTATCTGAGACTCTGAAGAGGATCATTGTTTTTTAATCTAAAGTCATAGATCTAAACTCATATAGCATGTCATTTGTCTTTTACTCTAGTAGTTTAGGAGTAAACAAATCCTAAAAAAAAAGAGTGTGTATGTGGGTTATTTGTCTCAGTTGAACCTAGCCAGATATTATCCTATGCAAGTCTGATGGACTGCATAGAGTCCAAGACTTTGTCATGTAGGCTATCAAAATAAAAAGACAGTTTCAAATAAAATCCTTCTTTCACTCACTCTATACAGTTTGATAGTGTGATAGATAAATAAAAAGGTGTAAAAGGGGCGCAGGGGTTAAGGCAGCCAGCTAGAGGTCTGAAGGTTGCCGGTTTGATACTTAATTGAATTTAATGTTGTTGTTTTTTTACATTTAACTGAAGCCTTCATGCAAATCGATTTACAATATCTGTCTAAGTAAGTGAATCATCTATCCTTCAGTAATCATAAGAAAAAATAAATGGAGAATTTCCAATTCGGGCTTGTGTGAACATTGATGACACAAGCCTGATTCTCATTCGAGGAATCACTGTTCTATTTATATCTATATCTTGCCCTTATATCACTATTTGCACTTCTGGTTGGATGCTAAACTGCATTTTGTTGTATTGTACTTGTTGTATGACAATAAAGTTGAATCTAATCTAATAAACAGATCATTTTCATGCGCTGTGTGGCTGCTCTAACCCGTTAAAATGAAACGCACAAGCGCCACTGACACTGACGTCCGTGGTGTGGTCCTGGCGTAACATGTCCTATTCTTCACACAGGGCACTTTCAGCTGTCAGAACATCAAGACTATGCCTGAAGTGACCTGATCAACTATCATGCTTTCACCATCCCTGCATCTGCCTACGTTTCCCAGGTCGGTCCAATTGGTTGGCATACATAGGTTCCATTACTGACAGCCCACCCAGCCAATGCCTAAAGCAACATTTAATTTAAATCTCTTGAAGTAGAAGTGGAATTCCATCAGTAAATTCCTCCGCTCTTGTCGTTCTAGAACTCCGACGGCTGCTACTCTGGCCTGGGCAGCGTTTTAGAACTCTGGCCTGGGCAGCGGTGTCAGCAGCAGGCTGTGGACACCGTCTTTGACAGACAGAACAACATGGTGGGTCTGGCCCAGGCAGTGTAAGCAGAACCAGACACACCTCCACAGAGCTCAAATATCCCCTAACAATAAGTCCTTTAATAGAGAGTAGTATGTTTTATTTGATGCTAGAAATTATGGAGAAGATCAAAGATGGAAAGATGTGCATAACTGCCTATGAATTAAATATATTTGAACATTGCAAAAACATTGTCTGTGTAATTGATTTTTGGGGTGTATGGGTGATCTATGTATCTGAGAGCTCATGTAGTGGGGTCACAGTACAGTCAAGCGACCATCTTTGCTTGCTGCCGTTAAGGCCAGAGGTAATATAAATCACTTGTAGTCTTTTCTAACAGACCAGTTCTTTTGTATCTGAACAGGCACCAACATTAGGCTGTATCTTTTGACTTTTCAAGCTCTTTTGTTGAGATAGAACGACCGTCCTCTTAGAGGTGGAACCTTTCTGTAATCTAAGAAAAAGCTGGGAAAAGCAGGGAAGTTGGACGGATGCCGGTGGTATTCCGCGCTGCAGCTGTGCTGCAACTGCTTACAGTTATTGCTGTAGAACTTGTTACCTTTCAGAAGGACGCAACAAGGTGACCTCACTGACAACTTAAATAAATCAAGTAAATTGAGTACGCCTACAGGTGAATGATTGTAGATAATCATGATGAGACTCGTCATGCCGAGGGCTCTTGTGTGCAGCGCTGGTTCAGCCCGTGGATCAGTATAAGGTGTTTATCTTGCTAGTTTAGACACTGTGTAACCTGGGTATCTTAATATAAGGTGTTTATCTTGCTAGTTTAGACACCGTGTAACCTGGGTATCTTAATATAAGGTGTTTATCTTGCTAGTTTAGACACTGTGTAACCTGGGTATCTTAATATAAGGTGTTTATCTTGCTAGTTTAGACACTGTGTAACCTGTGTATCTTAATATCCCAAATCACTATCATTCTCGTATCTCCTGTAAGAGCTAATAGTTCCTCTGCTGTTTATGGTTCTTTCAAAGCAAACAAGCTTTTAGAGAAACAAGTTTAGTTGATGTCCGTAGACCCATGTCTACAGAACAAGCAAAGTCATAATTTGCCATCAATCCACACATAATACCCCAGAATGACAAAGTGAAAAAACATTTTTAGACATTTCAGGACATTTATTGATTTGCTCTGACAGTTCAGTTGTGCATCTAAAATGCAGAAATTATCGGAAAAAAACATGCAACATTTTTAGGGTTAGTGTTAAGCCTAAGCCTAGTGTTAACCCTAAGCCTGCCAGCTTTGCTGTCCTTACTCTTTCTTCTGCCACTCGGGCCTTCTCTGCCATGTACCTGGCCTGGGCTTCCTCCATCTCCCTCTTCCAGACCCCTTGTTCTTCCTTTCTTTCTTCTGCCACTCGGGCCTTCTCTGCCATGTAGAGCTCTTGTTCCGCCTTTCTTTGGTTCGCCTCCAACAGCAGGGCAGCCTGGGCCTCTTTACACTCCTGTGGACATACAGTGAACACACTTAAGGTGCAATCTCAAATGTATTTGGCAAGAGGGGTCCCTTGTCTTTTCTGAGAATAAAACCAGTCAGTTGTCTCCCCTCATCTTTGTGTATTGTCTATTTTTAGCAATCCTAAATAGGGTGAGTGGGCAGTTATCAAATACAGTACCATAGTCCTTTGAAACTCCCCGATGGAGATAACAGAGCTATCACTCTGATAAACAATCCACCCCTCCACATACCCCACTGAACTATTGCCCCCCCTCGCACACACACACACACACTTGACTATGACTCTCAGTACCCCCCCCACCTTAGGATACTATAGACAATGGAAAATACCTACACTATGATGACAATGACAATACTTAATACTGGCTGCTCATCCCTGGTTAATGTGATCACTCTATAACCTTTGCACTACTGATGTACATTACTACCTTTGTACCAGGGTTTCCGTTAGAAAAATTTGCCGTCGGACATCGTGTCCGGGAAGAATTCGATTTACCGGACAAACGTGATATATTCCGGTCATCATATTAAAATATAATTTTTTTTTTTTTTCCAAAATCATATATTTTTTTCCTCCAAATCTAATGTTTGTCGCGGTGATTACTGTTGTGTAGCGGCCTATATATGCCATTTAATGTCTATTTCTCATTTGATACGATTAGATGCGAGCTATATAATATATAATAATATAACATGATTTGACGCATGCGCGCTATGCCATGCGTCAAATCCAGCGCTGAACGGGTCCAGCGCTGAACGGGCGCCTCACTGGGAACTGAACAGACAGCATCGATCAATGAACGGACTCCACATTACGTTAACTGAAGTTTGTTAAATTGTTTGGGATTAATGTGAGTTTTCTATTTTCTCTTTACAGTTTTACCCTTTTTTTTTATTTTTATCAATAAAACAACGTCATTTCTATAAGTCTCGCTGGTTGGGAAGGCATTTCGTTTAGCTCGGGAGTATGACAATGGGAAGAACATAACTGTTTATTGAGAAACAATTGATAGGCAGTCTGGGATACGTATATAAAGAAATACCACAATGTCTAGATGTATAACATTTTATTGAACAGTAACAGTGCAAGCATGTAGGCTACGGGGAACAGGGATTTTGGTCAGTAGGTCCTTTGTACAGAGGGCGTTTCTCTCCGACAACGCGTTCCCAGGTACCATGGAAGTCATAGGTAGTCCAGCACACTGACAGAGAGACAGACAGACAGACAGACAGACAGACAGACAGACAGACAGACAGACAGGCAGACAGACAGACAGACAGACAGACAGACAGACAGTCAGCTTACTTCTACCCTTTTGAGTGGAATTACTCCTTTAATTAGCTGTTAGCCATCTCAAAGCCCCCTGAGTTGCTCGTCAACACTGAGAATAGACCACATTATAGAAACCAAAACACCGTTTTTTTAAATCCACAGGGAATAACCGAGAGTGTAAGGAAAGGCACACCCAGCGCTGTCAGTGGTGGGGAGACTTGAAGTGGCTTTGCTTGATTTCCATCACAGATTCAAGGATTGAAACACTGATGAAAATAGGGAGTAATAGTGATGGGATTATTTTAGATTATTTTAGATTAGATTAGATTAGATTAGGTGAGATTCAACTTTATTGTCATTGCAGAGTACAAGTACCAGACAACAAAATGCAGTTTAGCATCTAACCAGAAGTGCAAATAGTGATATAAAAACAAACACTTAACTTTCGGGGAAACTGCTAAAATAAAATAAATTAAATAAATTAAAAAAGAAAGCGACTATTAGCACCGCCGAATGACAACAAACGTATGAGTAATGAGTAAAACAATGTCACTTTTATAGTATGTTGTTTAACTTGCCGTTCGGTCGCCATGGCTCTGGTGTGTGTAGCAGCTTCAGCTAGCTGGCTGGAAACTTCTAGGGGTGCGTTCGTAAACACGCTCTGAGAGCGCCGGAGCGCACGCTGGCTTCATGTCACAGAGCGACCGAGTCGTTCGATTGGACGAGAGGCGTTCCGCGAGTGCTGATCGGATTTCCAGAGCGTGTTTACGAACGCACCCAGCCAGCTTTAGCGAATTGTATTCAAAGGGAATTATTTTCACCGGACAATATGTCCGACGACTTTTCAATTTGTCGGACTTCACCAAATTTTACCGGACAAAGACCGGCAATTGCCGGTTAACGGAAACCCAGCTTTGTACTACTGTATATTGCACATTGCACATGTCTCCTGACATGGGGTGGGTCTTACCTTCTCCACAGAAGCATATGAAGCCTGGGCTGCCATGTACCTGGCCTGGACTTCCTCCATCTCCCTCTTCCAGACCCCTTGTTTTTCCTTTGTTTCTTCTGCCACTCGGGCCTTCTCTGCCATGTACCTGGCCTGGGCTTCCTCCATCTCCCTCTTCCAGACCCCTTGTTCTTCCTTTGTTTCTTCTGCCACTCGGGCCTTCTCTGCCATGTAGAGCTCTTGCTCCGCCTTTCTTTGGTTCGCCTCCAACAGCAGGGCAGCCTGGGCCACTTTACACTCCTGTGGACATACAGTGAACACACTTAAGGTGCAATCTCAAATGTATTTGGCAAGAGGGGTCCCTTGTCTTTTCTGAGAATAAAACCAGTCAGTTGTCTCCCCTCATCTTTGTGTATTGTCTATTTTTAGCAATCCTAAATAGGGTGAGTGGGCAGTTATCAAATACAGTACCATAGTCCTTTGAAACTCCCCGATGGAGATAACAGAGCTATCACTCTGATAAACAATCCACCCCTCCACATACCCCACTGAACTATTGCCCCCCCTCGCACACACACACACACTTGACTATGACTCTCAGTACCCCCCCCACCTTAGGATACTATAGACAATGGAAAATGCCTACACTATGATGACAATGACAATACTTAATAATGGCTGCTCATCCCTGGTTAATGTGATCACTCTATAACCTTTGCACTACTGATGTACATTACTACCTTTGTACTACTGTATATTGCACATTGCACATGTCTCCTGACATGGGGTGGGTCTTACCTTCTCCACAGAAGCATATGAAGCCTGGGCTGCCATGTACCTGGCCTGGACTTCCTCCATCTCCCTCTTCCAGACCCCTTGTTCTTCCTTTGTTTCTTCTGCCACTCGGGCCTTCTCTGCCATGTAGAGCTCTTGCTCCGCCTTTCTTTGGTTTACCTCCAACAGCAGGGCAACCTGGGCCTCTTTACACTCCTGTGGACATACAGTGAACACACTTAAGGTGCAATCTCAAATGTATTTGGCAAGAGGGGTGCCTTGTCTTTTCTGAGAATAAAACCAGTCAGTTGTCTTCCCTCATCTTTGTGTATTGTCTATTTTTAGCAATCCTAAGTAGGTTGAGTGGGCAGTTATCAAATACAGTACCATAGTCCTTTGAAACTCCCCGATGGAGATAACAGAGATATCACTCTGATAAACAATCCCCCCCTCCACATACCCCACTGAACTATTGCCCCCCCTCGCGCACACACACACACACACACACACACACACACACACACTTGACTATGACTCTCAGTACCCCCCCCCCCCCCACCTTGGGATACTATAGATATGACAATGGAAAATGCCTACACTATGATGACAATGACAATACTTAATAATGGATGCTCATCCCTGGTTAAAGTGATCACTCTATAACCTTTGCACTACTGATGTACATTACTACCTTTGTACTACTGTATATTGCACATTGCACATGTCTCCTGGTGGGTCTTACCTTCTCCACAGAAGCATATGAAGCCTGGGCTGCGCTCTGGACCTGTGGGGCTGCGCTTTGGGCTGCTCCCTGGGGGGCTGCTCTCTGGACCTGTAGGGTTGCTCCCTGTGGGGCTGCTGTCTGAGCCTGGGTCAGTCTCTCGACTGCTTTCTGGGCCCATCGGGCTGCTCTCAGGTCCTGGGCTGTTTTCTCGGCCCATCGGTCTGCTTTCCTGGCTTCCCTCTCGGCCCATGGGTCTGCTGTGGGACTCTGGGCTTCTCTCCAGGTACGGGCTGCTCTCTCGTCTGCTGTCTGGGCTGCTCTCAGGGCCTGGACTACTATCTGGTCCTGGGCTTCTCTCAGGTCCTGGGCTGCTCTCTGGTCCTGTGGGGCTGCTGTCAGGGCCTGGGCTGCTGTCTGGGCCTGGGACAGTATCATTTCTGCTCTCTGGGCCTGTCGGGCTGCTCTCTCGGCTTCACCCTGGGCCCAGTTGACTGCTGTGGGACTCTGGGCCTCTCTCTGGGTACGGGCTGCTTTCTGGGCTGCTGTGTGGGCAGCTCTCTGGGCCTGGGCTACTACTGCTCTCTTGGCCTGGCTGGCTTCTCTCTGGAGTGCCTCTACCTGCGGGATGCCTACCTGGGCCACATTGGCATATGAAGCCTTGGGCTGGTTGTCCGCGGGGGCAGCCATGGCCATAGAGGCAGAGGTCATGATGGGGGCGGCCATGATGGGGGCGGCATTCATGGCTTTGGTTAAGATGATCTCCTCATCGTCTGACTCATTTTCCAACCTCCAAGCTTCATCAAAATTAAAGCCTCCCTGACCTCCCTGACTCTTCTTCTTCTTTTTATTTGGCATTTCTGAACAAGGACAGAGAATGTGAAATTACGTATTTTATATTTATATATTATTATTATTATAGAATTACTTTGACTGTGAGGCTGTTTGAACTTCAAAAGTGACTGACGTTGCCCATCTGAGTGGAATACAAGTTCCAATAGCCACATCAGTTACAGAGATGCATATGCTTCATACACATGTTTGAGGGCTTGAACTTAAGGCTTGAAGATTTATCAATTGGATTCTACAAAGGCAAAGTGAGGTCATCCCACTTCCTTTCTATGTTCCACATTAATATCACAGTGAGTACAGGGCAGGCTAGCTAGCTAGACATTAATAATATGACTAATATCACAAGCCCATAGACTTTGACAAGTAGCTAACACAGGCTTACCTTGCTTGTGTCACGATAATACTAAAAATAATAATACTACACAAGAGATGCTGCTACAAGGACAACAACACCATGTTGCACCACGAAATACATGTTCATTTTCCTTCTCCGAAGTTCAACTGGCCTGATACACTGGCGCCTGGCTTCTGTGGCAGACATTTGATTGTGACGGCCTCTCGACTGTTGACTATGACGTCATATTGCATGTTTTCTGAACATTCTGATCTCAGGAGCTCCATTTTTAACCAAAGAAAATTATTAAAAACAATGATAATAATACAAATAATAATATTAAAAAGCCCCATATGTATTCATCTCTCATTCTGATGATTAGAGCATTAAAGCCCTCGAAAATAATATGATATCATCAAAATATCAAAATGCAGGGTTCCCACGGGTCCTTGAAAGTTTGTGAAATTTTTTTTTTTTTTTTTGAAAAATAGACATGGGTCCTTGAAAGTGCTTGAATTTCCCTCTCTCTCAATTGTTGTTTTGTTTTAGAGAGGGAGAGACTCTCTAACTCAATTCTTGTTAACGTAATGTTAGTAAATAATTATTATGCTCCGTTACGCTGTCTGCATGTCTCTCCCGCTATCTGAGTCGCGGGGTGTGTTTAAGCACTTTTACGTTTTGTTATTTGAAGTAGGTACATGTGCATGCACTTTCCATATGGATTTTGAATATATTGGTAAAATCAGTGATCAGGTTTGGACGAATGCTGAAAGGATCTGCTTTTGTTATCCTACTGTCACCTCAGATAGGATAGTTCGTGGGTGGGCAAAATGCCTTTACCGGGCGAAATGGCGTGACTGCAGGGAGTAGCCATTACTAGATAAAAACGGCATGTTTCGTCAAAGAGTTCCGGATTCGTTTTTGCGACTTCAAAATAAAAGCGCGAGGTCACGAAGCTCACTGTACGTCACGTTCTACCTTTTGAGTCAGGAGGAGAGCACCTATATTTTCTTACGACATTCATCACAAGTTGGGTTGTATTTACATGAATGCCGTACTTTACTTGTGGTGATTTAACAGATGATAAAAAAAAACATAAAGTAGATTACAAACAGAGCAAAACAAGAAAACAACACCAGAAAACAACCGATATACAATTATAACCAACTACCAATATACAATTGTAAATATACCATTTATCTAATTATTTTTAATGCACTGCCACTATATGTGAGTGGACGCATGCGTTCGCCATCAAAAATCTAACTATGCCGAATTGTTACTTTGGATGCAGCCATGGGACGCAACGCAACGTGGACGCAACGCAACGTGGACGCAACACAACGTGGACGCAACGCTCGATGGCCATAGTGGAGCCTGGGCGTTACGCAGCCCAGCCAGACGATGGTGGAGTGGAGGTACAATGGTCACATGTTTCCCATCCAAAGCTCCAACTCCTGGAACCAAATTGCTACTTTTCCCCACTCAACTCCTCTCTCAATGAATCCACTCTTCTGTTTGTTTCTGAAGGGTTACCCATAGGCTACACTACCACAACAGTGATATCTGTTACTGGCATTTAGGTGACTGAGATTTCAACCTCGTGAGATGAGATGGAATCTGAGTTCTAGCTCAGGTTCACAGGGCTCTCAAGTCTCACGCATTGGGTGTGAGACACAAGCATTTCAACCCGTTCACACACTCACACGCCACACCTTGTCTCACGTCCTATGCGTGAGACTTGAGAGCCCTGGGTTCAGTATGGGACTATGAGTCTGTGTGACATTCTGTTTCTGTCTGGGCTGTTTTAGCTCCTGAGCGGCCAGGTGTGGCAGGTTCAGTTGCATCTGTGTCAAAAGACATCGGTCAGTGTACCGTTCCTTACCGCATTACTGGGTAATTATTACATGTACTGTTTACAGTATGTTTAATTCTAGATACCCAAGTGGGTTTCAAGGTTACTAGTATATTTTACTATCATATATTCTGTAAGGTGGTTTATGTCACTCATTGTAAGTCAAAGACCTTCTCATAGACGTATCTGGTCTTCAACATCACGTGTATGGTGTAGCTGACGTAGCATCACCAGTGGGATACGACCCAGTCTGAGAGGAGTGGGTGTTTGTATGTTTTTTTAACAGCAGACAGATGTGTCAATAGCCATGGCCACGCCAGATATGGGACCTGATGGGAAGCTCTGTGGCGCAGGAGGTAGAGCTGCCGTCTAATGATCGCAAGGTTGGCAGATCGGCGGTTTGGGCAAGACACTGAACCCCAAAAACCCCAGTGAGCGGGCCGGCGCCTTGCATGGTAGCTTGCCGCCATTGGTGTGTGAATGTGTGTGTGAATGGGTGAATGTGAGGCCATTGTAAAGCGCTTTGGATAAAGGCGCTATATAAGTGCAGTCCAAGCACTCCTCCACAGCCCAGACCTTCCGTGAGTCTCCGTCCAGTCCCACGGACACGGACACCCAGGCTCAGAGACCAGCTGATCTCTTGCATCCAAGAAGAGGCTGACTCAGGGGGCACACAGCTTTGATTGATTGATTGAAAACTTTATTAGAAGGTTTGCAGAAGTAGGTACATGAAAGTACATATTACGTACAAGGTCAACTAACAGGATAAAAACCCAAGAAAGCCACTGGCTTATTTCAATTGGGGTCCTTGATTCTCAATTCATCGTTACATGTAAGACAGACAAAAAAAAACTAGTACTATCTACAAGATAATACAGACAAATAACTAGTACTATCTACAAGATAAATATACATCCATCATGGGAAGAACAATACAACAAAACATTAGGTATGTACAGCGGGTAGGACAGGTGGGGACATACACCACAGGTGGGGGCGGGGGACAAAACACAAAGTATGTACAGTGAACATACACTGACTCTGAGTCATTACATTGACCATTTCATCATGTTTGATTGTATATGGTGTGTACATCTGAGTTGCATAATCTTCCAAAACAATCATCTATAAGTTCTCGTAACTCCTTTCAGATCCTTCAGATGTCAATGTCATTGACGTCCTATTTGACTTGGTCCTTTTGGGAATGCTGGGGGAGGACAAGAGGGAGCCAGCTCTCAGTGTAAGTCACATTTTCAACATACTGTACAGTACAGGTGCTAGGATCACACCATGGCATAACTGGATATAGTATACGTACCACAGCTGGATGACTACGAGAAAACGAGATGGCTCATCTCAAGGGGTTTTATCCTAATAATAAAATAAATAAATTTACAACCAACTACAGGACTCTGATCTTGTTTTACCAGGTGTCTGATGGGGTGTTTGAGGAGCTCCACTCCCTCCCCCAGGTCCAGGCCCAGCGCTCCCTGGATAAGCCCAAGGTGAAGGTCCCTGTATTTGTGTCCACTAGAGGAGAGATTCACTTGATGAAGACACACCCCAGACACACGTAGGCACGCACACACTTACTGGTCAGATTTGATCAAACTCAACATAAAGAGCCTTAAAGGGTTCATTCAATATTTGTTTATTTATAGTGAGATGATTCCTTACATTGAAAGTAGTCTTTGTGCCGGTAGAAAATCACTTCACTTAAGCAATATCACACAAGAGGGAGTGCTGTTATACTGAATATCAGCACGGCTGTGATTCGGTCGTAGGTACGAGGCCACAGGCCGTGTATAACAGCACGACCTCGAGTGTGATATTGCTTTTATACAACAGTTCTACAGCGCAATCTATTAGTTAACAGTAATAAGTGACAACAGATTATGATTTGTTTGTTTATTTAATCATTTATTTTGGCTCCGTCAACAAAAAATATTTCCGCAACTGGACTGTTGCCTAGTAACCTGAACACAAACATCTGCAGGCTAGCTACTTTGTATTAACGGTCATTTCGGAGTGATACATATAGTTAAAAGTCCCAGTGCTGTTATACTGTATATCAGCACTCATGGAATGCCTCTTGTCCAATCAAATGACTTGGTCGGAACTAATTGTTGTATAAAGTTGTTTAAATAGCCACTACTAACTTCAGCCACCACTACAAAAAAAACGATGAGAGTGAAAATGAAGTCACTGACTTGGCCACACACGTTTAACTTTGTTTTTCTTTCTGTCTTCAGACGATGCTGCTGGCATTTCTTGATGCCATTTTTACTCTGCCCCTGGATCGCTATTCTACCCAGGAGACACTGCAGCCAGTGATGCTGCAGCAGTTACAACAATACATGCAGGGCCTGGTCAGCAGCCTACGGACAGCCTGAAAGCACTCCTCCTTTCCACCCCACTCCCCAATTTACATTAGCAATCAAATGAGACATTTAATTTGAGACTGTTCACTCGTTGTAAGCTAATATACAATCTATTGTTGAGCACAACTGTTTAGTGTGGAGGGAACAGAGAAAGTGTTAAGCAGATAAATTAACTTTTGGCACACATGGCAATAACATCTTATTGAATCTTGAATTATTATTATTATTTAGCAATTTAAACATGTCAGCCCTGCAAGTTTGTTTCCTGAGGGTTAGCTGACAACCCCACTGACAGTGACAGGTAGATAATGACAGGTAGTGTAATGGGGGAGTGGTTGTCCTGGGAGCGTCGTTAGGGAGGAGTTAACCAGCTATTGTTCCCACCCATTACCTGCCTGTGAAAAGTCTGAAAACTGTGTGGGTGATTTTCTCTGAGTTGATTTGAGGTGTACCAACATTCAAATCTGCATATCTTCTTCAGCTTCTTTCAGATGTCATTGTTCACACATCATTTTCAAGCTTACAGTCTATCCTTTCATAGTCTGGAAAAAAAATAAAAAGACATTGGCCTACTTTTCTTTACCAGACCCTGTCACATATTCTTTCTGCAACAATAATGTATTCAGATATGGCCATTCAAAATGAGTGTGGTCTTGGCCCCAATCGGCCATTTTTAAATTGGTCTTTTTTGGGTGCTTTTATCCCAAAACTCATGTTTTTTTTCCCTCAAATGTGGCCTCTACTAATATACACAATACATGTTTAGGCCTATTATAAATCAGATACACATCTGAATTGATTTTAAGATGTTGCATCACCATTGTAGTCTATTACACTCTTAGCCACATTCAAAGGTTGAGATTCTCCAAATCAAATCGTGAGTTTAGAATGATAAGGTTCTATCTCCGTCTAGGGCAGTTCAGAGATATTGAGCTTCAACGTTTTTACATTCCATTATGTTTTGTGAGATGGAACCTTTGGGAGCCTTGAGATGTAATCATGAGATGGAGCCTTGATTGGCTACGAGTAGTTGACAGAGTGCAGCAGCTTGCACTGGGCCTGGTCTTCAAGATACGCTACACCACAAAGACACCCAAGTACCTGTCAACATACTTCCAAAAAGTGAACAACGTCCACACATACAATACCAGAGGAAGCTCCACGAACCACGTTCAACCGCGTTGCACCACAAACAAGGGGTTAAACTCGTTTGCAAACTATGCAGTAAAAATGTGGAACGCCCTTCCTATAATCTTAAAGGAGTGCAAAACACTGCCCACCTTCAAAACCACTCTCAAAAAAAAACATTTACAGGAGGCTGCAATCCGTAACTGGAACCTCTAAATCAAAAATCAGATTAAAAGACCCGAACTACCCACTGTACATACTTTGTGTTTTGTCCCCCGCCCCCACCTGTGGTGTATGTCCCCACCTGTCCTACCCTACATACCTAATGTTTTGTTGTATTGTTCTTCCCATGATGGATGTATGTTTATCTTGTAGATAGTACTAGTTATTTGTCTGTATTATCTTGTAGATAGTACTAGTTTTTTTTGTCTGTCTTACATGTAACGATGAATTGAGAATCAAGGACCCCAATTGAAATAAGCCAGTGGCTTTCTTGGGTTTTTATCCTGTTAGTTGACCTTGTATGTAATATGTACTTTCATGTACCTACTTCTGCAAATCTTCTAATAAAGTTTTCAATCAATCAATCAATTGGATTTTATGAATTACTAACTCAAAAATGTCAACAATTTAAAAATAACACCACACAGGCATTAATAAACACCTAATGGATCAGATTATGTAAAAAACTCAATTTTGACAAAAATGGAGATAGAACCTTATAATTCTAACGTCACGAAATGCGGTTTGATCATCCGGACTTTTATTTTGACAAGACTCTCGTCCGTCTCGCAGCTGCTGTTATTTTCTCCTACTCAGACAGAGCGCAACCTACGGTAAGACGGATCATTTGTCACTATTACCTTTTTCATCATTTACTAATACCCATTTTAAATCGCGATGATTGTGGAGATATCTCACGATCATACATTATCTCATATGTTGTCATTTGATTCGTGTCAAGGTCCAATGCAAATACCGTAACATTATGGATGCAAAACAGCATCCAGTTGTGCAGGGAATAAACACATCTGTAGGCTCCATGTCATTGGATGGTCCGAATACCCAACGCTATTTCTAGCAAACGCTACAGTATTTTAACGTGGCCTTATGTATTATTGTGTCAGATCCTGTGGTTCTATTCCGTCAGTAGCAGGTTATTTATGGTTATTTCACTGACGCCTGAGCCTTCAGTAAATATGGGTTAGTGGAGCAAACCCGCGCCCCTTACTGTACTGTACGCCCACCAAGAACCCTTTAAACCACTCTCTAGTATTCATTCATAACAGTCTGTGACTGTGAATGTCTTCTTCACAGTTGTGGATACAAACATTGCAATTAGAGCGAATAACACTAAGCCCTCGGCAGGCTAATATGGATTGTCTAGTAAACTAGTATCACACAGAGCAACACAGGAGGCGAGACAGTCTGCAGGCAGGGGCGAGGCGAGGCGCTCATACGGTGAAGCAGCCTGCTGCAGGTCTATGGCGTTATTTATGTGCCTGTGTCACAAGTTTATCGGGCTTGACCGTCGGCTCAAACATAATTTCTGGTGAGTATTTTGACTTGATCTTAACACAACGAACACATACAGTATCATACAGTATCTCGAAGCAGGTTTCTATATTCAGCGGATTTGTGTGTGTGTGTGTGTGTGTGTGTGTGTGTGTGTGTGTTTCGCTCCACTGTCTATTTAATGCGAGAAGCCTCACGTACAATTGCAGTTTCAACTAACAATTTAGCCTACTAGTATGAATGAATGAATGAATGGTCTTTATTGATCTGTTGTGTAGGACTAGATGTTGATATCCCTCGATAGATACATACTTAAGGCACCGATGAGACTCTGTGGTGTTCAAATGAGCGATGGCATCCTTTGGGTTGTCAAGTGGGCGCCCTCCTTCATGAATGTTTCGCTGATAAGCCCACGACACCTCCAGAGGGTTCAGCAGTGAATCCCAGTGTCCCAGGTTCACTCCCTAGATGCGATCAGCTCATTTGAACACCCGGGTCGAGTCCTTTCTCTTCATCCACAGCCACTGGCTCCCCTTTTCAGCAGCCCTGGAGAGGTCCTTGATTGCCTGCCGGTGGCCTTCCCTCGAACTCCCATCTCCCTGAGTAGCCTGGATGTTGAGGTGGCTACGAACCCTCTGCAGCCTACTTCCACTGGGCGTACCTTCGCTGTCCAGCCTTGTTGTTGGGCATCTGCTGCGAGTTCAGTGTACCTCAGCCTCTTCCGCTCGTAGGCCTCCTCCACTGCACCCTCCCAGGGCACAGTGAGCTCGATGATGTAAACGAGCTTGAGCGAGGCTGACCACAGCACAAGGTCTGGTCGCAGGTTGGTGGATGCGATCTCAGCTGGGAAGCAGAGTTTCTTGTCCAAGTCTGCCAGCAGCTTCCAGTCCCGTGCTCTGCCCAGCTGCCCAGTGTCTGGTCTTATGGTGGTGAGGCTGGCTTGACCCTCGCCCTCCCGAACAAATGGTGCTGGCTGCCACTGGGATGACGGGGGAGGAAGGGCGTTCACACTTGTCCATTGACTTTCCAGCACTGCTGCAAGACACTTTAGCACCTGGTCGTGCCGCCAGGTGTAACGGCCTTGGGTGAGGCTGGTCTTGCATCCCACTAAGATGTGCTTCAGTGTTGCTGGACATTGACATAGAGGGCACGTGGGGTCTTCGCCATACCACTGGCTTAGGTTTGCAGGAGAAGGCAGGACATCGTAGGCAGCCCTGATGGTGAAGCTCGCCCTGAATGCCTCCATCTCCCACAGATCTTTCCAGGAGATGTTCCTCTTTTCCACTCCTTCCAATGCCATCCACTGCCCTTGCTTTGCCTGCGCCACAGCTTTTGCGCGCCTTCCTACTTCCTCTTCCCGACGTACCTCTTGGACCACCAGCTTGCGTCTCTGAGATGGAGATGGTGTACTAATCCCGAGGCCAAGACCACTCCTCCCCTCCTGCACTCGGCCCACAATGTCCCTGTGTCTGAGTGCTGCCTTTGCCTGCTCAGTTGCAGCCAATGGGGTCCACTTCCTCCCAGTGGCCAGGATGGGGGCAGCTTGGGCTACAAATGGATCATTCGAATCCAGAAGCATCATCTCCAGTCTGACTTTGGCACACTTGTACTCCTCTGTCAGACTGGAAATGGGCAGGTGTAACATCCCTTTGCCGTAGAGCCCAATGCTGCTGAGGCACCTGGGAAGGCCAAGCCACTTCCTTGCATATGAGTTGACCAGTCTCTCCAGCTTTTCCACCTTTGAGAGAGGAACTTCATAGAGGGTTAGTGGCCACAGGAGACGTGGAAGTAGTCCATACTGCATGCACCAGAGCTTCAGCTTGCCAGGAAGTAGGGTTCTGTCGATGTTCTCCAGGCCGCTGGCTACCTCCTTCCTGAGCTGCTCTACTTGCTCTTTATCTTTGAGGGAGGTATCATACCAACGACCTAGGCTCTTCACAGGCTTCTCGGAGACCGTTGGAATGGGTTCTTCGCCAATGTGGATTTAATACAGTACAGGTACCATACAATGAAATTTAGGAGGGGGGGCTCCCCTGGTGCTTGGAAAAAAGACTAAAAAACAAGAGGGCCAAGGGTAAAATAAAAAAAGGGAAAAGAGTTGGTTTACATAAATAAAGGCTATGTACACTATCTACTATACTATACTACTATACTATACAATAAAACACTGTGCTGTACTCTATGCTATGCTATAAATATCCTAACTTTCTCCTATATCTGAACCTTATGTACACAAGTTTAGTAGCTAAATGAAGAATAGGGATACCAATATGATATATTTCATGACATCTACATATTTTGATCATTAGGTTAGCTTTATCTAAAAACATTATTTTGATTATAAGAAGTTGACCAAGACAACATATTCATTTATCTCTTTGCTGCCAATGTTAGGCTTCATGAACAAGTAGGCTATAGCCTAGTGCAGTGTGAATGGTAGAAGGTTGTATGGTTTGATGTTACACAATAACCCCCTGCTCATGTCTAACTCTCTCTGGGACGTTTGAATCATGCCTAAGAAATAATAAGCATGTTGAAATAAGCTTTCAACATGCTCTGTGCACTCCTTATTGAGGTCAGTGTTGTTGACCTTCCTATATTTGCATGACGTTACTCCAACAGGCAATTTGGTGCCTGTCAGACAGGTTAGCAAGTGCAAGTTCGGATTGGTTGAATGACTTAGTTTAATAATAAATACCACACTAAAATAGAAAGGTTAGAAAGGTTACAATGCAATCTGCCAAAGATATTGGTATGTTTAATATTAATGTACCACTATTACTCTTATGACAGTAAATTGGCTTTAACTGTTCCAATATTTGACATGCAAAGACACACACACACACACACACACACACACACACACACACACACACAGCAAATTATTCAAATGATTAATCCATATAATGGGACTATGCATGCACGAATTACACATCTGGTCCATTCACAAGTTCTCTGATTAAATGCAAACCCAAGCAAGATAATAATGTTTGATTCCATTGCAAATGCTTCGCCGAGAAGGCCGTGAATAATAGGATACATTGGCAATGACCCTGTTTTCAATGACCTGGGAATGATGTGAGCCTGGATGTTGTGCTCGAATAGAGATTCATTTCATGATTACCTTTTTCTCCTGTCCTGATTCAAAGCCATGTTTATAATCACTTCAACAACAGTATGCCTTGCAAAGCTAGCTGGTGATCTGATATGAGAATGTCAAAACAAATGGCATGGTATGTGTGTTATGATGCTTGTACTGTATGACTGATTCAATGTTGAATTTCAAGTTTTCAAGTTTCAAGTTTATTGTATGCCATTAGGCTTCAGTTCCTTGACATTGCAGACATTGATATGCATACTACAGTGCCTGTATGTGATAACAGAGTTAGCCTACGTTACCTCAACTTACAAGAAAGAGGAAATAAGGGCTGTATAACATATCTCAGCAGAAGCAGTGGTACCTAGATGATTAGAATCTAGCCAGTTTCTATTTGTTTTAGTTTCTCCAAAATGGCTTAACATGGGCTGTGTTATCTTCTGTTAGATCGAAGAAGACAAACTGTCCTCTGTGTCCGTGTTAGAGCCTAGGAGAGTTTACGGGGTTTCTTCACTTCATTTACTTTGCCCCATCCTCACTAATGATCTGAAATCATAGAATGAGTGTAGCAGTTGGTCAGAGTCTCAATATGTAGGCTACTGTAGTTCATTTATGTTAATACTTGTTCATGATTGTCTTCATAATCAGGGTTCACTGATCACTAGGCTAGTTGTTCTGTTCTCTGAGTTGGTACACTGAAACAAACCTACCCAACTATGTGCCCATGACGATGTCTTGATTCACTTGGCCATTCAGAGAGCAAACGTATTGCTATCTGCCCGAGGAGTAGGCCTAGGCTAATTCAATAGTTGCCATAGAAACACTAGATTATATTACAGTTATTAAATAAATCATTGTATTCAGTGGCGGCTGGTGCTAAACATTTTGGGTGGGGCACAGGTTATGGGGGCATGCTCCACGGGGAAGAATATCAACTTTAAAATCTGGATTTACAGTCGATTTTAGCATGAGAATAGCTCTACCCCCCTGTACAGACCTCTTCATCCCCTCTACCCCCCTGTACAGACCTCTTCATCCCCTCTACCCCCCCTGTACAGACCTCCTCATCCCCTCTACCCCCCTGTACAGACCTCTTCATCCCCTCTACCCTCCTCTACAGACCTCTTCATCCCCTCTACCCTCCTCTACAGACCTCTTCATCCCCTCTACCCCCCTGTACAGACCTCTTCATCCCCTCTACCCCCCTGTACAGACCTCTTCATCCCCTCTACCCACCTCTACAGACCTCTCCATCCCCTCTACCCACCTGTACAGACCTCTTCATCCCCTCTACCCCCCTGTACAGACCTCTTCATCCCCTCTACCCCCCTGTACAGACCTCTTCATCCCCTCTACCCACCTCTACAGACCTCTTCATCCCCTCTACCCCCCTGTACAGACCTCTTCATCCCCTCTACCCACCTCTACAGACCTCTTCATCCCCTCTACCCACCTCTACATCTCCTCTACCCACCTCTACATCTCCTCTACCCACCTCTACAGACCTCTCCATCCCCTCTACCCCCTGTACAGACCTCTCCATCCCCTCTACCCTCCTCTACAGACCTCTCCATCCCCTCTACCCCCCTGTACAGACCTCCTCATCCCCCCTACCCCCCTGTACAGACCTCTTCATCCCCTCTACCCCCCTGTACATACCTCCTCATCCCCCCTACCCCCCTGTACAGACCTCTCCATCCCCTCTACCCCCCCTGTACAGACCTCTTCATCCCCTCTACCCCCCTGTACAGACCTCCTCATCCCCCCTACCCCCCTGTACAGACCTCTCCATCCCCTCTACCCCCCTGTACAGACCTCTTCATCCCCTCTACCCCCCTGTACAGACCTCTTCATCCCCCCTACCCACCTCTACAGACCTCTTCATCCCCCCTACCCACCTCTACAGACCTCTTCATCCCCCCTACCCACCTCTACATACCTCCTCATCCCCCCTACCCCCCTGTACAGACCTCTCCATCCCCTCTACCCCCCCTGTACAGACCTCTCCATCCCCTCTACCCCCCTGTACAGACCTCTTCATCCCCTCTACCCCCCTGTACAGACCTCTTCATCCCCTCTACCCCCCTGTACAGACATCTTCATCCCCTCTACCCACCTCTACAGACCTCTTCATCCCCTCTACCCACCTCTACAGACCTCTTCATCCCCTCTACCCCCCTGTACATACCTCCTCATCCCCCCTACCCCCCTGTACAGACCTCTCCATCCCCTCTACCCCCCTGTACAGACCTCTTCATCCCCTCTACCCCCCTGTACAGACCTCTTCATCCCCCCTACCCACCTCTACAGACCTCTTCATCCCCCCTACCCACCTCTACAGACCTCTTCATCCCCCCTACCCACCTCTACATACCTCCTCATCCCCCCTACCCCCCTGTACAGACCTCTCCATCCCCTCTACCCCCCCTGTACAGACCTCTCCATCCCCTCTACCCCCCTGTACAGACCTCTTTATCCCCTCTACCCCCCTGTACAGACCTCTTCATCCCCCCTACCCCCCTGTACAGACCTCTTCATCCCCTCTAGTGAGTGTGTGAGTGTGAGTGTGTGTGTGTGTGTGTGTGTGTGTGTGTGTGTGTGCGTGTGTGCGTGTGTGCGTGTGTGCGTGTGTGCGTGTGTGTGTGTGTGTGTGTGTGCGTGTGCTGAATACATAAACAAACAAGCTAAAAGACGACAATAGAAAACGTACCATGCTGACGATATTACTAAATGTTTGAAGTAGCTTTTATCTTAGCTGACTCTCTTACCTTCAGGTCGAGTTTGTGTATTCTGGCTTCGCAAAACACCAACAGTAGCAGCCTAACAGCCGCGGAGATTGCGACCACAAACGAAGTTTGACTTCGGTAATAGGTCCAGTTGTAATATCCTCAAGTTGGGAACAAAAGATGCCTCCTTCTAATCCATTTGTTCAATTTGTTTACAGAAAGAAATCCTCCTAAATCCTCGGTTATACGATTTTCCCATTTTCCCTGCCTTTGTATAAACTTGCTTTATAATTAAATTTGGTCTGGGTGGTCCTAATTCCTTTACTGTTAATTTCTCCTGGTTGCTACGACGGCTGAACGGTGTTTCTTTTAAAGATTCAACCGAGTTGTTCAGAACATTACTAGCCGCCATAGCGATGGTAAAGCAGGTGAACGAACGTCCGTATGACATGACGTAAGCACGTACGATTCTTTGTGCATGTCCCAAAACCCCATAGACAAATGACCGAATGGCCTGAAGTTACCAAAATAGATTTTACATGCAAGTCTACGAGAACAGCCTAGTGCAATTTCGCGTAGTGTGAAAGTTGCCCCGAAAGGGGCGGGACTTGAAGCTGATTGGAACATACTCCACAGAACACTAGCTGATTGGACTATGATATACGCCACAGAACACTAGCTGATTGGACTATGATATTCAGAAGCAACACTGTCTAGAAGTCATAGAAAAAAAATCTCTCTCTTCTCCCTTTGGTGGGGCATTGTCCAATTGCCCCTAATGAACCAGCCTCCCCTGTTGTATCCTCCCTCCCATCAGATATCGTATAAGGTTGGTACAGGTTGGCAGGTTGGCTGAGGGCTAGGTGGATGAGAGGAATGAGGGATGGAAATAAAGAGGGGGTGGAGATGGAGGATCTCAGAGCAGCATCAGTGTGAGACAGGGTTCAGAGACTGTTTTCACTGGTAAATTATAATGTAGTATTCCAACGACAGTACTGTACAGTATCAGTACAGTACAGTTGTCTTAATTGATTTCCAGGGAGTCACACAAACTAAGACCGTGTTGACATCACTGTGACATCACTGTGACATCACTGTGTTTTGCACATTAGATTAAACACAGACTGAGACATCATGCCTCGTTCAATATATCCAGCATGGTGTAGGCCTATGGAGTAAGTAAGCCATTGCAAAGGTGAGTTATTGCATTGTTTTGGTTGGGAGTAGCTAACTGGTAGCAGTAAATAAAGGCATAATTCAAAATGGTTTGCATCTATATTTAATACAAAGTAGAACATATTGGGATATTTCCACCCGCAAGTTCTGATTATGTATGTTTAATTATCATAGATTTGATTTGACTATATATGCGTCATGTACCACTAATGTTATTATCAATTGCACATTACAGCTGCAAGGCAAGCAACATACTGATGATGGGTTGTTTAGTGTATAAGATGGCATGCAGAGTGCATCTTAGCATAGGCTATTGCCACATAAAATCTGAGTGATTTTAGTGACTAGATAGGCCTAATTAGAATTGTGATGATACACTTAGGCTGTAAAACGTAGTAATGTGTTTTATTTAAGTTGTTATGCATTTATGCGCCATGTGCACACAACTAGCTATTTATGGTGGGTGACAAACCAGACAAATTAAGAGTACTGACCTCAGCATGAATTTCACAACTCTGTTTTTCACCCAGGAGAGTGAAGTAGGCTAGAGTTCAGCCTGGTCTTGTCTGCACAGTGAGAGACGTGGGAGGAGGATGACCAGCCAATAACTAAGGACACAACAAAGTGTGTCTTGTAATCATGATGATGAAGTGTGTGGGAATGGAATCGCCTGTGCTCCTTAAATGGCCAGTGTGGGTTAAAGGATGGTTCGGGTTTTGCCCTCCAAAAACATTTATCTCTCCTCTCTCATCATCATTAGGCATCGCAGTGAAATGTGACAGGAGCTGATGAAAGCAGGAACAAGTCGGCAAACCGATCAATTTATTCAGAAAAATGTAAATACATTTCAACGTTATTGACACACTCGCTAGTCAAGCCAAAACATTGCAATTCAATGGATTCGGTAAGTAATCCCCACTACTACCTAGTTAGTGTAGTGTAGTGGGGATTACTCACCAAATTATTTTTGGGGGATCGTTTACCCCGACTTGTTCCCCCTTTCACCAGCTGCTGTCACAAATTACTGTTGTAGAAAGTGTGTAACTTCACAGCTTAGCCAAAAAACAATCTCATCACATGGTTTCTATAACCGAGAGCCGAACCCAGGTGAGGTGCTTGCCAGATGACGCATCCACCATAGCTATAATTACAGCTCAGGCCAGCCCTGTAGTATGTACAAAATCCTTTGATAAATGATCAACAACATAAAGTATCCTGATTTGACTCAGTGGAGAGGAAGTTCATTAAAAGCTGGATGTTGACAGTCAGTCAATGATGGTGAGAGAAGACAGGAAGTATCTGTTCATCGTAACGAGGCCTTCTGCACTAACACATGAAGAGCTGCTTCTTTCACACGCAGAGTTAAAGCAGTAACGGAACCCATCTGTGAGAAGCATGTTAAGAACATTGGTAAGGCAACTGAAACAATAACTAAGTGTGCTTTATCGTTATGTTATGTTATTTCCATGTAGGAAATTTAGTTCTGTGTCTCAGACAGTGGCGGACTCAGGCTGTTTGAAGGGCAGGGGTGAAAAGAAAAAAAGGGCACCTACTGCACAACATGGGACCCCATCAGTGCACATGGTCAAATTTAGACCATTGGAAGGGCATCCAATAGGGCACATCCTCTAATTTAGCCACTCAAAAGGGCACTTTAGTGTGACGTTTTTCAACTGTGAGGGCAAAACTGTCAAGTTTAGACCATTGGGGGGGCACCAATAGGGCACGTCCTCTCATTTTCACCACTCAAAAGGGCATTTTTGCCACTCAAAAGGGCACTTAAGCGAGACGTTTTTCAACCGTGGGGGCACCAGGAGGGGCGGTCACCCCCCCTGCCCCCCCCCCTGAGTCCGCCAGTGGTCTCAGATATTACACACACACACATAACAATTCTTATACAAAAACGCACACAATTAAATCACTAAACCCATGTGAGGAGTTCAGTGAGGAGCTCTGCTCAAATCCGACCCTACACTGTAGGAGTTGGAGAGTTTCTCTACACTGTAGGAGTTGGAGAGTTGGAATTGTAAGTATGTTTGTCGGTCCCCAGTCCCGCCTTGGCAATGGCCTAGAAGTGTCATTTTCTGTCCCCTCAAACTCAAGGGTGGGGATGAAGTCAGTGGTTGTGGATGTCTTCCCTTCCCATCCACTCTCTAGTCCATACATGCATGGCAGTCAGTCTTGTGGATATGTGACACATTCTAGTCTTTCGGTCCACATGTCGGCAACCAATCAAAATGTTCAGATTTTTCTTTTGAAACATGGAACTACGTTTCAACGTTGTTGAGAATCACAAAACAAACTCGCTAGTCAAGCCAACATACTGCTACACAATGGATTTTGTGAGTAATCCCAACTGCTACCTAGTCTGATCATTACATCAGATCCCGATCTGCGGACCAAAGCATTAGAACGTGTCACATACAGTATATTAAATAGATAATAATATAGGCAAGATCCATCAAGAAGCATCAACAATTCAAAAACAAAGCCCACCTCCTCACATCTTACCATGTTGTTTATTACTCTGGATAAGAAACAACAGATTTTGCTCTTAGTTCTGAGTTTAGAGTACTAGTTTAGTTCAGAGATCATCTTCAGTTCATTTTAGGCAACAAAAGATGTCCATGGGGCGTCTGTGGCTCAGGAGGTAGAGCTAGCATCTAAGGTCGAGCAAGGTCTACGGTTCGATCCCCGGCTGGCCATGTGTCGAGGTGTCCTTGGGCAAGGCACTGAACCCCAATGAGCGGGCTGCTGCCTTTCATGGTATCTTGCCACCATTGGTGTGTGAATGGGTGAATGAGAGGCTATTGTAAAGCACTTTGGAATAAGGCCCTATATACAGACGTGGACAGATTTGTTGGTACCCTTAGAGCTCATTGAAACAATGCTTCATTCCTCCTGAAAAGTGATGACATTAAAAGCAATTTTGTCATGCATACCTGCATGCCTTTGGTATGTCATTGAGTAAAGCAAAGAAACTGTGAAAAGAGATCAATTATATACTAAAACAGCATGGACAGATGTGTTGGTACCCCTTAGAAAAGATTATAAATAATTGGATTATAGTGATATTTCAAACTACTCCAAGGTCAAGGTACATCAGTGTCTGATCGCACCATCTGTCAATTTTTGAGTGACAGTTGGGCTCCATGGAAGAAGACCCAGGAGGGCTCCACTTTTAAAAGAAAAACATAAAAAAGCCAGACTGGAATTTGCTCAAATGCATATTGACAAGCCACAATGCTTCTGGGAGAACGTCCTTGGGACAGATGAGTCAAAACTGGAGCTTTTTGGCAAGTCACGTCAGCTCTATTGTTTTCCACAGACAAAAAAAGGAATCTTTCAAAGAAAAGAGCACCACACCTGTGAAACATGGAGGAGGGGAGGTTATGTTTTAGGGCTGCTTTGCTGCGTCCGGCACAGGGTGCCTTGAATCTGTGCGGGGAAGAATGAAATCTCAAGACTATCATGGCATTCTGGAGCGAAACATACTGCCCAGTGTCTGAAAGCTCTGTCTCAGTCACAAGTCATGGGTCCTCCAACAGGAGGAGAGTCCTCCAAACCTGAGACAGTTGGAGGAGTTTGCTCAGTAAGAGTGGGCCAAACAAGGTGCAGAAGTCTCATTGAGAGCTACATAAATCACTTGATTGCAGTGATTGCCCTAAAGGTTGTGCAACAAAATATTATGTTAAATGTCCCATCATTTTTGTCCATGCCATTTTCATTTGTTTTATTATTTAATATTCTGTTGAATCAAAAATCAAAAGCAAAGTCTGGAATAAACAATGATGGATGCCAATTACTTTTGTGAGTTCAAGTGAGAATGTTGCCAGTAACCTTCACAGTAAGTACCATATTGATTTACATTCTTCTGAATAAAAGTCTGAACATTTGGTCGGTCGCCGACTTGTTCCCATTTTCACCAGCTGCTGTCAAAATACTTTTTTATTTTCAGTCTATGGTAATATAACTTACAGTTACAGCATTGACAACAGATATGCATCTTATCATCAGACATTTTCATCATTATCATCATAGTTTATTTCGTTTGCTTACTTATTTCATAGCAACTAAACCCTTTCTTTCCCCTCTGTAAAGAACAGCATGGTGTATCTGATGGCATTATAAAGGTCCATTGAAGATCTTCAAATCATGACCTCTAAAGATCACTTACATGTCCGATTCTGCCCGGATACGCCTGTAGGACTCAACCCTGATTAGCAGCTTGTCTTGTGATTTGTGTAGGCATGACCTGGTCAGAGGTCATGGTGGTTGTGTGGTGACAGTCCCTTCTCACTGTAGTACCCATGTTAAGTCGTGACGTGTTTCCGGGTCCAACGTTGGCTGAGGCGCTGTCTTCGAAATGCCGAAATAATGATAATAATAAATTATATTTATATAGCGCTTTTCCGAAGCTGAAATACCCTGACAATATGGAGAAAACGGCAAAGTATTGTGTCCCTTGTTGTATGAATAGATCCGAGTCTAAACAACGATTAAACTGTCATTCTACCGCTGTAGTTCACAGGTACTCTGGTGGAGGGAATTTCTGGTTTGGACTCGGAAATGGCAAAACGTCACTTTTTACGTCAGACTTAACAAGCGGATAGTGTGTGTGCTGGACAGTCGCATACTCCATGGTGGTCGGAATGATGGGGGAAACAAAACAATGAACGTGTCGAAATGAAATGTTCTCTTTTCAGACATAGTTCTACCAATAAGAATGGTCAAAGTAAGTGTATAAATGATGAGACATTCAGACATACTTGGCTTGAGGGTTTAGATACATGTTAATTGAGGACTTACACTAGGCCTATTGTTATGCGGTAGACCACATCCATTTTCAAATCTCTTTGCAGCCAGTGAAACTAACAAAAGCCCAGTGGGCAAATGTCTTAATGTCAGTGTTTGTGTGCCATCACAAAACCCAACACCACAACAATGGCTAGGATAAACAGTTCATGTCATTATCTTAAAACCTGTGTTTCTCCCTGTGGGGAGTTCAGGTGGAGCTCTGGCTGTCCCTGGCTTAGGTGTGTATATGTTACGGTACATGTGGGAATACGGTACATGTGGGAAAACTAGGGTTAGGGTTAGGTGCTTGGGTGACTTGGTACATGCTGGCATGTCTAACCCTAACCCTAACCCTAACCCTAACCCTACCCCTAAACCTAACCCTAGTTCTCCCACATGTACCGTAACATCTGTACCACTACCCAGAGGATTGTCATGGTAAACAAGCTCAACAGATTTGCAGTGCTGCGATTCATCTCCAGTACTTGAGTCTCTGTGTAATATTCCAATTAAGGCTATGATTTTAAAAAATCAATTGCTTCGTGCCAGTACATAATACAACAGTGTCTTCATCATTGGCACTGGATCTCTCTGGCTTCAAATGATCCTTCTCAGTTCCATTGCTGCATTTTGAATGAATGAATGTATGAATGAATGAATGAATGAATGAATGGTCTTTATTTGTCATTGCTACAGTACAGGTACCAAACAACGACATTTAGGAGGGGTGGCTCCCCTGGTGTTAGGAAAGGGAAGAAAAAAACACTTTTTAAAAAAAAATCACAAGAAGGGAAGGAGCTGGTTTACATAAATAAAGGCTATGTACACTATCCACTGTACTATACTGTACAGATAGACGACTAGGGTTGTCATATTGCACAATAGTATTGTTTCACGTTTTCTCACAGAACGATAAGGATTTGGTCTCGGTGGGAACAGTATTCCTCTCTTTTTCCAACGGGTGTCTAGAGGCCCCCATGTTCCCCACCACTGCCCTGACTGAGTGGCCTTCTTGTCCAGCTGGAACTCACTGACTGACTCACCTCTCCTCTATCCCAGTGGCCCGAGCGAGCTTCAACAATATGGCTTTGTGTCAGTCCCACCTGTGGGTGGGGGAACCCACAGGGGAGTGGGAGTGAGTGGGTGTTCAGAGGCATGCTCTCTCTCTCTCTTTCATACCGCGGCCACAGTCGACGAACAACGTCACACAGTAAAGGCTTTGTGTCGTGAACTCAACAGCTCACAGAGTTCTCCGATTTCAAAATGCAACACCATGTTAATGCATTTAGCCTCGGTCGATCACGTGACATATTTTTCTGTGTTTATGGTTTCTGTTGTTGTGAGAGCCTAACTGATTTTATGTTCCTCACTGTATCAAAATGCTGTGCACATAAGCCTAATCCCACTCATGGACACAGGAAGCACGTTTATAACTGTATCCTCTCATACATACTTCTCCCCTGCATCAGGTCCAAACAATGTCGAGAAAATCCCTATATTGACTAAGAACTAAATATAAAACAAGATCTTGCTCACCACCTGTTTCAACTGTTGCCCTCTGGACGGCGCTACCGATCCCTGGCCACCAAAACATCCCATTTCAAAAACAGTTTGTTCCCCTCTGCCATAAGGACTCTCAACACCTGACTCACTGCACTAACCCTGCCAGAAGTACTGCACTTTATAAATTGTAAATATTGTATGATTTTGTCTTGTGGTTACGTGTGTACATGTCCATGTGATAGTTATGTGCAATGTGTGTATGTTTTTGACACTGCTGTATTGAGCTTTTCCACCTGTACCGAAAACAAATTCCACCGACATAGGTCGTGTGGTCATTATTCGATTCGATTCTTGTTTTATTGGACCTGATGTCTTCCTCTTCCCTCTTTCTCTAGGTAGTATCCGTTCAGGATAACATCAGTTCATCAAGTGGACATCAACTACCGGAACAGAGTGTGTCCTGTCCTGGTCCCTTAGTCCATCCAGACCCTCAAAGACGATGTGAAGGGTGCAGGGGTTGAGGGTACGAACCCCCAAAGACCCAGTCAAGGAACAGAATAAGAGACTGCAGGCTGCTATGGACTACTGGATCCACTCCTACTGACATCCTACAGGCTTTGTTAGGAACTGTAAGTTTCATCCCCTGTGACCCACAGTATGGGGGATTTTCATTTCAGCTCAATCTATACCAGGAATCAATTGAAATTCAATCGATGGAAAATTAACCCTTTATGTTCAATGCCTTCTGTTAAGATGAGGTCATATACAAGGATAGTGCATTCAGTGGTGTGTGTGTGTGTGCGTGTGTGCGTGTGGGCGGGCTTGTGTGTGGCCGTGTGTGTGTGTGTGTGTGTGTGCGCGTGTGCGCGTGTGGGCGGGCTTGTGTGTGGCCGTGTGTGTGGCCGTGAGTGTGAGTGTGAGCGTGTGTGTGCATGTGCGAGTGTGCATGCATGCGTACATTTTGCATCTATGCAGGGCTTCCTGGAAACCTTTCATGATAAACAATAGGATTTTCCACTCATGGTTATGACTGAGATTAATATTCACCTACGTACGACGTACAGTATAACCATTGACTGTTTCTGAAGGTCAATCCAGATCAGAAGGTATTTATCACTCTCCATTGAAATAGTTACTTGTCATACCCATGTACGGCAAAATCTTTGCGCATACGTGTTCATGCCATACGTGTGTACAGTGCGTGTGAAGAAAGAAGGTGTGCGTGTGCGTCTGTATGTGCGTGTCTATACAGGAAGTGTCAAAAGACATGGCATGGAGGCTGTTATGTAACTCCAGTTAAGAGACGTTTACAGAGACATGTTTTTCACACACCCTACGGATGAGTTGAAATGTGTTTCCAGAAAGTCCTGAATTAGGCCTTTCACAATCTTAAAGTTATTTTTTCTGAGTGAGGCAGATCCACTCATATTTTCCATTATTATTGACAGATCAGTATAGATTATGACAGGAAGGATGGGTGAGAGAGAGAGGAGGGATGACATGCAGGATAAGTCCCCGGCCGGAATCGAACCGGGGACCCTGCGGTTACATGGTCAGCGCTTAACCCACTACGCCACCTAAGCGCCCAAGGCCTTTCACAATCTGACCCACTTGTGGTAAATCTACATAGACAGCACTACTTATTCTTTGTGTGACCCACAGCTCTGTAAGGTCAAGGGGACATGGACTAGACGCTAGAGGATTAAGTTGGGCACTCAGGTCTGCACATGGAGAAAACATCTGGGCAGTCCCATCGACACTACCCTCATGTAATTGCACTGTACTCACACATTTGCCTAGTTCATCTTTGGATTTCTTTCTTACACTTGTGTGCACGTTGATCGAAAATGTTGTGATGTAGATATGTGTCACATGTGAGTCTCAGATGGAAAGAGGGAAAGAGAGAGAGAGAGAGAGAGAGAGAGAAAGAATGAGAGTGAGAGTGATGGACACAGAACGAGTTAACGAGAGGAATTGCGAGAAATTCAGAGATTAGAGAGAGAGAGAGAGAAAGAGAGAGAGTACATGGCCATCTGTTTGCACAGACTTGCGGCAATAATCTTAAATACGCTGAATTCCTTTAAGCTGATTATCGATGGCATCATTCCCTTCCTTTCTCCATCTTATTCACAGCATAACATCACTATCACTTACATTGCATCACTTTCAAATACCAGCATTATAGTGTTACTGCCATGGTTCCGTCTGACCACAGGGTAGAGAGGAGTGGGTCAGGGTAGAGAGGAGTGTTTTCAGTTGAGTCTTTGCAGAAGCTTGAATTGCTTTCTGTGTGCCCTTGTCTCTTGAGTTTTTGTGTGTCAAATATTAATCTTTTTTTTTTAAAGTCACTTTGTTGAATGAATGAATGAATGAATGGTCTTTATTGTCATTGCTACAGTACAGGTACCAAACAACGAAATTTAGGAGGGGTGGCTCCCCTGGTGTTAGGAAAGAAAACAAACTTTAAAAAAACACTTTAAAAAAACACAAGAAGGGAAGGAGCTGGTTTACATAAATAAAGGCTGTGTACACTATCCACTATACTATACTGTACAGATAGACGACTAGGGTTGTCATATTGCACAATAGTGTTATTGCACATTTATTTAAAGTGTCGCAGTTTGCAGGCTTGAAATGTACATGTTTGTGCCTCAGCACTACACCTGATTTTTTCAGTCCAGCAGCTGCCATCAATCCGTCCAGACTGTCCAGGGCCCAGAACCTAGGTCTTTGCTGTGTTCAGGGCCTGGACGGCCCTGTGGTAGAAGCTGTTCTTCAGTCTGTTTGTCCTTGTCCTTGTTGTTCCTTGTTCGCCAAAACCTGGAGGGAAATCTTGTTGTCTGCAACTTATGACATAACGCTTCCTGTCTGGTCCTTGAGATGTGTTTCTTTTGTGACTTCATGTCATTCGAGATGCACTGTGTTACTCAATCAAGTGTTTGAAAAGAACAGGAAACAGATTGGCTGCAGATTCTGCATTTAATTCCAGAAACAGGTTTCTCTCTTCTATCTGCCCTCATTTACTACCATTCACAGATTTGATAGGACTGGGATAGGTGAAAGAAACATAGTGGAGCAGTTTCTTATATACATGCCTGGTCATCTCAGATCTGTGAAGCGGAAGGAAGGATGGGACGTCAGTCTGGAATGACATGCAGCCCAAGGAGTTACATACTCATACCACCTCATACAGACAACCTGCAAATAAGAATAGTTTATTTAGGTAGGGACATTTACAATTAAATGCTGACACACTGATTAACAATCGGTTAACAATCTAATTAACAGTCGGATGCATCGCACCATCCTGCTAATTTTCGGCATCAGTCCCCAGTTAGACTTTCAATCCGAATAATAATCCTCTCCACATAGCCCTACACATCACTGTAATATCACCTAGACAGAATCTGCTTGTAGCTGGGTCTCCCTCTAGTGGACTTTATAAAACATTACATTTGGAAGGAATGAAGGAATAGGATCCTTAAAACATCCATACTTGTACATGAAGAAACATTTTGGAATGAATGATTTCAATGAACAGGATGTAAACCTTAAATATTGTTTTAATGTACCTAATTGTGTTTAACTTACAATATGTTTTGCTTTTCTCCATAGTCACAATGGTGTTGTTTCTGATCGCAACTACAATAACATTGAACGATTCATCACATGGAAACCAGACTCGAGGTAATTATCTTATATGTACATGGACAGGAATAGAACAATTAGCATAATAAAACAACCTGATCATAACTTTAAACAATGTATACCCCAATACCGAAGATCTCGCATATCAATACTTGAAAAGATTGTCAAAGCGTATATCTTTATACAGTAAAAAGCAGAAGTAATCTCAAACTAAATGATGTGTTTTGATCTTTCAGAAAGCCCCACCCCCCATGGTGCCCATGTCCTGCCCTCAACATTGGTTATCTCTCTATTTCTCATCCTCATCGTTCTCCTGACAGTGTACTTATTAAGGTAACACCGTCATTTAACTACAACAATGTTGTGTGGTATCACCCCCATCCCGTCTCTGGTATCACCCTACCCTTGTCTTTAACCATGTGTCCATTTTCTAGGTGTGTGTGTGTGTGTGTGTGTGTGTGTGTGTGTGTGTGTGTGTGTGTGTGTGTGTGTGTGTGTGGGTGTGTGTGTGGGTGTGTGTGTGGGTGTGTGTGTGTGTGTGTGTGTGTGTGTGTGTGTGTGTGTGTGTGTGTGTGTGTGTGTGTGTGTGTGTGTGTGTGTGTGTGTGTGTGTGTGTGTGTGTGTGTGTGTGGTGTGGGTGTGTGTGTGTGTGTGAGTGTGTGTGTGTGTGTCTGTGTCTGTGTTTCTCTGTGTGTGTGTGTGTGTGTGTGTGTGGGTGTGTGTGTGTGTGTGTGTGTGTGCGTGTGCACACGCCTGTGTGTGGGTATGGCTTCAAACAGCTGCTCCCCCAGTTAAACAGCTGCTAGTTGGGTCAGAGCTGACCATGCACACTCATTCACTCCCTTACTCAGCTCCCTCTCTCTGTCTTGACCATACTCTGTGCTTCTCATGAGCAGAAACAGCTTTGTCTCTTTCAGATGGTGGGTTTCTATAATACACTACTTGTTGATTTAGAATTAGTTTTTTATCAGTAACATTTTTAGTTTGGTTTATTTCATTCTCAGGATGTATTTGTTGGACAGAAATCCACTGTTTTGGGGGGAAATCATTCATGGTTTTGTGGTTTTCGTCTCTTCTCTTTCTACGGTATCTGTGGTCAGGTTTAAGAACCACCGGAAGGCTCTTGTAACCTCTGGTGATAAGAAGATACCCAATGGCTTCTTGGAAGAACAAGGTATGTTTCTTTTTTTTTCACAACTTTGTTTATTTATAACTTAGTTTTCATGACAGTACAAAATCTGCAGTAGGTCAAACTGTACATATATATGCTAGACATATTGCACATACCTACATATATGTAGTCAAAATAGAGGTCTGTTGAACGAACAAGGTATGTTTCTGAGAAAGGAATTTAATTAAGTTAAATGTAATTCATGTTTACACTGAGAATGTCAAAACTGTCAGCAGTTTGCTTCTGATAATTGGTGAGAAATCAACATTTCTGTCAAAGTGATTAAATCCTTTTACAGGGGGGCAGTAATAAAAAATACTGTCCCCATTTTCTGTCTTATATAAATAATATTGAGTATAATAAGAGTTAATCATTAATACTATGTTAGTCGATGTGAAAAGTTGATGTTGGGATATTTACGTGCGTGCGTGCGTGCACTCGGTTCCTGTTGCATTGAATTGATCTACTGATAGAATCAATCTTGTCGATAAGTTGCTGGAATCAAGACACACTGCACACAGTTCTCTGGTTGCTCCAGAGATATGCTAGCTTGCTCAACAGCATGCAGGTAGTGGGATTCTGTCAGGCATTAACTATCAAGTCAAAACATATTAAATGGTAAAAAGATTCACAGTCTACAACAGTTGAAGCAAAATACTTTTCTATGACTGATTTTCTTTTCTCTCGAGACAGAAATCAAAGTAAGCGAATGTAAAAGTAAAGTAAAGTTAAATGTTTTACCAGATATATATCACTTCATGTATGAGGTGCAACACTGATTTTTTATCAAAAGACAGAAGCACATCTATATTCTGAAAACAGGTTCATGTATTGCCATCTTTTTTTTTTTTATACATTTTTTTTTTCAGATTTTATCCCTTTTTCACCCAATTTGGTAGCCAATTGAACCCAACCTAGCATCCAATTATCCCCTGCCTATTGCGAAGGATCCGCCACACGACCCCTTGGCCGGCAGTCCCAGAGGAGGCCGCCAGGCAGACTAGCTGACTGGCTCCTCGAGCCCAGCACCGTTATTCCGGCACCCAGGGGGCGGTGTTGCACGACGGATCCTTGTCCGGAAATACTCCTATACCGCCCTCGGGAGCGGCCGCCCAATATGCCGCTCCCCGTGTGTGCCCCAGCCATATCCGGATCTGGCGAGCTGGGATTCGATCCCAGTCCCCGGTGGGCAGCTTGCACTAGTGGCCAGTGCTTAGACCGCTACACCACCGTGGGGCACCTGTGTATTGCCATCTTATAGAGCTACTGTACAGTATACATATCTTTACATGCTGGCGGGGGGGGCTTGGAGTCGGCTGTGGTTCAGGAGGTAGAGTCAGCGTCTAATGGTCACAAGGTCGGCAGATCGGCGGTTCGAACCCCGGCTGGCCACATGTGTCCTCGAAGAGTCCTCGGGCAAGATACTGAACCCCAAATTGTTCCAATGAGCGGGGCTGGCGCCTTGCATGGTAGCTTGCGTGTGAATGTGTGTGTGAATGTGTGAATGGGTGAATGAGAGGCCATTGTAAAGCGCTTTGGAATAAGGCACTATATAAATAAGTCAGTCCATTTACCATTTCCATGCCTTGGTCATGGCCTTCCATATAGGAGAGCAGACAGTGGTCCTCCTCCCCAGATCTCCCTCTCCATCCAGGAGGTTCTTCCCCATCGCCCTCGACTCGCTGGAGGAAGAGTACCGGACACGCTCCGCAGACGACGGAAAGATGTTCAGGGAAGAGTTCAACGTAGGTTCCCTTTGTCAATTTAACAAATGAAATAAGTATCGTTTTTTTTATTTCAATTTGGATTGGACTCTCTAATAACAGAATATTTCTTGTTGACTACATAGGCATGCATTCGACATACTGTACTGTAGCTCTAGTTGAGAGGCAGTGAGACCAGACATAGGGCCACATACACATACAGTACGTAGTAGTTGTAATGTTTATGCATGCTTAACATATGACATGATATGCTGTCTGTATGATGGCAACAGTGAGTTGAGTGAGGATGGTGAGTTGAGTGAGTTGGATTGGTGATCGGAAGGTCATGAGTTCGAATCCCGCCTGGAACACCACCACTAGTGTGTCCTTGAGTAAGACCTGGGAACACCACCACTAGTGTGTCCTTGAGTAAGACCTGGGAACACCACCACTAGTGTGTCCTTGAGCAAGGCACTTAGCCCTCAGTTACTCCAGGGAGACTCTCCCTGTAACCTCTAATTGTAAGTCACTTTGGATTAAAAGCGTCTGCTAAATGGTATACATTCAAATGTAATTAAAATCCTACAGTGATTGACTTCTCCTCCTATGTGTGTTGGTAGTCACTGCCCTGTGGCTACCAGTATGGCTCATATGAACAGGCCAACAGGGACCACAACAGGGAGAAGAACAGATACCCCAACATCCTACCATGTGAGTCATGGAACCTGGCCACGCTTCTATTCTGTAGCTGTTACTGACCACCTGTGCTTGACTAGCTTGACTGGGTGCAACACTGAAATAATACACTTGATTCACATAGAACAGTCAAACTGAATAAATATGAAGGTAAAGGCTAACACTTTGTCATATTTGTCTATTTGACAAGCACCAAGTTAATAAGTCTAAACGAATGCCTTACAACTGTTTGTGAATGGTTTATAATTGAATAATAACTTGATTATACGTTATTTATTAACTAATTATGATACCATGTATAAACTCTTTACAAATGTGACCTTAATGTGAACTGTTACCAGATAAAGTAAAACATTTTTAGAAGTTCAACTTTGTCTAATTCTTTACTTTTGAACAGATGACCATTCCAGAGTGGTGTTGACTCACACAGATGGACACATGTGTTCAGACTACATCAATGCCTCGTACATAGACGTAAGTTGTTAGTATTTACATTTGGTGGCCTGGGGTGGCCTGGGGTCTGGGGTGGTCCAGTGGTCTAGCAGGTGGGCCTGGGGTGGTCCAGTGGTCTAGCAGGTGGGCCTGGGGTGGTCCAGTGGTCTAGCAGGTGGGCCTGGGGTGGTCCAGTGGTCTAGCAGGTGGGCCTGGGGTGGTCCAGTGGTCTAGCAGGTGGGCCTGGGGTGGTCCAGTGGTCTAGCAGGTGGGCCTGGGGTGGTCCAGTGGTCTAGCAGGTGGGCCTGGGGTGGTCCAGTGGTCTAGCAGGTGGGCCTGGGGTGGTCCAGTGGTCTAGCAGGTGGGCCTGGGGTGGTCCAGTGGTCTAGCAGGTGGGCCTGGGGTGGTCCAGTGGTCTAGCAGGTGGGCCTGGGGTGGTCCAGTGGTCTAGCAGGTGGGCCTGGGGTGGTCCAGTGGTCTGGCAGGTGGGCCTGGGGTGGTCCAGTGGTCTGGCAGGTGGGCCTGGGGTGGTCCCGTGGTCTAGCAGGTGGGCCTGGGCTGGTCCAGTGGTCTAGCAGGTGGGCCTGGGGTGGTCCAGTGGTCTAGCACCGTGGTCTATATTATATGCCCATGTCGGCATGGGTTCGAACCCGGCTCATGCCCTCTCTCCCTTCTTCTCATTACTTTCCTGTCTGTCTTCACTGTATCTGTCCAATACAATGAAAAATACGAGTGGGACTGCCCCACTCAGAAAAAATAAGTAAAAATAAATATATATGTATATATATACATTTGGTTTATTCTTTTCTCTGTGGACCTTTGTCTTCTGACCATAGGTGTATATGTATTGTAATGTATTCAATACTGACTAACAGTGAATGTCATGCCATAAAACATGTGCTCTTTCATACAGGGTTTCAAAGAGAAGAATAAAATAATTGCAGCTCAAGGTACTGTACATGTTATTCATTGTAACATTACTACTCTGTAACATCACTTATGTTTAGGAATATTCCTAGGAAATATCACTGGTATACAGTCAATTAACTCCTAACTTTGAATATATATATGTATGTATGTTACGGTACATGTGGGAATACGGTACATGTGGGAAAACTAGGGTTAGGGTTAGGTGCTACGTCGCTGGCATGTCTAACCCTAGCCCTAACCCTACCCCTAACCGTAGCACCCTAGCACCTCACCCTAACCCTAGTTTTCCCACATGTACCGTATTCCCACATGTACCGTAACATATATACTATAGAACATTCATATATACAGTATATACTATAGAACATTCAATGTGAATGAATGAATGAATGAATGGTCTTTATTGTCATTGCTACAGTACAGGTACCAAACAACGAAATTTAGGAGGGGTAGCTCCCCTGGTGTTAGGAAAGAAAAAAGAAAAAACTTTTAAAAAAAAACTTTAAAAAAAAACAAGAAGGGAAGGAGCTGGTTTACATAAATAAAGGCTATGTACACTATCCACTATACTATACTGTACAGATAGACGACTAGGGTTGTCATATTGCACATAGTGTTATTGCACATTTATTTAAAGTGTCGCAGTTTGCAGGCTTGAAATGTACATATTTGTGCCTCAGCACTACACCTGATTTTTTCAGTCCAGCAGCTGCCATCAATCCGTCCAGACTGTCCAGGGCCCAGAACCTAGGTCTATGCTGTGTTCAGGGCCTGGACGGCCCTGGGGTAGAAGCTGTTCTTCAGTCTGTTTGTCCTTGCGGCCATGGTCCTGAACCGCCTTTTCGAGGGCAGCCGGGTAAAGTGTTCGTACCCAGGGTGGGTTGGGTCCCTGGAGATCTTGGAGGCCTTCCTGAGACAGCGTACAGCTCTTCAAGAGAGTGGAGGGAATGTAACGTTAATGTTACTGTACACTGTTCTGTCCACTTTATTTCAATTATCACATAATCTGCTTCTTTAGTAAAACATGAACAACATTGAAAGTAGGAGATCAGGATTGGTAAACAGATGCCTTTAGTGAGACTTACATCTTTTCTAGGACAATTTAGTGCATCTAAATGGGTACCTACCCCTAAGCCTGTCTAAATGGGTACCTACCCCTAAGCCTGTCTTGCTCTTTCGGGGCGGCTGTGGCGCAGGAGGTAGAGTCGCCGTTCGAGCCACATGTCGAAGTGTCCTTGGGCAAGACACTGAACCCCAAAATTGCTCCCAATGAGCGGGCCGGCCTTGCATGGCAGCTTGCTGCCATTGGTGTGTGTGAATGTGTGTGTGAATGGGTGAATGAGAGGCCGTTGTAAAGCGCTTTGGAATAAGGCACTATATAAGTCAGTCCATTTACCATTTACCATTTCTTTCCAAAGGCCCAACGCACAACACCGTGGCTGACTTCTGGCGGATGGTTTGGGAACAGAAGGTTGCTACTATAGTGATGCTGACTAACCTGAAAGAGAGAAAAGAAGTGAGTTTATGGGGAAAGAAAGTACCTGTTTTTCAATCTAGAAATACAGTATATTGAGTTTATGGTTACCTATATTTCAGTACATGTGTATTCTATGTGTATTTCATTGACCACAGAGCCACAGAGCTTTAGTAGAATCAGTGCTTGTCTGCCAGTCAATCACGTCCCAGTGATGTTTCAACCCATTAATGAAAATCGTAGACTAATCATAATGAAGCCTCAGAGGACTTGATTAACAATTATTCAGTTATCGATCTCCCCCATTCCTATCATGCCCAACAAAACCCTCTGTTTCTTCTCTATTGATCATCCCTTTGAGGTTCGATACGATGTGATGCCACGTTAATTGGGGTGACAATTTGTATGCATTCAAATTCATAAAAGTCAAAGGAACTTAGGCCAATGACTTTGGATTGTGGGATCTAACAAAATGATCTAACAAAAGCCCAGACTTTGAAAACTTCAGAACCATCCAGGGAATTGTTAGACCCTGACACATACATGATAGCTGCTAGCACAGCCTATCAACAGAATACAGTACCAGTCCAAAGTTTGGACTCACTTCCCCCATTCAATTAGAAAGGTTCCAGCTAGGGTTAGAACTAAGTAAGTACAGAGTAGTTTTACAATACTTATTACAAGAGTAATTCGTGAGTTTAGAATGATTAGGTTCTATCTCCGTTTAGGGCAGTTCAGAGATATTGAGTGTCAAAGTTTTTACATTCCATTATGTTTTGTGAGATAGAACCTTTGCATTTTATGAATTACTAACTAAAAAATGTCAACATTTTAAAAATAACACCACACAGGCATTAATAAACACCTAATGGATCAGATTATGTAAAAAACAAAATTTTGACAAAAATGGAGATAGAACCTTATAATGCTAACGTCACGAATTGCAGTTATTGATGTGTTTCCAATTGATTGTTCATCTCCACCCAGGACAAGTGTTACCAGTACTGGCCTGACCAAGGCTGTTGGATGTATGGGGATGTGAGGGTGGCCATGGAGGACTTCACAGTGCTGGTGGACTACACCATTAGAAAGTTCTGTGTACAATATGTAAGTATGGGCCTATCTTACATGGCCAAAAGTATGTGGACACCCGAACATCACACCCATGTGCTTGTTGTTGTTGAACATCTCTTTCCAAAACCATGGCCATTAATATGCAGTTAGTCCCCCCCCCCCCCCTTTGCTGCTATAACAGCTTCCACTCTTCTGGGAAAGCTTTCCACTATATTGTGGATATATGGGCTGTGGTGGATTCACTCTCATTCAACTACAAGAGCTCTAGGCACTGATGTTGGGGCGAGAAGGCACTGGCTCGCAGTCTGCGTTCCAATTCATCCCAAAGGTGTTCGATGGGGTTGAGGTCAGGGCTCAGTGGAGGCCAGTCATGTTCTTGAAATGTTTGAAACAGGAAACAGCCTTCCCCAAACTGTTCCCACAAAGTTGGAAGCGTACAATTGTCTAGAATGAAGCACTTGTGTAATGTGACGTAACAAATCAACTTGAAACTTGAATGTCATTGTATGCTGTAGCATGAATGATTTCCCTTCACTGGAACGTGAAAGGGGCCATGAAAAACAGCTAACGTTGCTTCCAGAGGCAGTTTGGAACTCGGTGGTGAGTGTTGCAGACGATTTGTACGCGCTTGCAGCACTCGGCGGTCCTGTTCGGTGAGCTTGTGTGGCCTACCGCTCCACGGCTGAGCTGTCGCTGCTCCTAGACGTTCCCACTTCACAATAACAGCACTTACAGTTGACCGAGGGAAGCTCTAGCAGGGCAGACATTGGACGAACTGACTTGTCGAAAGTGCCACGTTGAAAGTCACTGAGCTCTTCAGTACGACCCATTCTATGGCCAATGTTTGTCTATGGAGATTGCATGGCTGTATGCTTGCTTTTATGAACCTGTTAGCAATGGGTGTGGCTAAAATAGCCAAACCCACTAATTAGAAGGGGTGTCCACATACCTTTGGCCATGTAGTGCGTCTACATAACATGTCCCTGATAGAACCCATGACAGAAATATTATTATGTTTATTATGTCAACAACAGCAAGGGGTGCTTTTCTGACCAGAATAACTGGTAAACATAAATCATGTTTGTACCTTGTATTAGTGATTTGGACACTTACTGTTGTTGCATGTTATTGTTCTTAGCGCCCTAGATGAAACTAATCACCAGACCCTTAGTTGAATCGTGTGTGTTAGTGTGTGATCTGTCTGTGTGTGATTAAGCAGCAGGGCAGCGATGGCCCCAGGGCCCCCCGCCTGGTTACCCAGCTCCACTTCACCAGCTGGCCTGACTTTGGGGTTCCCTTCTCCCCCATTGGCATGCTCAAGTTCCTCAAGAAGGTCAAGACGGTCAACCCTCCCTACGCAGGACCCATAGTGGTCCACTGCAGGTACTGTACTATGGGAACTGTGTGTGTGTGTGTTTGTGTGTGTGTGTGTGTGTGTTTGTGTGTGTGTGTGTGTGTGTGTGTGTGTGTGTGTGTGTGTGTTTGTGTGTGTGTTTGTGTGTGTTTGTGTGTGTGTGTGTGTTTGTGTGTTTGTGTGTGTGTGTGTGTGTGTTTGCATTTGTGTGTGGATGCGCATTCTTACTGGACATTTCTGTATACACCATACATTCTTATTATATCGTATGAAGGCCACCATGGTGGTATATATGAGTCATGGCTGTCAGGGTGTTATTTTCCTTAGAAACACTGTCAAATAGTTTGCATATTACTGTGTCCGAATTATTGTACCAACCACTTTCCCTTTCGTATTGGTATTGGAGATGGAATGTCAGTTTTGTTTGTGTTGTAATGTAAAAAAAACCACCACTGAATTTGGAGACGTACAGCATAACAACTGCTGCAGCAGGTGCTTGAGGGTTGGGCTCTGGTTACTGAATGGGTACCATTGAACAACCCCCCCACACCCAGAACTGGCATCTCTGACAGTCCCGTTGGCTGTTGGCTGTTGAAATGACCCATAAGGGCCCACTGCACTGGGAGTGTTATTGGCTTGTTGACACGTGTAAGGAATGTAACACGTTTCAGTCTTTGAACCATAACATTAACCTGGTTATGATTTCGAAATTTTCCTATGGCCATTGACTGCCATAGACTATTCCTGCCATTGATGTTTTGGCATGACAGAGACAGAGATGTTGGCGACATGTCAACAACATCCCAGACTTTTTGCTTTCTTTATTTTCGCTAACATTCAGTATGGTACAATATACTATTATACTATTAGAACCTAGTGAATATTCAGTTACCTCGTAGACCCCTTTGCCCCGGTCTAGAGAGTAATGGAGAGGATATTCTTGCCCTGTGTCTCTCCACAGTGCTGGTGTGGGGAGGACCGGAACCTTCATCGTCATAGACGGGATGATTGACATGATGCACATGGAGTGCAGGGTGGACGTGTTCAGCTGCGTGTCCAGGATACGAGAGCAGCGCTCTCAACTCGTCCAGACAGATGTACGTCTACTCTCCCTCATTGGGACAGCTTTACTGCAGCAAAATAATAATAATAATTATTATTATTATAATTTATATAGCGCCTTTCAAAAGCCCAAGGACGCTGTACAAGGGGATGAAAACGGACAGACAAAACAGAAAACAAACAAAGCAAAAACTAAAACAATGACTAGGGGCCAAATGCCTTGGAGAACAGATCGGTTTTGAGGGCTAGTTTGAAGGAGTCCAGGGTGGGGGCGTTGCGGATCACTGAGGGGAGGGAGTTCCAGAGAGTAGGTGCGGCCACGCTGAATGCTCTGTCCCCAAAGGTCCGTAGGTTGGTGCACAATTACATTATATGCTCCTTCCATTATAAAACTGCATTCTGTAACAAGTCTCTAAGTACAGTATCTCTCTCTCTCTCTTCCCTCACTCTGCCCCCTTTCCCTATCTCTCTCTCTCTCTGTCTCTCTTGTCTTTCTCTTTCTATGAACAGATGCAGTACTCGTTCATCTACCAGGCTCTATTGGAGTACTACCTATACGGAGACACGGAGCTGGACGTGTCCTCTCTGGAGGGACACCTGCAGAAGCTCCACCACACCAGAGCGCCCCTGGACAGGCTGGGCCTGGAGGAGGAGTTCAGGGTGAGGCCTAGTCACACACACCTAGCTCTGGCATCACCTCGCCTCCCTCTCCCCTCTCCTCTTTTGTGCTCCACCCACAATATTGTCGTCTCTTCTCGTCTCTCCCTTGCAGTCTTGTACCACCTCTCCTCTCCTTATCTCTCCTCTTTTCTCCTCACCTCTCCTCTCCTCTCCTCTCCGGTCCTCTCCTCTCCTTATCTCTCCTCTTTTTTTCTCCCCACTTCTCCTCTCCTATCCCGTCCCTCTCCTCTTTTCTCCTTATTTTGTCATACAACTCTGTATTGTCTGATTCATTTGCTATGAATAAAAGTACTCCCACTCCCATATCTACTATTACATAGGGTTACATAGGTACATACTGTAGATATTACCACAGGTTATTGTTAACCTACTGTAGCAGGAGAAAATGCAGATGTTATATGTTGTTATATACCCTACCTTATATACCCTACCTACACAGAGACACCGAGTTGGGATTATTTTTGTTGGAGTTTGGATTATAGACACATCTTTCCTTTGATGTTTTGTTCTATCTGCATTTTGACAGAATCTAACAGACTGATTTAGGGACTATAATGTTGGATTTTGACAGTGAACTCTACTACAGATAAACAACAGAAACAGAGCTTTCAACTGAGTGGAACATACATTGCTAACTACGCCCTGTGAGGACTGTGTTCTACTCCATTTATCCATGGCTTTCCTTCTGCTCAACACCTGACCATCAGTCATCCTGGGTTGAGGCGGTGGTTCATGGTCACAAGGGACTCCCGGACGGGGAGGCCTCACCAACTCGCCTATGCCTCTCCACTGTTCACCACCAGATGCCAGCCACCTCAGTCCAGCACATCCCACCGATCCCCGCAATCCTCCTGGTTCTTCTCAGCCTGACCACCCCATCGACCATTGTCCTTGGGAGCTCCATCGTGAGGGGCATCAGAGTGAGGAGTGACCAGGAGCTCCACTCCTGTCCACAGGTAAAGGGACCCTAGTGTCCGGTCCAATTCAAACTTTGGGACGTGGCCATGGCCGCTTTACCAGGCTTCTCTCTCTCCACAACTGGCTCTCTCCACAAAAGGCAGTGCACAACCCTTGGAATCCACTTTATTGACAACTTCGACCTCGATCTGTCTCGACAGTGAGCCTGGACTACTAAACAAACACTCCCTGAAACTCTGCCAGTCGGTTAGTCTGTCCTCAGTCTAATTGTATCCCAGTTATCATTGGAAACAGGCAACATGAGAGATTCACAAACCATCAGCTAGTGGATCTCTGGTCCTCCTCACCTTTAAGGCACTCCATGGCCTGACTTCTGCCTACCTAACTGACCTACTCCAACCCTACACTCCTGCACGTGGTCTTCGATCCTCCGATGCTGATCTCCTTGTCATACCCCGCACTAAGCGATGCACACTTGGCGTTCGTGCCTTTTCTGTTGCTGCACCCAAGCTGTGGAACCCCCTTCCACCAGCCATCCGATGCTCTGATACCATCAATACATTCAAGACCAGACTCAAGACGCATCTGTTCAGACTCGCCTTCGTACAGCATGGCCCTACCCCTAACCATCTCCCCTAACCCTGCCACCCCCCCCCCCCCCCCCACCTGGACATTGTGCTCATGTTATCTGTTGCTTGTTGTTTCTGTGTTTTCTGTTTTCCCCATATTGTCAGCGTCTTTGAGCCTCGGAAAAGCGCTATATAAATACAATGAATTATTATTATTATTATTATTATTATTATTATTATTATTATTATCAAGTAGTCTTCATTTAAACCTAATATATTACTTTCAAAAACTGACCAATAACATGTGTATCATGAACAATGTCCTCTAGTAACAGCTACTGTATATTTTACTAACTGCAATCAACAGAATCTGGGCGTTAATGTCACCCTGTTTCCTCCTCTCAGAAACTGACCAATGTGCGTGTCATGAAGGAGAACATGCGGACGGGGAACCTTCCTGCCAACATGAAGAAGAACCGTGTGCTTCAGATCATTCCATGTAAGGACCTCTCTGACAGCTGAAATACCAAATCTTTAACAATTAATTTGTATGTTGTATGTTGATCACGTTGTCACTGCAAACTGAGCAAACGGAGAGGAACAAAACAGCTCAGCAATGCTACCCTGGGGCCTGGGGGGAGAATCTGCTTGGAGGTGCTTAGGTGGCGTAGCTGGTTAAGCGATGACCATGTAACCGCAGGGTCCCCGGTTCGATTCCGGCCGGGGACATATCCTGCATGTCATCCCTCCTCTCTCTCTCACCCATCCTTCCTGTCTAAATCTCGACTGTATCTGTCAATAAAAAGAAAAAATATGAGTGGGACTGCCCCACTCAGAAAAAAATTAAAAAACAACGTAAAAGGAAAAAACACATCGATGGGGCAACATCATTCCAGTCACTAAAAAACATGTTTTTATCCATAAGTATTTTTGCAATAATTCTGTCAAATACCTCTAAGTGGCTAGAAATATTTGTTCATCATAGTGCTAATTCAGCACACACATCGCCATTTTCACCCGCCATCCGTCATGTGTAGAAGAGTGGTACTGTAGCTGCATGGAGCATCATCAAGTTCTGGGTATGCTTGTCACTGGCAGACTGGGGAGTTTGTCAGGATCAATAGAACACACATTTGCTGAGCTGGTAGTGATGGCTTAATCAACACACGGTGTAATTGATCCATATTAAAATCAGGGACCCATTTAGACAAATATATGAATTCTGAAATCAGATTAAACTATTATTCAGATTCATTCCACTCAGATGGACTTAACTTAACGTATTAAGAGAGTTGGTGGTGAAGACTAGAGTACTCAGGCAGAGAGGGAGGTCGGAACACAGATGTGTAGTTGGGACGCCACCCGTTTTATTTGTCAACAACCGACAGGAGTGCTGGAATAGTCTTTAATCAAACGTTCAACACAAATAACAATAATGTCCGTTCAGCAGTGCAGTTAAATGGCCAAATGATGATGACATGATGGACACCAGCCGGTGTTCATCATCCCATCAACCACTCTCCACCACAGTCCTGTTACAGCTCTCTCTGTAGGCCAGAACGCTGCATGCTCCCCACATTTTTGCATTTGAGAGTAGATTTTCCTTTTTCTTTGTAAGTAAGCCTTCTCTGTTTATTTTAAAAAAAATATTATAATATTTTTTTTTAATAATCTACTTTTTTTCTTACATTCTGAAAGTGAAAAGCGGTATTCGGTGGGGAAAAAAAATCTCTCGCATTTTGTGCTGGGAGGCGAACACTTTCTCATCATTCAATCAATCAAGTTTATTTGCTTTTTACAGATAAATGTCCCAAAGTGCTTCACAACAAAATAATACTAAACAATATATACAATAAATACAGTTCAGACAATTTGATCTAGCACCCAATCACAGACCCCCAGGAGTAAGCCAAGGAAAGAACACCCCAGGGGGCATGGCATCTGAACCCACCACCATCAAGGACTACTATTACTACTCATTTCATCACATAACTACTGCACTGATGATGTCAGGATGATATACTTGAAATACAGACTTAATGTTTGGAAATGCATATGTTTTATATAACTTTGATGAAAATAGTGAAGTTTAAAGTTAAGTTTAGTAATTTTCCACTTCCACTGTAGATGACTTCAACCGGGTCATTCTATCAATGAAAAGGGGCCAGGAGTTCACAGACTACATCAACGCGTCCTTTATTGATGTAAGTATGTCCTATCTACCACTTGCATTGTTTTTGTTCCATATGCATGCTCAAAGTCTTACCAATACCATGTTTTCTGAGAATATGGCCACTTCTCAGACAAAACACAGACTCTCTCAATAGACCTTTACAGTATGTACAGTAGTTTTGAAATGATTGCACACGTTTTTAGAAAGATAGCTATTCCATCTAACCTTTCAGAGTGCACAATATAGTTACTAACATATTGCTCAAAATGATCCAATCCTTTCAGATTTACACAAGTGTCTACCTACTCTACGGTGAATGGGCTTAGACCAACCATATACTGTATATATATATATGTTTCTATCTGTATATGTCCATCTTTAGGGCTACCGCCAGAAGGACCACTTCATCGCAACTCAGGGTCCTTTGTCCCAAACGGTGGAGGACTTCTGGAGGATGGTGTGGGAGTGGGGGTGTCACTCTATCGTCATGCTTACCGAGCTCAAGGAGAGGGAGCAGGTACAGCACTGTGGCTTCTGATGAAGTCCCAAAGGCCTACTTTAACTGCTGTTTAGTTTTGTATTAACATACTTGGGTTGAAGAAGCATAGAACACAGGGTGCAGCATTTTTCCTTTTCTTTTTGCTGTTAAACTCCAGAACTATAGCCAGTAGACAAAAAAAAAAAAAACGTTTTAGTAGAAGGCGATAATAGGGAGAAGGTTTTTCCTTCTATCAGTGGCCCCGGGCCCGAGCTAGAGTACTCTTCCTGCAACGAATGGTGGACTGCTGATTCACATGCTTAGTATTCAAATGTATTGATTGTAAGTCGCTTTGGAATAAGGCGTCTGCTAAATGCCAAAAATGTAAATGTAGACACAAATGTCCCATTTCACCTAAAACTGTGTTCTTTTTAGGGAGTAAAGTAAAGTAAAATATGTGATTAAACATTTTCTGTGTTACATTTACTGTTAATAATATGTTCTTATCTTTTCCTAGGACAAGTGTTTCCAGTATTGGCCAGCAGAAGGCAGTGTGACATTTGGAGAGTACACTCTGGAGCTGACAGGAGATGCACTGTGTGACACCTTTACTCTGAAGGACATGGTGCTCACCTATCGACCAGTAAGTTACACTTGATAAATAAATGATCAGTGAAGAGATATTATAATTTTTATTTTTTTATTTTTTAGAAATAGTAGGGCTTCTTTGTTCCTGTGTCTTGGACTGTACTATGTTTAATGAACTATAATAGTCAAGGTATGTTCATGAGTATCAGCTGTATGACAGTAGAGTACTGTTGTGTACTGATCGGAATATATCTTTTTAAAAAATCAATGACACATCACTAGTCAACTAACACAGCTTGTTTTGTGAGCCTGCTAACAATGTAAAGTAGTATTATAGTTAACTAGGTAGCAGTGGGGGATTACTCACCGAATCCATTACGTTGCAGTATTTTGGCTTGACTAGCGAGTTTGTGTTGTGATTCTCAACAACGTTGAAACGTAGTTCCGTGTTTCAAAAGAAAAATCTGAAAATGTTGGATTGGTTGCCGATATGCGGACCAAAAGACTAGAAGGTGTCACATATTGTATGTATTCTACATATTGTATGTGTGTTCTATGTCACATAATATGTATGTGTATTCTATGTCACATATTGTAGATAGATAGATAGATATATCTTTATTTATGTGTCACTCCTCAACAAACAGGTATGGTATAAAGAACAGCAACAAAAGGTGCATTAAAAAGTTGAGGACCACTCACATGGAGTTGTGAGACACAATACAATTCATAGCAATACAAATTAAAAACGTACATTCAAGTACTATTACACTTGAACTATTACACAACAAATACCATTACAATAAAATACAATATGTAAAGGCATGTTCTATGTCACATATTGTATGTGTGTTCTATGTCACATATTGTATGTGTGTTCTATGTCACATATTGTATAGTATTATTGTATGCCTCCCGTCCATCTCCAGGAAAAGCAGTCACGTCATGTTCGCCACTTTCACTTCCATGGATGGCCTGAGGTCGGCATCCCGGCAGAAGGGAAGGGGATGATCGAAATCATCGCTGCAGTGCAGAAGCAGCAGCAACAGTCTGGGAACCATCCCATAATAGTCCACTGCAGGTGAGGGTCATGTGTTATACAGATTATACAGTAATACACACACAGACCTCTACTCGCATGTAAATTATCCATATTGTCACACACTTTGTCACACACTTAGAACTTGAAAAAGCCCCCGATATTTTGACTAAACACAGATGTCTTCTTTTATCATCAATGACACATTGTTGATGCACTACTGTAACTTTTAACACCATATTTGTAAGCCAAAAGAAACACTTTAACTACACTTTGTGACGTTAGAATTATAAGGTTCTATCTCCATTTTTGTCAAAATAGAGTTTTTTACATAATCTGATCCATTAGGTGTTTATTAATGCCTGTGTGGTGTTATTTTTAAAATGTTGACATTTTTGAGTTAGTAATTAATAAAATACAAAGGTTCCATCTCACAAAACATAATGGAATGTAAAAACTTTGACGCTCAATATCTCTGAACAGCCCTAAACGGAGATAGAACCTTATAATTATAAGCTCACGACTTTCAATAGACCCTAAACCTCTTCTTATTAAACAGTAGAATTGGTATAAAAAAAGGACTGGAGAAAGGACTGAACAGGTTAAGAATAAAAACGAATTTATTCACCAGTCCAACTTCAGAAGGTTATGGGCATGATAAAGCAGACTCTACACACAAGTGGTCACACAACGAACGAAAGTTATCATTACATTATATCTGACTCCCCAAAAATATTTTTTAAATAATTATTGATAATAATGTTAATGCTTAATAATGATTGATAATGATTTTCTCCTCCCTGTGTGACAGACGCTCGATCATTTGGGATCCTAGATTCAACTCTGTGATAACCTGGTCATGAATATATGATGCTGTTTTAACGGACCTTTATCTAGTGCACAACATCACATTAATGCACCTTGGAGAAATGAGAACAGAGTATCAACAAATTAACCAATTTAACACTAGAACTGCCATGGGTGCGGTCATTTGACCAATTAAGTAAAAAAAAAAGTATACCTTTGCACTCGATCAAATTTCAAGACCCTCCTTTCATGACTTTTCCTAGATATGTGTGTTCTACCACCCAGTATTCTTACATTTTCAAAATCACATCAGGATAAGCTAGTATAAAGCTATTTTGCAGTTTTTCTGTGTAGGAAGCAGGCTAATTTACAAGAGGCACCAACTAGTGGTCGTTGTGTGTAAGTAGCAGCTTCCCATTCTAAAGACTATGGTCATTTGACCCCCGAGGTGGCACTAAGAGTAGGTGAAATAGGCACGTCTGTCCTAGTGTTAATAGCATCAAAGAAACATATAAAAGAAACAAATTGTAGTAAACAAAGGGAAGTTTAACCATATGTCTAGCGCTATGTGGAGACAGGAGAATGGTGCCCGCCATAGACCTAACCCAAAACTCAAATAATGGATGGTCTGCCTGTATCTTTCTTCAAACAAAAAGAAATTGATGACAGGCGCGATATCTTCAAGACGTCCACCAGGCCTATTATCAACTATAAATACGATAATATGATTCTAATAATCATAATATGTTCCATGCTGAGAGAGAGGGGCATTGATCACCATTCACAAATGTACTAGTGGACTGTCTCACCTTTCCTATATGGATAGACATGAAACATATTAGAACATTTACATAATATATTCAATTCCTACATTTCTACGTGTCATTATTAAAGACATTAAACACCCATTTTTACATTCAATATCTCCAACCTGCCATCTTACACGTCGCTTCAGTTGACAGTGTGCATTATGCCTAAACCACGTATGTTATCCCTTATAAAGACTTAGCTGTGAAAGCCTTGATCAGGAAGTACTAGCCGCAGGTGACGTTCCTCTAATGCAGCATGGTCCTCCGGGATTGGTCCAATCCACTGAATCACAGTCAATTAAAACCTCTCAAAGTGAAATCTCCTTCAACTCCCTCCTTCCATTAATCTGATAAGATGAGCTAACAACAGGAAATGGTGTCATCACTCTTCTATTCCTTTATCACCAGTTGTCTAAGATGGGCTTTTTTATAGCGTTTCCCTTTTCCATTGGGAACGAGGCTAGCCCATTGCAATCCTCTCTCTCTCTCTCTCTCCCTCCCTGAAAGAGACATAGAGAAAGAGAGAGAGAGAGAGACTGATTCGTGTTAGCTTTTGAATTAGCATCGTTTAATTAAGTGAGTAAGTGAGGCTGAGTATGTGTACTCTTCAAAGATCACCTTTTCTCCAGCATTTGTCATTTTTTTCTAATTCAAATGGAGAGTGTGGGTGTGGCTGGAGAAAATAAACATTATCAGAGAGTTGTTTGTTAAAAACAGTTCTGCTATCTTCTATCTTTTAATTTACCTCACTTGCTCCATTGAGAAACCCTTCTTGATATATAATCAGTTTTACATTCACAATTTAATTCAGTTGCGCCAGTTCTAAGCGTCTGTTAAACTCTTACGACTGACCAAGAGTGCTGTATGTTTTTAAAATGTTTTATGTGATTTTGAATAATGTGAAAGCTTGCCAAAAGTAATTTCACATCTCTGGGATAATAAAGTTGACTTGACGTTCAAGGTCTTCCACTGTTAGCCTATGTTGGCCCATGATAAACCGTACTGTGGCTGAATATGCTGAGTGTTTTATCCTGGGTTTATTTATATATGAGTGTTTTATCCTGGGTTTATTTCGTAGTGCTGGCGCAGGTCGGACCGGGACCTTCATCGCCCTCAGTAACATCCTGGAGCGGGTGAAAGCTGAGGGCTTACTGGACGTCTTTCAAACGGTCAAGAGCTTACGCATGCAGAGACCGCACATGGTTCAAACTGTGGTAGGTAGAAAACGTGGTCCTAGTGGCCTAAAGAGCATGTATATGTTTATTTGGATGCAGATTGCTTACATCTGCAACTTGTGTTTGTTTATTTACAGTTTTTTACGATTGCTAACTCACCATGTTCAATACTGAAACCACAGTTTCACTACTCTTCATACAGTCAGCAGAGCAGAAACCCATGTGAACAAAACTGTGACTCTTTCTCTGTGATTTGTGCATTGCTTTCATACAGAATGCATTCAATGACTACGTTCTCCAAATGCCATAACACTTCTCTCATTCAAACTCCCCCACTTGCAAAATACTATGTATTTGCAACACATTTTTTCATTGCTAACATACTGTGTTCAAAACTCTGAAGAACACGTTCAAAACTGAATTATTTGGTGCAATTTTGCAGTAATCATATTCCTATCATATATGACAGAAAGCTCGCAATAAACTGTTTTTTTGCACAGTGTTTGAGTGTGCAGATGCTGTTATTTTGCACTCTATTGATACTCTTCAGTTCCAGCACCTCAGCAAAGTCTGATAAGGGATGAGCGGTGGTATTTTCACTATTTGCAGTAATCATATTGAAATGTGTAGAAAATATTAGCAGAATATATACAATGAAATGAAATAGACTAGATGCATTGCCAGGGAAGACATTAGATGTGACCAGATGCAGACCAGAGGGTGGACCAAAACCCTCAGGAGTGAGACATTTTTGGTGTGATTGCTATTGTATTGTAGCCCTGGAATTTCAGTTTTTCTTTTTTGTTACTTTGAACTTTGCATCTTCCACTTTATTTTTCACTTTTGATTTTACACAAGTAAATGTAGTGTACTTTGAAGTAAATGTACCGTAACTTACTTTCTGCAAAGATACTGAAAAAAAAGGATAAACGATAGAATACAGTAAAGGATAGAAGCAAAAGATAGGATAAAGGATAGAAGCAAATTGCAGCATTTCTGATTCATTCTTGTTGCCTAATACTTTACAATTGTACAGTCAACTATTCTGTCTATGATTACTATAAATCAAACCATTTTTATAATGAAATATTCATTCTTGTGAAAATCATTCAAACTATGTAATGCTCCCTGTTGTTAGTATTTTGTAAGTCAGAATGTTATGAATGACAGTGTATGCTTCTGAGTGAACATTGTTGACAGTGTGTGGTTGAACGAGCTTCTTTTGAGACATGAATGAAGTCATTGGCCAACATGAGTGTTACGAATGCAGACTGTATGAAGAGTTGTGAAACTGTGGTTTCAGTATTGAACATGGTGAGTTAGCAATCGTAAAAAACTGTAATATTATTTTATAATAATAATAATAATAATAATAATAATAATAATAATATTTATTTAACCAGGCCAGTCAATTGAGAACAAATTCTCATTGCATTGTATTCTTCCTGTTTAGAACATAACATATGTGGCAGGGTCTGGTGGAAAAGGCTGCAAGTAGTGGCAGGTCATTTTTCTGTTTTTGACAGTTTATGAAAGAACAAATAATTCTACAAACTGTATAATTTATTCAGTGATAATGTTGGAACAAATGAACTAGCAACATTCACTCTTGTAGAACTGAAGTTCAGATAAAAAAACGGTTATAGTCATAGCTACCATAGCGCTGCATGTAGTCAGCAATGTCAAGGACTCATTTTATTTTTGTGTTGTGTACTTATTTTCTGTTTTTTCTGTGTTTCCTTCTAGGAGCAGTATGACTACTGCTACAGGGTGGTGCAAGATTTTGTTGACATTTTTTCAGACTACGCTAATTTCAAATGACAGTATCTGTTGTATGCCAATAATGCCATGTGATTTTTCTCTCTAACTTATGCAATTTTGTCAGATGATTTTCAAGATCTTTTTTTACACTTTTTGCACTTGCCCACAGTACTTAAAAAATGTTGTAATATATTGTAATATATGTGTGTTTATACTGTATGTTCAGATAGGACCACTAGGAAATGTATTACAAAAATGTGTTTGTGCATATGGTCTATATCTATTTATGTGTATGTATATCTATTAATATACACTACATCTATTAGCATCTAACCGTACATACTACTAACTTAATTATGTTCATTGCAGTCAATTAGTGAATAACTGTTTACCCTGAAGCAATCCAATTCACACATTGAAACACCAGTACAAGAATAGCTTTGTTAGTTTGTCTTTGCATCGTGTTGTAAAAAACAACTGTACGTACTGTAGCATTTAAACACTTGCACTTGCCATATGTTTGATCAGACAATATTTCTGATCATGTAATTACTGTCACCAAGTGACTTCAACTTTTAATAGATGTGCGCCAGCAGAATGTTCTATGATTTCTAAAACCTACCGAAGACAGGGGGAGAATACAATAGATAAATACCGTAGATAGAATGCAATATATATTATTTATTTTAAAATGTCTGTATAGGTCTTCATCTCTTCACAGGCTGTGGGGGGAGGGCTGTTGGGTGGGTGGGGTAGAGATTATGTCAAGAGTGTATCCAAAATGTACTACAACAAAGTCCATTTATTTGTACATTCAGTGGTTCTTATAATTTCTGCAATTCTCATGCATTGACAGGAAAGTGTAATTAATAGATCATTATGATAATAATAATAATAATAATAATAATAATGATACATTTAAATGTGTTACTTTTCATTGTAAAATGATCTCAAAGTGCCACATTGAGTGCTTTAAAAATCAATAAAAACAATAACAACGCTGAGACTACAAAGGACAGAGACAAGGAGCACAGCCCAAACTAACGCAAAGCCTTTCTAAAGAGGATGCTTTGAGGTCATTTTGAAAACTGCCTACAGTTTGTGGTGCCCTCAGGTGGTGCTACAGTAGTGTAGGGGCGGGGGGGCGGTCGAGGAGAACGCAGAGATAGAACCTGATGCTCAACAGACATCATGACAGACTGATGCTCAAGACAGGTTTCAATCAGAGTGTCACTTTTAGTAACAGACCCTTATTATCAAGAACTAACAGGAAAATGTATCCCTGAAATACTGTCAATTATTTGAATATTTGATCACTGTAATGTAATTGATAGATGGAATTTCTGGAAAGTTATGATCAGTTACATGAGTTACATTACAGCAATGACCATTAATTACATACCATGTAAATACAGTAACATATCTTGAGTTAACAGGCTATCAACTAAGGCAGTCTTGCTATGCTTCTCATACCAAAGTTACAGTTATAGATTTGCAGCCTTTTAGGCAGAGTCAGAAGTATACTGTGGATTTCATTCGGAGCGTTTAGAAACTGTTTGTGGTTGAGTTTTAGTTCACAAGCATCGTGTTCCTCTACTGTCTGTTGTTATTACAATAACTCTGTAAGACGTTTTACATTTTATTTGCAAATGCTGATTGCAATAAATGAATTGAAAATAAATAAACTTGTTTTCTTTTTTTGATAATTATTTGATGATTTACTTTTTTTCAATATACTTAATTGCATAATATGTACCATTACATAATTTGTATGATATACTGTATTATTATTATTACATACTTATTACTTACTTACTACTATTAATACTGTATGTTTCCATTTATTGCAGAATCGACTCAACACTGATGATGCAATCATGCACTTAGCCGGTCCCATTAGTGATGGTTTGTGTCCTATTAGTCATTTGAAGTGTCACTACTCTGGAGGAAAGATTAGAATCACAATGACGTTACCTGTGTCATGTTCAACATCTATAAAAGAGATCCCAGGTTACTCCGACCACACATAAGAAGGCATACACACAGGTAAAACAATGCATAGCTTGTTTATATCACATATACATTGGTTTTTGTAACAATAATTGGTTATTGTTAGCTAACGTATGAGTTATCTGGAGTGAATGTTGTGTAGTAAGCCTATGTCCATCATTTGATAATTGCAACTCTTTTTTTCCAACTTTTTTGCCCCTTCTTCCAGTTTCCATGGATCTTAGCAGCAAAACGGTTATGCAGGTGGTTGTGTTGGCGTTGATAGCGCAGGTCACTCTGTCACAGCACTGGTCATATGGCTGGTTGCCAGGGGGAAAACGAGGTGTTGGAGAGCTTGAGGCCACCATCAGGGTAAGTACACGTTAACATGCCGTCACCTTCTTAAAATAATGGCGTAAGCCATATTTTCAAGTTGTGAGAAAAACTGAATAAACATATAATAGACATATGATATTTAGGGAAAAACATAATTTTCCTCAAAAGTGACATAACCCATTATTTAAAGAAGGTGGCGATGTGTAGAATATCTCAGTATATATTTTTTTATCAAAGAATGTGACAGTTGCTGGTGAAAAGTTCAACCAGTAGCCAAAGTAATCTTTCTGTTTTTTTTCTTCTCTGAAAGGACAGTTTGTAAGCTTTCAAATGACGTGTCATACATTGAAATTGGAAAACAAGTTGAAGAAGAAATGCGTATTTGAATGTTGGTATATCTGAAATCACAAAGTAGAGAAAAGAACCCCCAAAGATTTGGAGCTTTTTCCACACTTGTAAAAGTGATGTCTTTATACTCAGATGATGGACACAGGACGTGTAGTGGCTCTCCCAGAAGAAAGAAGTGCTCACTCTAATGAGAGGCCTAGGCCGTACAAGATAGTAAGTACTCATATGCCTAATTGACATATTGGATATTCAATTGAATTTAACATTGCATTCTATGAATTCCTAACCGTCTCTTTGATCCTCTACATCTATCATCTTTTGTTTGTATATTTGAATGTGAATTAAGATTTTCTCAGATGGTCTAGTGTGCCACTAGCTCTAATTCCAGGTACATCATCATATATTTTTGGACACATCTTTACACTATAGACACCACACAATATAAACGTTTGTGTACTTCTCACGTAACACTTTCATTCCAGATCGATGATGAATCGAACCATTTCAAAGCAAAGAAACGGATGCTCCATCAATGAGGGGCTAGAAGACCATCTTCATATAAAGAAGCCACAGGACAACAGTGAGCAGAAAACATCATTATCACCACACATGATGGACCACTCCAGTGCAGAGTATCTCTTGTTTCCCTACCAACATCACCTTTATATTGATGTTACTTACTTGAAGCATGTAGATCTGCCTGTACAAATGTAATAAAGATTTCAGTCTAAAAATACTGATTCAAAAGTTTGTTTGATCTTTTTACTATACTGTAGCTTATGTGCTCCTCACCATGCCTAAACTCACACCTTGGGGTGTTGCTGACTAAACAGTGTTACCATACTGACAAGCGATGATCAAGTCAATTCAGTGGAATTGAATGGCTTCTTTAGATTTGAAACAGTATCTTATATCTGTTTAATTGTATATCTGTTTCACTGTCTGTCAGGCATACATCATGCTGAAAGTACACAAAAATATTTTTCATATTTCATATCACGTGTATCAAGTATTTAGAGAATTTTAGATTTTCACTTCTTTCTCTGAAATATTAACATGGATTGACACCCCTAGATTTCCAGGATCGTAGATGTCACAAACACACAATGTGTAAACAACTTTCCTTCTTGTACCCAGGAAATTGGTTGTTCATTATAAAAATGTGAATTTCATATGAGGGAAGGAAAGCACTCAGTAGTGGGGCGGTTGTTTTAAAGAGAACTCATTTTCTGGCAAAGCCCCGCAGACGAGAGAGAGAGAACCATACTAATCGCCTGGTGCATAAGGGGCTGTGATTCATGAACTGTGTTGACACCAGGGAGAGGCCTGCATTGTTAGAGCGTGGTTGTAATGCACACCAATGAACCCCGAACCAAGCTTGTACATCTGGGAAAAACACATTATACCAAAAAAAAAAGGCACATGGAATTAGAAAGAAATTAAACCACATTCCATCGCACTCTTAGAACAATGATTCTTCATTTTGTGATACTTCACATCATTGGTTTAATATTCATGGTTGGTGATTTGCATAATGCAATCATTTTGTTCTGATGAGAGAAGTGGTTTTAATTTACCTTTAGATGTTTCTGAAGTTGTTCAAGTATCGGTTGGTCCAATAGTATGAAGGTAAAGGCTTAAGTGATTCAGAGAGACAGTCTGGACGGATTGATGGCAGCTGCTGGACTGAAAAAATCAGGTGTAGTGCTGAGGCACAAATATGTACATTTCAAGCCTGCAAACTGCGACACTTTAAATGAATGTGCAATAACACTATGTGCAATATGACAACCCTAGTCGTCTATCTGTACAGTATAGTATAGTGGATAGTGTACATAGCCTTTATTTATGTAAACCAGCTCCTTTCCTTCTTGTGTTTTTTTTAGTTTTTTTTTCTTTCCTAGCACCGGGGGAGCCACCCCTCCTAAAATTCGTTGTTTGGTACCTGTACTATAGCAATGACAATAAAGACCATTCATTCATTCATTCATTCATTCATTCATATACTGTATGTGTACCTCCTCTTTAATAACTTCTCATTTTGTTATTTGTAGGGTTTTCCTATGTTGATTTCTCAGTAGGTGAACATGGCCAAAATACTTTTAGGTCTGCCTAAATGGCATTTACTGTATGGTATTAGTTTGTCCAATGTTTCAAACAACGCTCTTGCCTTCTCCCACAGATACTGCTATAGAATAGCCATGCATTGTTTGAAGATATAACTTTCTATTCCAAACGTCCTCATCAAGGACCCTTAAACTGCATGCGTCTTGACAGAAAGCAACCTGCTGGTATCTGTGTTTCCAAATTTGATTTAACCTCACTTTCTCCTTCCCATACCCCCCGGTGGCTATCCACTTTGTTTACCTCAAATTAAACTTCATATTGTTTACAGCCTCTTAACTCCCTGAGCATTTGAGGCATTTTAAGAATTCTTTATTTATTTATTTTTTGTAATGATCGTAGAGTAGGGGATTCATTTCGCATGGTTCCCCTCATCTGCATGAAAATTATATAATTAACTTTTGATTAACCAGCTCAGTTGAGTCTGCTCCCCCATGCACACTGGTGAATAGTACCCACCGCATTTTAATGACTGTTTTCCAATCGAGAAGGCGACCTTATTCGCCAAAGACCCTGCAAAACTGGAGCTGGAACAACGGTAGAAAAATAATCATGGAGAGGGACAATAGGTAGAGGGCTGGTTAGGCTAGGATGTCATCTTTAAATATAACAAGAGAGATGAAAGCACCCTTATTGGGCTTTAGTGGTTGTGGCTGGAAGCCAAGTGCATGTGTTGTTTCTGGTCCATTGTTGGAGCCTTTGGAGGTCACATCCATTGGCGTACTGAGAGGGAAAGGATAGGTAGGTAGAATGGCCCATTGTTATTTGTCCCCAGCTCTGAGGGAATACTGTGATGAAGGGCGATACATGTTTTGATACTTTGATTTTGATGTCATTTTTATTTATCTTCAAAAACAGTACCGTTTTGGATAATAGCTTTAGGAAAGGCCTTATTCAAGGATACCGTATTTCATTGTAATATATCTGTCAATCAAGCACATTAGAGGACATGTAGCTTTTAATACCCATGCTAACGTTTATTATATCCAAAATGATAGGTGCAATACTTCAATTGTTTACCAGCCAAATGGTTGACCTGCCACTTATTTTCGGATGAAGTTGAGAGATGGGACTGTGGAAATGTAACCCCATACCTAAATGTAAAGTCCGAGCTACAGTATAGGTGCAAGGAGTACAGTACACGCCATGCCTTTGAAATTAAAGTTTTAAACATATTTTGAAGATCATTTTTGCTTGAATTGAAGATAAACAAATCATCACTTTCAAGCATTCTTCATTAGGTAAGCTGGTTGATATTGAGTGTATGATTAAGTTATTATGTCTGATCCGGTGCTTGTCCTGTCTTCATTATTAGGTGCTTGGTTGAATTTCCCCAGAGTGAACAATGAGACTGAATATCAATTAAAGGTTTATGTGGGTCGTACGTATGATCCCGCAGGCAGGCAAAGTCTAGTCTTCAGAGGGAGTTTAAATGCCAAGGAGCGGGGTCTTCAAACACTTCAGAGAGCGGTACTTAGAAAGCGTGACGTTAGAATTATATGGTTCTATCTCCATTTTTGGTCAAAATTGAGTTTTTTACATAATCTGATCCATTAGGTGTTTATTAATGCCTGTGTGGTGTTATTTTTAAAATGTTGACATTTTTGAGTTAGTAATTCATAAAATACAAAGGTTCCATCTCACAAAACATAATGGCATGTAAAAACTTTGACGCTCAATATCTCTGAACTGCCCTAGATGGAGATAGAACCTTATCATTCTAAACTCAGGAAAGGTTGTTACTCAATATTTGGCATCTCCATTGTATAGTGAGAATACCTTCTTGAGGAACATGAGAAGAGAGAGTTAGAAGGTGCTCTGAATGCTTCCTATTATTGGTTGGCAGTTAACACATAATTGAAAGATGAATAAACAGAATCTCCAAATATCTGATACATGATGTTGTGTTTGTGTCTGAGCAACATAGCTCCATTGCCATGAATTGGTGAGACTATGGCAAGACAAAAACAAATGTAATGTTGATAATGATACTTTATATGCCATTTGGACATTTTTGTCATGTCCACATTTCCCCACATGGTGACACTCTTGAGCTGTCTAAGCACCGTGCCCCCAGCTCATCCAACATCATCATTCTATCATATAAGATGAATTATTCACAATCCAAGATCAATTTGCCACGACTTAAGTTAGTGAGAAGTGCACCAATTCAAACCTTGCATGTCACATGAATGTTAAACATAAACAACATGCAACAACTTTTCACTCACTCACTGATGTACATACAGGTTTACAATAAAACTGGATATGAACTTCGCTTGAACATCACATGAATCCTGAATATTGTGACAGTATGAGTCCATATCGTATTCGTTGTATGGTACCTGTACTATATCAATGACAATAAAGACCATTCATTCATTCATTCATTCATATCTCTAACAGACTAAAATGAACATGGTCGTTGTCTTTAGTGAATAGGAGGTTCAGCTAGAAGCTATACGTGGTGTGGTGTGTGTGCAGCGTTCCCCTCTCTCCCCTTCTCTCATCTCCTCTGATGCTGGCAGGGAACCTTCCTGTAGAGAAACCGACTTCTCCGACTTCTCCTTTGATCAAAGAACAGTGTTTAAGCACCGGGAGAAAGAGTAGGTATGAAATATAAATGAATACAGCTGTGTTTTGATGGATATGTGTTGTGTTGTGGAAATAGGCTCTTCCTGACTCGTTTTCGGGCAAACTTCATCTTCGATAGCAGTTCACTTTATGTATGTATGTATGTTACAGCTCCTTTGTTAGTACCCAGATCAACCCTAAATGATACAATACAATCATACAGGAACTGTTCCAAGAGGCAAAATAAGTTAATAAGTGAATACTTGCTATTGTTCCTGTGGAACCCAGTGTTTCTATTCTATTATAGATTTTGCAGAGCAACAAGGTGATGGGGGGTGTGGGATAACATTTATTGTCCTTCTGTCCAAAACTGTGCTGAGAAATCTAGATAACGATCGTAATCCTATCCTATCAATGAGCATGGAGAGCAGGAGAGCATCAATATTTGATATAACTCGATCGTCAGTTCAACTCCTATAAAAATGTGTACACTTTTGCATTCTTGTATTGTAATATTAGGATACAATTAGGATTGTAATCATACATACAGTATATGTTGGGAAGAGCTAAATCATGTATGATCAAAACTTATATTTCTCTTATTTCTCCCGTAAGTCATCTTTCCATGGCCTGTATGTATGTTTAAACTCAGTCTCTCGACCGTACAGTTGAAGGGAAACGTTGTTCCAGGAAGTAGATTAGCCCGTGTAGCTCCCAGGATACCAGGGTTAACCTCTGCTGGGACCGAGGGGCTCAAATCCTGTCAGAGGAGGGTAATGCGGTGCTAACTGACTATAGTCTTCTGGGTGCTCCTTCCCTATGACCCACATCCAACACTTAGACCCAGCCACCATCCACCATCCCCAAAGCCTATAGTACGCCCCCTAACCTGGCCTCTTTTGCCATGTCCCCGTGCCCCCGTGTGCCACCCTAAAGCATCCCTCCCACCTCCAGCCCACCTCTATGTTCTATTAACCCGCCCCATCCCACCATACACACACACACACACACACACAAACAAACACAAACACCCACCCCTAACCCAACCCACCTAATTCAGGTTGGACCACAGCTTGCCCACAGTGAGGAGTAGGCCGTAGCCCCTTGCTACAGTAATTAGCACCATACAGTAACGCAAGCTGTGAGGAAGACCAGGCCCCCCTATCCACGTTTCAACCTTAGATCATGAGACTCTAACACCACATTAAGGCAAAACTATGCAATTAGTTACAATAATGATAATCTGGTTTTGAGGAAGTAAGGGCAGGGTGAGACAGAGGACTGGCGAGAGGGAGGCTCATCGTAGGGGGGTTATTAGAATACTCTGTTGCATATAGGAAACAATATCTATTTGATTATCAAACGCAGGCGGATGAATTACATTTTAAACTCTAATTACCCATTCCTTTTATATGGAGACCAACAGTATGTTACATACTCTGGCCAGTGGTGTTCAGATATCACACTGGGGTTGTATCTTTTATTTCCCCTAAGAAACATGAAACAAGGGTGAAGAAGAAGAAGAAGAAGGAGAAGAAACAGTCATGTGGTTAGGCCGGCGGGTAGAAAGGGGGAGATGCATAAAAGGCAAATTCCTTCGTTGAATTTTGTCTGCTAATTAAACACTTTTTTTTTTTTTTAAATACTCACAAAATAAATAACGCACAAAAAAGCAAGTAAAGCTTTATTTATATAGCACCTTTCATACAAGAAATGCAGCTCAAAGTGCTTTACAACAGGAATAAGAACATAAAGTGAATATAAAAACATATATAAAAACATATACAAGCATAGAATGAATATAAAAACAGGGGAAAACAGTAAAAAGAACAGGTAAAGATAAAATACAATATTACGTATTGTTTTATTGTTTTAGCGCCCCTTGTGAGTGGAGGCAAATCTATATACTGTTTGCATGTTTGACTATGTTCACGCTGTGTCTAAACCTGTTGAAAACGACCCTTTTAACAATAACGATTTAAACAGATACCGTCGAAAAGCAATAGTACGTTTCAACAATAAGCAGTAATACGTTTCTGTCTTAGCACATCATACTACACTCCTCTATCCTCTCTACGCGGCGCAGAGACCATTCCACCAGTCCGACACGGTCTTCCGCAGAGGTTTATAGAGGATATTTTCACAGGGTGTTGTGTGTGTGCAAAACAAACCCATGAAAAACACGGTCCCATGAGTGGCAGCAACTTCACCTTGGTGGAGTAATGCTGTGATATTCTGTTTATTCTTCACTCACTTCATTTTACTCAGAGCCAGGCCTCTGGAGATGTCTTATCGGGGAGCTGGAGCAGGTGCTCTCTAATTTACTCCTATTGCTGGGTAGAGCCCATGGGGCCCCTGTAGAGAAGAAAGTAGCTAGCGATGTAGCACACTGCACTTCCACTGAACAGCACCAAGCCAACAGCCAGAGAAAGAGGCATTTAATCAAAAGAGAACTAAACTGTGGCTCTTGTGGCTTTGAGGGTTGCCCTATCGTATCGTTTCATTGCAGCAAAAGAGTGTTTTTGCCAGGCCTTCTTCAGGTTTTACAATTTCCTCTCGTTTTATTTAAGTCTTGTTCATACAATGAAGTTTAGTTCATGTAAGTAAGTAAGTAAGTAACGTTTATTTATATAGCACAACATGTACAACGACAAGAGCCGCCCAAAGTGCTTAACAGATAAACTGTAAAGAGAAAAACAAGATAAAAGAGATCAAATACAGATTAAAGAAAACTGAAAGAAAAATACACTAAAAGCAAGGTGCAGTACAAATAAAAGTGCAAAGAGTGCAGTGTCGGGAGGGCATAACTTAGCTTGTGTCTTAACTTCCATCCAGCATAAAATAGAAGGATATATTAAACTCTGCTACTCTAAGCTACCAACATTTTTCATGTACCGATAATTTGCTAAATGAAGAAAATCAGAGAGGGATTTGTAACATGGACTTGTATCGAAGTATTAATTGTATTGGCTTACAAAAAAATACCTGTCTTGACAACTTATAGCCTATTTGCTATAGCAATGCTACACATTGGTATAACATTGTAACCACATACAACATTGTAACCACATACACATAACCACACGTGGTTACAAGATTGTAACCACATAACAACCTCAAACTGTTTCCAGTCCCACCACCCCCCTTTCAGTTATTCTCCAATTCGGGTGTGTTATTTGTTCAGTATATTATAGGTCTGAATTCAGTCAGTATTTTTGTTTTCTGCTTTTACTCCTCTGGGGAATTATGCAATCAAAGAAGACGCCTCTAGCAGTCTGGAAAATGCCCCTTGTGAATAAGATAAAATCTTGTACACAGCATTATTTTTCAAAGATGGGCATAAACATCACACCGCCTGTAGAGCTGTCAGGATATGTACCAAATCTGTACCTGTAGAGTCTATGAGGGACAATAATATATGTGACACAGTCACATTGAAAGACGGAACTACGTTTCAGCGTTGTTGAGAATCACAACACAAACTCGCCAGTCAAGCCAAAATACTGCATGCAATGGATTCGTTGAGTAATCCCCACAGCTAGTTAACTATAACACTACTATATAGTTGACTAGCGATGTGTTGACTAGTTGACTAGCGATGTGGCATTGATTTTCAACAACGCGTAAATGTGTTCACATTTTCCGAAAGAAGACGAATCCTTACATCAGATCCCGACATGAGGACCAAAGCATTAGAATGTGTCACATATACCAAATCTGTACCTGTAGACTCTGTGAGGGACAATGATATAATGTACTACTAGAAGTTTCTGTTTGAATAAGATATAAGATAAGAAACAGAAGGCTCATTCTTTACTTATAGGCCTATGGGTCTTTTCTGTCATTATCTATCATGTTAGGATGTATCAGATTATGAGTCTCCTCATGGATGGTAAAGGGTTACCTTGAATTAAGAGTAAATGTGGGGAGGTCATTCACTCAGACCAAGGCAGACAACAATGCTATTCCCTCACCGAACACTTTATTAGGAACACCTGTACACCGTCTCATTCATTCAGGTGGTGTCATGGTGTGGGGAATGTTTTCTTGGCACACTTTGGACCCGTTAATACCAACTAATCATTGCTTGAGTGCCACAGCCTATTTGAGTATTGTTGCTGACCATGTGCATCCCTTCATGGCCACAATGTCCCCATCTTCTAATGGCTACTTCCAGCATGATAATGCACCATGTCTCAAAAGTCGTCTCAAACTGGTTTCATGAAAATGACAATGAGTTCAGTGTTCTTCAGTGGCCTTCCCAGTCACCGGATCTGAATCCAATAGAACACCTTTGGGTTGTGGTAGAATGAGAGATTGAGCTTGAAAGTGCACCTGAGAAATCTGCAGGAGTTGCGTAATGCGATGCCATGTCATCATGGACAAGAATCTCGAAGGAATGTTTCCAACATCTTGTGGAATCAATGCCACGAAGGATTGAGGCTGTTTTAAGAGCAAAGGGAGGCACTATCCAGTATATATTTATATACGTAGTATATATATATACTGTATATGAGAGAGAGTGAGAGAGAGAGAGAGAGAGAGAGAGAGAGAAAGAGGCAGAACATGATATAAACCTTTAATTAGTATACCTAGTCTAGCCCATTGTTTTTTAATCACCTTTCTGTGTGACATAAGTTGCTGCAGGATCGTATATTATGCTTGAGGGATTTTCAGATGTTGTCAACTCAAGAGCATTTGAACCAATCAATAGCTGTCTGTTCAGTAGCACGCTCATAGTTGGCCATTAGGAAAGAGCTGCTTAAAGTAAGCTCAGCCAATACCATTAGCCCTAGCCTTAGGGCAGTTCCGTGCCTTAGTCAGGATAGGCACCTGCCCCCTTCACCCCCACCTCACCCCCTTAACCTCCACACAGCCCCTTTCCCACCCCCACCATTAAGCAGGTCCCCTGAGACTTCATTTGGACACATAGGCCAAAGAGCACTTCTTTATTCCTTCTCTCTTTTTTCCTGGGCTCTACCAAAAATCAATACATCTCCCCTTTTTCTTGTTTCTAAAATGTTGCTTCGGTGTGATCCTCTCTCAGCCAAAAACAGTTGGACTCTCATTTTTTCCTTTTAATCTACAATTTCCTGTCAATAATATGTCCAGAACTCAGGTTTCAAAGATAAGAATGTGAGAAACAATTTTTTGCTCTATGATCCAAACATGTTTTATTTTTGTTGTTTTGTTTTTGACTTTTCTTTTAATGGCTTTGATGTCATCATTTGAGGGTCCCAAATTAGTTTGCAGTAAATAATGAAACCATTAGCCCTAACCATCAAATGACCTTCCCTGTGATGGTTTAACTCTCTTTCTCCCCGTTAGGTTGTTTTATTACTACGTCACCGTACAATACAAATAGCTCATTGACGAAAGAGCAGATCATGACATTGTCCTTTTGCTTCCATTTCATTGCAGGAAAAAACACAACTCCACACAGTAACACATTGGAGGTCCTAAAACAAACAAGAGTTGTAATTAGCTGAACTAACTACTGTCATTGTCACTGCTAACCCTCCCCTGTAAAACGACGTAAAGAAAACAGGACAGCTCTAATTCTTGGGCACCACTACTGTTCACAATAAAACTGAAGAGTGATATAGGATGGTTCCGCTATATTGATCGGGGTTCCTAATGAGGAGCTGTAGCTAATGGTGTTGTGTCTGGTGTCCATGGTACACACCCACACTGAGATTTTCATCCCTGGGGGGGGTTAGATGTGTGTGTGTGTGTGTGTGTGTGTGTGTGTGTGTGTGTGTGTGTGTTTGTGGAAGGGGGTGTTTGGGGGTGGGGGGATGTGGGACCAATCCAAGCCCTGAGGGCAGTGGTGAGACTACACACTCCAGAGGTCAAGGTAAAGTATCAAATGAACATCCAGGGGTCCTCATTTATTATTAATGCCGAGAAATGATTTCAAATCCTTCGTACTCACAAGAATAATTGTGATTTATCATTTAACATGTGGACGACCACCCGTATGCACACCGGTGAGAAATCGAGGTTGTTAAATACCACACATTTTAATGCTCGCCATGCTCATGGCACGGTCCTAGTTTATTGCATTTGGATACGCCTCAAATTGACTGTGATATCTTGTGTAATACTACCTGAAGTACCACCCCACACCAGTAAGGTACCATCATCAGTGCCCAACGCATTAGTTATCTGTTTATTATTTAGGCTAAAGAAGAATAGGAGAATAGGCTAGCAAGTGAAGTGACACGTGTAATTGTGAAGTTCTTAATTAAACAGTTCACCTGAATCTTGGGCGGCATTCATTATATTCATAAGTTAAGTTACCACATTATGTGTCAAGTTCTAATGCTTTGGACCTCATATCGGGATCCGATGTAATGATCTGACTTTTCTTCAGAAAAAATGTGAATACATTCCCGTTGTTGAAAATCAATGACACATCGCTAGTCAACTAACACAGCTTGTTTTGTGAGCCTGCTAACAATGTAAAGTAGTGTTATAATTGATTATTAATTACTCACCGAATCCATTGCGTTGCAGTATTTTGGCTTGACTAACGAGTTTGTGTTTTCATTGATTCTCAACAACGTTGAAACGTAGTTTCATTTCAAAAGAAAAGTCAGAACATGTTGATTGGTTGCCGATATGAGGACCAAAGCATTAGAACGTGTCACATATACTATACAGGATATGATGAATAAACATCCCTTTTAAAACCATGTTTGAGAGGATCGATTTCGATCGGTTGTCGACCAGCGATGAACAGGGCCTTTCGATACCTGTTGCATGACAGCAATAGAATCTGTCCGAGCTGCTCAAATGTTTTGGCTGTATCAGATCTACGTGCGTCAGGAGATCTAGGCACACCCAGTGAGTGTGCAGAGTGTGAGGAACAGTGAAGCCTCGCAGTCACTATTCACTAACACCCTCCTTGTACTCCCTTTTCATGACCAATTGTGTTTTTAGTTTTTTTGAGGGCATTTCTGCTTTATTTATTGAAAATTGGTCTCATTGCCTCCGATAGTATAATTAGATTTCATATGTTATTGTTCAATGTCATTTTTATTGCAAAGTTTGCAGTTTCTCCCTTCAACTTTTTGACCACTGTTCCATTCCAGTTGTAGGGAGCCATTATGACTGTCATCAAATCAGAGGGACCACCAAACCGCTTAACTGTTATTAAGAGACCTTGATAGAGACCTGGCTTGACAGACTGATAATGGCTTATGTGACTTCAGAGATGGCCCTTGGCACAAACACACCAGTCCCTGCCCACACACCCTGGGCAGCCGTTGTCCTTCTCCATGCATGGGCATTCTGTCGCTGTTGAGTGGCGGCCAACAACCTCAGCAGTCAATAAGTACAACATAAAATAGTCAACTTCCCTTTTTGAAGTAGGTGTGTGGGCGGGCAAAGACCTCCAATTCCATACAAAGCAGAAAGACAGCAACTTGAATAACATTCGATTTCCACAATGCAGGTTTGTTTGAACTTTCCCTACACTGAAGCCTATTAGTAGCCAAGATTTATCAGCCAACCGTCCACACAGCAGGCCTCACGGACCTCCTGCCCCATTCAGAGTAACACTGCCGTGTCCTAGCAAATGCTGAGCTGTAAAACAGGTCAGTCAATTATTTAGCATGAACAGGAGGATGTGTGGAGTGACATGGGAGGTGGACAGGGGCCGACTGAGCTTCGGGGCAGAAGATACTGGGTACTGCTTTGATTTGGGTGTGTGGGCCCTGAAGAGCAGTGTGTGTGTATGTGTGTATAAGGTGTGTGTACAGTGTGCTGGGTCTCCTCACCACCTCCCTACTTTCTACACTACTCTCTCTCTTTCTTCCTGTATTATCTCTCTCTCTCTTTCTCACACTTACACACACATACACACACACACACACACATACGCACGCACGCACGCACGCACGCACGCACGCACACACGCACACACACACACACACACATACACACATAGACACATACACACACACACACACACACACACACACTATGTTCTCTGCTCTCTTTCTACATACTCTCTCACTCTCTCCTAACTGCACTATAGTCAAAAACCTTACTATGGAAAACTGGCAGAGTTGATGTGATGTGATGTGAGATGTGTCAAACTCCATAACCGGTTCAGATACTGTACAACAGCTGAGCGGTGACATGTTGAATCTTGGAGACAACAGCCGGCATCTGACGTTTTAAAACTGCAATCTAGAACCACAAACCTCCGTCTTGTCTCTGCCGTTGTGTCTGAACTGGGCTTTACAGAATCCTAAGAATGATCTTAAACAGCAATCTATTTCTGTCCCAAAGAGTTGACCTGAAAGAGGAGCCAATTCATTGGTCCATGAATCGAATCTTGTCCGTGATAGTCTGACTGTTATAGATTTGAATTGTTGATTTGAGGTAATGACATAGTTGTTATAGTGTCACATGACTTACATTACTCATTGATACAATGACTGCTAAAAAAACTAAAACAATGACTGTTAAAAGTTCATCTCTCCAGAGTCTCTGGTAGTCTCACGATGGCAGACTTAATTACTTTAAGAAGAGAGTTGACATTTCGCTACACCATGAGTGTTCCCTCCAATAACAATAAAAACCCAAATACGATCTAATTAATATGCATAACGGAGCCCATGAACTTAATTGTCAAGTTGCTTTTATGAACCTGCCAACGGATTGACAATTAAAACAGCCTCTCTGTTTAAACTTTAATGAGAAGCTAGCAGGAGAGAGGGTTGAGGAGGGAACACAAAGACGCTAGCTTCATCTGTCATGAAAGACGCTACAAGACAACCAACCATTATTATTTCCTATCAGGGGAAAAAAAAAACTATGCAAATCATATTATAAATGTTTAAATAATGAGTCAATTAGTCATATTTAATTTATTACCTATACTCTTAGAATGCATTTTTAATGCTGTTTTTTAATTTGATGAATTCATTTGATAATTTAGTCTGGAGCTTTATCAGCACATTTCTTCTTTCCTTCGATGTTCTGTCCATCTTGGCGAAATAAAGTATGAGGTATGATATTATTGATGATAAAGTATGAGGCTATGTGTTGACAGGGGCACTGTCTTGCCAAATTTTGTCCACCTGCCAATTAGTCGGGGCCATCAACGACCAAAACAAAAAAATCAGATCGTTCGAACGCTGTTGCTATGCCGACGTGCATTCCGCACATTCCCCGACTAATCGGCCAAATACTGTCCGCCTGTGACGTCATTCTACCGCTGTGTGCTTACTACCACCGATGAGTGCGGCCGTACTACCTTGTGTGCGGCCGTACCACCTTGTCAAGCCTGATCTCGTCAGATCTCTGAAGCTAAGCAGGGCTGGGCCTGGTTAGTAACCTGGATGGGAGTCCAAAAAGGGTGAAAGCCTGGTTGCCGTGGCACATATATGTGGCTTGGGGTTGGCATGTTCCCCCCATGTCCACTAGGGGTCTCCTTCACCCCACATGGAAAGACATGCCAAAGTGAACACCCGTCCCTGACCACGATGGTGAAGAACGCTACTTGGTCCCCGGGGCGCCGGGCGTCGGCTCATGCCGCGCCAAAAGGGCGACCGCTGCCCCTGGCTGCCAGTGGAGGAATGGCAGCCCGGATGGGTTACAAAGGCAGAGGACAATTTCCACCTGGCAACCCGCCGAAGATAGTGCATGTGCTTGTGTTTGTGTGTGTGTTCACCTAAAAACTTGCATGTGTGTGATCAGAGTGTAAAACTGCCGTGTGTGGCCATTAAAAGACCATCATCAAGGTCCGAATGTGTGTATCTTAAACTGGGAAGGCAAATGTAATCTTCTTAGCACTTGAATAGCATTAAGGTTGACGCAGGCTCACTAGTCAGCTATAGCTTTCATGTAGGTATGGACATTTTATATGAAAACACCTGCTAACATGCTAATTTCACACATAATTCATTCCGCTAATGTAGTGTGCAGAGGTAGTATTGTAAACATCTGTTTAGTTTAGAGGTATTCTTACGGGCTATATCCGGTTGTTAAGTCTGACGTGAAACGTGACGTTTTGCAATTTACGGGTCCAAACCAGAAATTCTCCGCACCAGAATACCAGTGTACTACAGAGGTAGAATGACAGTTTAATCGTTTTTTAGACTCGGATCTATTCATACAACAAGGGACACAGCACTTTCCCGTTTTCCCCATATTGTCAGGGTATTTGAGCCTCGGAAAAGCGCTATATAAATATAATTAATTATTATTATTATTGCGGCATTTCGAAGACAGCGCCTCAGCCAACTTTGGACCGGAAACACGTCGCGACTTAACAACCGAATACAATAGGCCAGGGGTATTCAATTACAAATTCAGTTGGGCCAGATTTGAAAACCAAGAAATGTTGCTGGGCCAGACATTTTCAGCGACCAGTAGCCTAGGCACCAGGTAATGACACATTTCAAACCAACACAAATGAATGTAGGCCTAAAGAAATACAAGCAGTTTATTTATAGTTTTCCTTTTAAATTAGGTAACATCTGACACAGGCACGTCAAAAAGACTTGACTGAACACAATAAAAGAGCTGTAATTGAACAGAACCTAATAGCAATACTTTTTTCACTTTCTAGGTAAAACAACAACATGTTGGTCTCAACTGCATTAAAAAGTGTACAGTAGTATACCAATAAAAAAAAAGTCCTTTTGTAAAATAAACATTTTGGTCATAGCTGAACACAATAAAAGAGCTGTAATTGAACAGAACCTAATATCAATACTTTTTTCATTTTTTAGGTAAAACAACAACATTTTGGTCTCAACTGACCCATGCACATCTCAAAGTGCATACAAAAGTGTACATATACCAATAAAAAAGGCCTTTTGTAAAATAAACATTTTGGTCATAGCTGACCCAGGCACATCACAAAGTGCTTTTAACTGAATGAAAATAACCATCAATGCCTTGAGTGCACAATTAAACAAGTTACAGTTACAGTTAAACAATAACATTGAATCTAATCTAATCTAATCTTACCCCGCTGACTTTCTTAGTGTGAGAAGTGACATTTTTTATTCTGAACAAGAGCAGTGACATTTGGCTCATAAGATGTCAATGCAATCCGAAGGCATTGGTGAAGAGTACTGTTAGTCAGGGAACAACGAGAGCTGCTTTTTATTGTGTTCATGTGTGAAAAGCTTGCTTCACAGGTGTATGTTGATCCAAACATACTGAGCACATGGATTGCTACTTTCTTAATGTTAGGGAACTGGTGCACGTTGACATCACTCCAAAACTTCGCAGGTCCATTAGTGCGAAGCTCCTGTGCCATGGTTAAGGATGACTGCATGTCAACAAGTTCAAGTACGAATTTCCCCTCGTCGATGGAAGGCACCACTCCCTTTCCTCTGGTGGATAAGTCCCCTTCTATTGCAGCAGTGAACGGGTCTCTGGCAAAGCCCATCACCTCTGCGGGCAGAGCAAGCCCATCCAGTCGACCAGCAAAGTTCTCTTTCAACCTCGCAATGAAATCAGTCATCACATCTGTGATTTGTGCCGGGGATGAGACGCATTTGCGGAGCGTTGGAAAATGCAGCATTCTGCCGGTGCACAAGTCGGCCGCGAAAAGGTCCAGTTTGATTTGAAACGCGCGCGTCTGTTCCACAAGATCAATCACAGTTTTGTCTCTGCCTTGTAGCCCCACATTTAGGTCATTCAGGTGTTTGAACATGTCGCTCAGAAAGCAGACATCAGCCATGAAGTTGTCGTCCAGTATGCGATTCAAGTGTGTTTCTGCCTTCGTTTGCTTGCTGCTGCTGCGGAGGAAAGTTGTAATCTCCTCTCTGAGATCACAGAAACGTTCCAGTGCCTTGCCTTTGGACAGCCACCTGACGTCGTTGTGCAAAAGCAGGTCGTGGTGCTCAGCAGACATTTCTGACAGCAGCTTGCGGAATAAGCGATGTTGGAGGCTCGAAGTGGAGCGAATAAAATTAATTGTAGCCATCACGTTGTCCATTGTTGTTTTAAGCTCCCCGCTGAGTTTTGCGCACAACACCGTCTGATGCACAATGCAGTGTAAGGATGTTATCTGAGGTGCAACAGCGGACCAGCGTGCTGTCAAACCATTTACTCTCCCTGTCATGGATGGAGCCCCATCCGTCACAAGCATTCCCACACGCTTCATATCTAGACCATTGTCTTTGAAAAATTCTGAAATGTTCTTAAAGACTATCTCACCAGTTGTGTGTCCTTCTAACGGCAGTAAACCGAGCAATTCCTCTCGGAAGCATTTGCCGTCAAAAAAACGGACATATATGCACAATTGTGCGATATCGGTTCTGTCTGTGGACTCGTCTACTGCTATAGACATAACATCAGCTTTCTTCAGTTCTTTTAACAGTGTTTCAAACACATCTGTAGCAAGAATTCCAACCCTGCGAATGTTTGAAGTGTCTGACAGGGGAACGTTTTTAATAGCAGATGACACACTCGTTTTAATTTTGCTGTCAATTATCACTTCATCTATGACGGCCAGCATACAGTCTTTCATGGTTTCAGAATCAGTGAATGGCCTTTTCTTCTTTGCTAAGATCCAGGAAACACGAAGGGATGCTGCTGTACCTCTCTCTTGGGCTGTGCATGTGTAACGATGGTCATACAGCCAAACTTCTTTCATTTAATTCGTTTATTTGACCTGCAGAGAAGACATATAGAACACAATTCTTCTCTGGTCTGCTTGTGAATCCATTAAGCTGGCGGCCATTTTCTCGGTCCACCGTCTATGTACATTTCACATCAGGACAGTTTGTTCACAGAAAGAACACAAACTTCCCTCAAACATTACAAATAACAATTACAAACAACATGTGGAGCGACATACCTGCAGAGAAGACATATAGAACACAATTCTTCTCTGGTCTGCTTGTGAATCTGCACGTTCAAAACAACATACAATAAATGTTCTGTTTCACATCATCACAATACATCACAATACATGTAAAAACAAACAGCACAGTACTACACCAACATTTTCACCCTACATTACAAGATTCTCCATACAAACAACAAAACACGAGGAGCGTTTTACATGCGCACATACCCATTAAGCTGGCGGCCATTTTCTGACGCACCACCGCAAGTACGGCAACAAGAGAAGGACAAACGAACGTGCAGACCTGCAGTACACCCAAACTCCAAAGGGGGGCTCCAACAACAACCAGGGCTGCTCAAAGCACGGCGAAACTCATCTACATTCACCACAGCTAAACATACATTCCCAACTCTGTTACACCCACCTCCCCTGAATTTCGCCAACCTTGAGCAGCAACTATACATTTAAATACTACTTTTTACTTTTTACACTATTACATAGGGCCGCCAAAGGACAGGACAGCCAACTTGAAAAGTATCCTATAAGGATGAAGTGGAAAGAGAGGTAAACTACCTCTCCAACCAACTACTGGCGGTAGGATGCGTTCTACACCCCACAAGACCCTTTTTTTCACTGTGTATTACTAGCCTTCAAGAGGCCACAACCTCTTATGAAACAATCAGAATAACGAACAAACCTATATGTCATAGGATGTCAGTGTGCACAGTGTATACATGCACTGAACTGAGCTTCGGCTTATCTAACTGTGGGAAGCCTGGAACACTGACCTGCAAACAGCTCGAATGTTTGACTTAGTGTCTTGAATAATGTCTTGTCCTGACATAGTATAAATCAATCTGTCAACTGGTTTGATAAGGCGACCAAACTTGGACTTGACCTGTGTGACTGTACTAGGATGTTCACACTGTGTGACAGAAGCTAAAGTGTCAGTACGCTGTGTGTCACTAGCATCATCTGTCTGATTTGTGTTACCAGAAACATCAGTACAATCATCAGCGCTAACCACAAATCTAGAATCAGAGTTAATGGACTGATCTACCATTTGCTCCTCAGCCATCTGCTCGGGAACCCTCTGAGGGGCAAACGAGACTGAAGACACTACAGTGTTAGTAGCCTCTGTCCGTGAGTGGTCAGGGAATGGTAACTGGGTGACCCACTCCAGGGTTCTTCCCTTGGGATCCTTGGGCTCTGGAACAGTCAAGGGAACATCCCTCTCCCGAACAGCTCTTCCCCCATACTCCATGTCTTCAACCTCCCCTCCCTCACTCCCAGGACAGGAATCCACTCTCTCCGACTCGAACGCGGTTCCTCTACTCACTTCCCCAGGCAAGGAATCCTGTTCCACTTCCGACACAGACATGTCACTTGGCTCATTTGATGTATGAACAGCAGACAGGGATGAAACTGGGTCAGAGATCACACTCGTATCATACACCGGCAGAAAGTTCACCAACAACAATAGATTACGGTGGACTACCTTCTCTCGTCCAGTGACAGTGTCTTGTATCCTATATGTGTGAGTCTCAGAGTTCCTATCCACCACAGTGTATACAGTAGACTCCCAACGATCAGCCACCTTTCTCTTTCCTCTCTCTCTCTTGTTCACCAACAGCACACGGTCTCCGACGTCAATGGTGGGCCCTTTTACTCGTCTGTTGTAGAGCTCTGTGTGACGGTGCTGTTCTTTTATGACATGTTCCTGGGCTATGACCATAGCTTCTCTCAGATCCTTCGTGAGAGACATCACATACTTGTCGTAGCTGACCACAGCTGGATCATTCAGGACTGTCCGGAAGAGTATATCGACAGGGAGACGCCCAAACATCAGATAGAAAGGTGCATAGCCAGTTGACTCATGCACTGTGCTATTGTACATGAACGTCAGAGTTTGCAAACGCCTCGGCCAGTTGATTTTTGCCTCTGGTTCAAGCGCTCGGATCATGTTACCGAGAGTTCTATTGAAACGTTCCACACTACCGTTACCCATCGGGTGATACGGGGTTGTGTGCGACTTTCTGACACCGGAGACTCTGAGCAGCTCACTCACTAGTTGACTCTCGAAGCTAGCTCCCTGGTCGCTGTGGATACGTTCTGGGAACCCAAAGACGCAGAAGAACTTGTCCCATAGAACTCTCGCCACCTGTTTGGCTGACTGATCTTTGCAGGGGAATGCCTGGGCCATTCTTGTAAAATGGTCAGTAACAACTAACACATCAACCGACTTGTTCCTTGAGTCCTCCGCTGACCAGAAATCAATGCAAACCAGCTGAAGTGGCCTGGTTGATGTGATACTCTGCAAAGGCGCCCTCGCAGCAGGTTCAACAGTCTTACTGACAATACACCGCTGGCAGTTACGGACGTAGTCTCTTACGTCTCTGTCGAGGTTGAGCCAGAAGAACCTCTGTCTGGCCAAGCCAAGACTCCTGAACTGACCTTGATGGCCAGCATGGTCATGAACACCTCTCAGAACTTCAACTTTCTTAGACTCAGGAACCACATACTGGCGGCGTTTTGACTTCACGACTTGATCCCTCGAGACTCTGTAGAGTATCCCATTGCTCACAACAAGTTTCTCCCAGTGCTTCAGGTACCTCATGACTGTGACTGATTCCTTATCTCTCTCTCTCCTGGAGGGTCTCCGATGTCTCTCCACATAGTACAAGACTCGAGAGAGAGTCCTGTCTCTGAGCTGTTCATCCCGGAGTTCCTTCTCACTGTAAGCAGGAAGTGAGTCCTGACCACCTGGGACTAACTGAGGCAAATGGTGCAAGACTGCTACAGCGCGCGTTCTTGCTCCGACCTCCCACAGATCGTCATATGACTGTAGAACAACAGACACTTCATCCATCTCCATAGACTGAGCGTGGACATGCAGAGGTGATGGGACACTTTGAGCGTAACTCTCTGCCTGGCGTGGAGTGTCACCACTATCATTGGACGACCGGAAGGCGTCCTGTACAGAAGCACTCGACACATCCTGGACTTCGGAGAGGAGATTCTTGTAGGGCTCTTCAAGTAATCTGTGACTGACTCTCTGCTTGACGAAAGGCACACGACTCAAGGCATCAGCGACAACATTCTGTGGGCCTGGCACGTACTTGATGTCGAAGTTATAGCTCGCTAACTTAGCCACCCATCGTTGCTCGCAGCAGTCCAGCTTGGGCTTCGTCATGATATGAGTCAATGGATTATTGTCCGTCCAAACAGTGAAATCATGCCCCTTCAACCAATGGCTAAACTTGTCACAGACACTCCACTTCAAGGCTAGGAATTCCAACCGATGGGCTGGATAGTTTCTCTGAGACTGAGAGAGGGACTTGCTGGCGAATGCGATTGGCCTCGCTCGGTCTTCACCCTCTTGGATCTGCGACAGGACAGCACCGATGCCATCAAGGGACGCGTCCGTTGACAGCATGAAGGGACGGCTGAAATCAGGGTGAGCCAGGACAGCCGTCTCAACCAGCGCCGTTTTCAGCTTCTGGAAAGCCTGCTCCGTTTCGGGGGTCCAGTCAGTAACCTTCAACTTCCTGCTTTGTGACCTTTGTTTGGACTGTTTCACCTTCCCTTTTCTCTTCTGGCCCGTCAACAGAGAGAAGAGAGGCTTTGCAATAGCGGAGAAGCTAGGCACAAAGTGCTGGTAATAATTGATCATCCCCAAGAAAGATCTGATTCGTTTCTGTGAGGGGGTTACACCGTCCGCTTCCATCAGGTCAGCACTTGTCATCTTTGCGATGCTCTCAACTTTGCTGGGATCAGTCAACACACCGTTGTCATTAATTATGTGGCCGAGGAATTTGACGGATTTCCGGAGAAAAAAACACTTCTTGGGGGCCAATTTCAGGTTATGACCACGCAGTCTACTGAACACCATCTCCAAGCGTTCCAGAGCTGTCCTCTCATCAGGGGCGTACACCAATAAATCATCCAGATAAACCAGTAAGCTCAGATAGTTCTGGTCTCCGAAAATGCTAGTCATCATACGCATGAAGCTCCCAGGACTATTACAGAGGCCCTGCGGGAGGCGATTATACTCATACAAGCCCATAGGTGTTGTAAAGGCAGAGTACTTTCTGTCATCCTCGTGTAGTGGCATGTTATAAAACCCTGAGGTTAGATCCATAGTACTAAACAAGGAGTTACCTCCAAGTGCAGCTAAGCAGTCGGCCTGGTGAGGGAGAGGGTGAGCATCCTTCAGGGTCCTCTTGTTCAGCCAGCGAAAGTCTGTACAGATACGGAGATCTCCGTTCTTTTTCCATACAAGAACCAACGGAGATGCATATTCACTGGTTGACTTCCTGATTATATCTTTCTCCTCCATCTCACTCAGTACTTGGCGCAACTTCTGATACTGACTGGGGGGCACTCGTCTGAATGGGAGCCGGAATGGCCTGTGATCTGAGAGGTGAATGCGATGTATGAAGCCCTTTGCCTCTCCACAATCCAGGTGATGGCGTGAGAAGATGTCCTTGTAGCGCACAACCAGGTCAGCCATCTTGCTTCTACACTGTTCAGACACGTCACAGGAGTGTATGTCGAGCCCACTCAATCCCATGTACTTCAGTTCCTCATCAACAGTGCGGGCCGCATTTTCACTGGACGGGGTTACTTGACAGCAACTGAGTAGTGGGACCTCAGCAGGTCCGGTCTCATCCATGTCCTCGAGCGCAATGCAGGAGAAGACGTCGGCCAATTTAGCATTGCGTCTTACCAAGACGGGCCTGTCGGACGAGTTGATCAGCTTCAATGGAACCCATCCGTCTCCCCACAAAGGAGTAACAACTCTGGCCACCAGAACCCCTCTTGGAGCTGAGCGACACGATGTGGGCTCTGTCATCACAGCGCTACCAGGAGACACAATAGTGGACTTGGGTAGCTTGCCCCACATCAGGTACTCCCGACCAGGCTCAAGACACACGGCTGAGTTGCACCTGACTGTGCCTATCTTGTCAGGTATGACGTCACCTCGCCAACGGTTCAGACCAGCGAGCATCGAGAGAAACTGTTCAGATTCTGGATCGCCAGCAGGACAGGGCGTAGACACAGCCTTCCAGTAGCCATCACATTGCTTATACTGCCGGAGGATATATTTAATAACATTGGTGCCTAGTATCAACTCATCATGCTGGCCTTCAACTACCAGAGTGGGAACCATAATCCTACAGCCATACACCTCCATTTCCACATTGAAAGCTGACTCAGGCTTGACACGGCGACCACCACAGCCAACAAGCACCACATTTGAACTGAACTGGTTATGCTCTGTAGCAACTCCAACCTCTCTAAGCTTTCCCTCTGCCGTCTTACTCATTGTACAAGCCATAGACCCACTGTCTAGCATAGCATTTAGAGTCACTGTATTACCAACTGTCACAGGTGTGTAGAAAAGGCTGTCACTACCACTAATTGTATGCGTATTCTGATAAACAATATCTTCAGAGTTATCACTTGAGCTTTTGAGAGCTATATACACTGTCTCAGCACTAGATTCGTCCTCACAATGGGAGTTTACTTGGCGACCTATACTTTCTCCCTCTGAATACAGGCCACCTAGTTTCCCTGAGGCTGAGGTGCTCGGGACGACCTGGTGGGACACTCAACTTTTGTGTGACCTGGGGCTAAACAGACAAAGCACAGCTTCTCTGACATGCAGTGTGAGATGGTAGTGTGTCTACTGTCATCACAGACTCGGCAGGCCTTCTCACGGGCGCCACCCTGGTATCTTCCGCCACGAGGAGCACTGTCACGCTGCTGCACTTTCCCCATCATCTGCTCCAGCCTCTCCATAATGCGAGCAAGAATCCTGTCTTCAGATTGCTGAGTGTTCTGGGCCACAGCAGTCGCGGAGGAGTGGCACGGAAGCTGGCCTAAAGCATGGTCCTGGGAAGGAATGAGGGTAGAAGGCGGACACTGTGTGTGGTACACTGGACTATGGGCAGGAGAAGGGGGGTACTGGGTGGAACACTGCTCAGACACAGACTGAATCGAAGGCTCTGGATGAGACTGCACAGTGTGGAGGGCGGTGGCATGGCTCTTCAATGGCACAAAACTACCGGTCCTGCCAGAGGCTCTCAGCTCTCTCTGATAATTATCAATCTTCAACTGTATGTCTCGTGAGCTCCACTCCTCAATAGCCTTGCATTCCAGAATACGGGATAGTCCAGAGTCCGGGCAATGCCTGACAAACATCCGTGCTACCTCTTCACCCACGTTCTCCATCCTCCTACCTTGTCTGCGAAGGCCCTCACCAGCTACATCAGCTGCTTTGTTGATCCTCAACCAGTAGTCTACAGGGTTCTCATTGGGTCTGGGTAGAGTGGCATAGAAATCTGACAACGGGAGGCATGATGACACATCACTGAAGTACTTGAGAAGGATATCATAGATGAGATCAGGGTTCTGCTTCACATCAAGTGTCTGATCGCTTCGCAAACCAACCCTCACAACATCCTTTGCCTTACCCATCAGCCTTGCCAGTATCTCCTCAGCCTGTTCATGCATTGGACATTTCTGCTTTCTCAGATAAGCTTTAGACATGTCAATCCAGTCCTGGACTGAACACTTATCAGAACTATCACCTCGGAACATTGGTGGTTCCCTGTCTGATGTTACATTCACAGTAACGCACGGAACCTCCTGTCTAACAACATTAGGATCAGTTACAGGATCTGGAGGCGATGTGCAGTTGAGGTGTGCACTGCTCATACTACTTGAGTGAACTACACCAGCTGAAATTAACTTGGTTACAATGGACTCGCCAATCTGAGCACCTAGCTGACCCATCATGTCTGAAAGGTGATGAAGAGCTTCAGTGTCATTAACACTGGGTGTGGATGTGGGAGGAGCCTCCCCTGTAAACTGTCCGACAGCAGCACAACCTGGGTCCTGACCTGACCCTGTGCCTCTACCACTGTCAGTAAACAACTGGGAACACCCCACCTCCCTACTATTGACAGCACTGTCAATGTCTATGACAGCACTGTCTGCTCTGCTCTGACATGCCCCCCATGCACCCCTCCCCATAGGCAACACTGGACTGGCAAAAATCTCATCATTAAAACCTGGCCTCTGAGCCATAGTGGTACAGACTTGCGTTGTGTAATATTACTGAATGAAAAAAATAATAATAATAATAATGTTTAAAAAAAAATATAAAGTTACAGCAGGACATAAAAACCAAAACAATCAAAGCACTTTTTAAACTGATATAATCACAGACCTCAGACTGAATGACCATTTACTATAATACTCTGACCACACTTGATCTATCACACTAAGACCTGGCATCCACGCAGCATCCACGGAGATCGGCGTTCAGCTGATCTTGAGATCGACGTGTCACGGCACCAGTGTAACGATGGTCATACAGCCAAACTTCTTTCATTTAATTCGTTTATTTGACCTGCAGAGAAGACATATAGAACACAATTCTTCTCTGGTCTGCTTGTGAATCCATTAAGCTGGCGGCCATTTTCTCGGTCCACCGTCTATGTACATTTCACATCAGGACAGTTTGTTCACAGAAAGAACACAAACTTCCCTCAAACATTACAAATAACAATTACAAACAACATGTGGAGCGACATACCTGCAGAGAAGACATATAGAACACAATTCTTCTCTGGTCTGCTTGTGAATCTGCACGTTCAAAACAACATACAATAAATGTTCTGTTTCACATCATCACAATACATCACAATACATGTAAAAACAAACAGCACAGTACTACACCAACATTTTCACCCTACATTACAAGATTCTCCATACAAACAACAAAACACGAGGAGCGTTTTACATGCGCACATACCCATTAAGCTGGCGGCCATTTTCTGACGCACCACCGCAAGTACGGCAACAAGAGAAGGACAAACGAACGTGCAGACCTGCAGTACACCCAAACTCCAAAGGGGGGCTCCAACAACAACCAGGGCTGCTCAAAGCACGGCGAAACTCATCTACATTCACCACAGCTAAACATACATTCCCAACTCTGTTACACATGTCCGTACCATCGTTGTACAGCTCCGATTGTAGGATGCAATCAAACTCTGCACTTTTGCAGCCCTCTCCTGAGATCCCTCTGGAAAGTTGGCCCGGAAAGTCGGGTGTTTCTCGATGTGGTGCCTCCGAATATTGTTATCTTTAAGTACCGCAACGCACTCATTGCATATTAAACACATCGGTTTGGCATTTGGACTTTGTGGTAAAATAAACACGTATTTTTCAGTCCAGGCAGAGTTAAACCGACGGTTTTCATCATCAATTTTGCGTTTCAGGGTGGAGAAAGTCGAAGACATTTTTGGAGTTGATATCGGACTTCTAGCTAGCCTGCCTACAGAACGTGAATATAACGCTCTAGCAACAGTCAACCCAATCAGGGCATTGTTTGTTAAAGTGTGTCTAGCAACGTTATATTAAACAATGCCCTGATTGGGTTGACTGTTCACACG